>NW_025319118.1:0-368457 GCF_017639315.1 Drosophila ananassae
GTCAGTTACAAACGAAGTCAAATTCATAGTCAGGCTCTCAAATTTAACAACGAACCAAAAAGATTGTGTTGCGCTGAAATCAATATTAAAACTATTTCTATTAAATAAATAATTAACAAGTGGATTGAAGTGAAGTGAAGTTTAATTAATAATGCCGCGACCAAGACGGTCGAATCTTTCCCGACAAAGCCGTAATGCAAGAAGAATACAAAATATTGCATATGAAAGGACTGAAGAAGAACGAGAAATTGCACGTGAACAGCGCCGCAATAGTATGGCTCGACTTCGTGCTTCTCAAATAGATTTCAATTTGCGACGCAGATATTTAGCTGATTTGAATCGAGCTGCGTTTCGATACGATTGCAGCAATGATTACAGCTTGCATCCTAGCGTTTGCATTGGGCAAATGGACGTTGTTTGCGAGTATTGTGGTGCATTAAAGTTTTCCGGAGAAACGCCTGGATTATGCTGCGTTAATGGTAAAGTGAAATTGCCAGTGTTGACTCCGCCACAAGAGCCATTGTATTCATTGCTTTGCGGCGAAACACAAGAATCACGCCACTTTCTTGCAAATACTCGAAAATACAATAGTTGTTTCCAAATGACGTCATTTGGGGCAGACATTATCGAAGAAGGAGGTTTTAATCCGACATTTAAGGTATTTATTTTTGTACTTACATAGAATGTAGTTAAAGAATCTGGTTTTTATTTTGTAGAATTCACCATCGAATTGGATCATTACTACCTTTCGAAGATACACAGAATAAATTTTTACAAATATATAAACTGTGCAACGGTACGCGTTTGGTGGTTAGTAAATTGATGAACAATGTAATTTACGCTACGATAATGATAGGAAAATTCAAAGGTGAGGAAGTTCTCATTCCGAGGATCCCGATGATCCCAACCGATATGCCGTTTGAATTTAAAAGACTTCAATTTCCGATACGTCTTGCATTTGCCATGACAATCAACAAATCACAAGGCCAATCCTTAAAAGTTTGTGGTTTAAATCTAGAACATTCATGTTTTTCCCATGGTCAATTATACGTGGCATGTTCACGGGTCGGAAGACCATCTGCGTTGTTTGTTTTTGCGCCTGATAATAAAACAAAAAATGTCGTGTATCACAAGGTGCTTAAGTGAAGAGCAACCTATGTACTAAAATACAGAAATAATAATGAATGATTAAGGAGGAGAAACAAAGAATATTGTATACCCACAAGTATTACAGAATTTAATTAATTTGAAAATTATTCTTTTTTGTTTGACTTATTTTTTATGCGTGCAACAACAATATGCCACAGCGAAACGTGGCAGGGTACTGCTAGTTTATTTAATAGAAATAGTTTTAATATTGATTTCAGCGCAACACAATCTTTTTGGTTCGTTGTTAAATTTGAGAGCCTGACTATGAATTTGACTTCGTTTGTAACTGACATTTTGACATTTGACAGTTTCTTCTTAGCTGTCTGCCTAAATAAAAAAGTATGGGCCAGGGAGGAACGCTGTCGAACGGGACAAAAAGTATCCTATGTCCTTCTCCAGGCTCTAAGCTACCTCCCTACCAATTTTCACTCAAATCTGTTCTTCCGTTCTTGATTTATAAGTGGTGTAACATAAAACACGATGTTCTTTTATATATATAGATACAAATTTTATACAAATTTTTTATATAAACCATTTTTGGGATATCTACCTCCCAATATTGTTTGAATTTCTTATTCTGTATGAATAAATAAATAAACATTTTTATACAACAACGCAAAGTTGCAGAATAAAAAATTCTTAACCAAGATAAAAAAGGCACTAGCTCAAATTTCAATTTTCAAATTTAATTTTCAATCAAAAATAATTCATATAATTGTGTGCATTTAATTCAGCTTTTATATGTCTCTTTTGTTACACAAAAATTCTTGGTATTAGCTGTACAGTCTTGGTTATTTATTTTCCCTTTCCGTTTTGTTTCCCCACTCCATTTCTGGGAATACGATACGGCCGCGCATGCAGTGTGTGGCACTTTGTTATTTTTATTTTTTATCTTTGTGTCATAGCGGAGGCCCGCACACATATGTAACTAAAGCGAAGGCTCAGCCCTCGCGAGCCCCCTCACCCTACCAATCGCCTCTGTGGGCATGCAATTCGAGCATGAAATTGTTTTTTTTTCTCGGGTTTTATACATAACGTCAGCTCCACATGAGCAATCCCATCCGACGATATAGAAGCGTAAGACAATTCTCCAGTGCTTCTGAGTCCGAGTCCGAAAGACCGGCCAGATCTTCCACCCCAAAAAGCGCGAACGCTAGAGCACTCAAACACGCGAAAATGGCTTTCAGCATGGAACAAATGACAGCCACTATACAGGCGGCCGTTCAGCATGCCGTCCAATAAGCCAATATTGAGAGCCAACGTAGGGAAAATGAACTTCGCCTGGCTATACAGCAGCTTACCGAACAGGTCAACGCAGTACAAATCGCTCGCGCGCAATCGGAAGCTCCCAAAAATGAATGCGTATGAACCCATAGAATTTTGGGACAACGTCAAATGTGACGAGCCCCTAGATGTCGTCAAGTGCCTGCCCGAATTTACGAATTTACTGGCGGCAAGCGGCGGTAGCCGCATATTATATTTTTAGTAACTATGTAAATAGCTCTCGCCATTATCAGGCCGTTATAATTATTAGGAGTTAAATAAGAGGCCCTGCCGATGCCGTACTATCCTCGTTTGGCACTGTGCTGAATTTCTTTCTTTCTCGACTTTACGTACAGTGATAAGCGCCAGATTCACGTTATCGAGCAGGAGATGGGTACTCTCAGGCAGGGAAATTTGACCCTACTGCAGTACTATGACGAGGTCGAGAAAAAACTGACCTTGCTGAAGCCTCGGTGGCAAAGGTTTTGTGTGACAAATTCCGGGACGACGCACTTCGAGTATTTATCTCGGGACTTAAGCGTAGCCTTACGGATGTCCTCTTTTTGGCAAAGGCACGCTTTGGCGTGCCACGAGAGGTACTCCTTCGCGGCTTCGTTTGCCAGAAGCCAGGAGGACAAGGATAAAAAACAATATTCAAAAACACAAGACCACCGTCAGGCTCCTGCGCCGGCGAATGCCCAGAAAAATACTGGCAAAAATCCGTACTACGCCAAGCAACACAAGGCACAAGTGCACTCTGCCCCATACAGCGGAAGCACCCCTGAACCCATGGACATTGACCCATCACTTTCCAGGATGCTCAAGCCGTCTCTAGCCCCGGCATACCAAAACAGGAATGAACTTGAAGGCCACTTTCTTCATTTTACCAGATTTGTCCTCCTTTGATGCCATCATCGGCCTTGACCTGTTAAAACAGGCAGGGGCATCGCTTTGCCTAGCTTCCGGACACCTCAAATGGGGTTCCGAAATAGAAAAGCTAGAATTCCAAGCATGACCCTACCCGTACCCGATGGGGGCAGCCGATGCCAGTCGGCAGAGGCAGTCTCTGTCTCTGTCTCTGTCTCTGTCTCTGTCTCTGTCTCTGTCTCTGTCTCTGTCTCTGTCTCTGTCTCTGTCTCTGTCTCTGTCTCTGTCTCTGTCTCTGTCTCTGTCTCTGTCTCGGTCTCGGTCTCTGCCTCTGTCTCTGTCTCTGTCTCTGTCTCTGTCTCTGTCTCTGTCTCTGTCTCTGTCTCTGTCTCTGTCTCTGTCTCTGTCTCTGTCTCTGTCTCTGTCTCTGTCTCTGTCTCTGTCTCTGTCTCTGTCTCTGTCTCTGTCTCTGTCTCTGTCTCTGTCTCTGTCTCTGTCTCTGTCTCTGTCTCTGTCTCTGTCTCTGTCTCTGTCTCTGTCTCTGTCTCTGTCTCTGTCTCTGTCTCTGTCTCTGTCTCTGTCTCTGTCTCTGTCTCTGTCTCTGTCTCTGTCTCTGTCTCTGTCTCTGTCTCTGTCTCTGTCTCTGTCTCTGTCTCTGTCTCTGTCTCTGTCTCTGTCTCTGTCTCTGTCTCTGTCTCTGTCTCTGTCTCTGTCTCTGTCTCTGTCTCTGTCTCTGTCTCTGTCTCTGTCTCTGTCTCTGTCTCTGCCTCTGCCTCTGTCTCTGTCTCTGTCTCTGTCTCTGTCTCTGTCTCTGTCTCTGTCTCTGTCTCTGTCTCTGTCTCTGTCTCTGTCTCTGTCTCTGTCTCTGTCTCTGTCTCTGCCTCTGCCTCTGTCTCTGTCTCTGTCTCTGTCTCTGTCTCTGTCTCTGTCTCTGTCTCTGTCTCTGTCTCTGTCTCTGTCTCTGTCTCTGTCTCTGTCTCTGTCTCTGTCTCTGTCTCTGTCTCTGTCTCTGTCTCTGTCTCTGTCTCTGTCTCTGTCTCTGTCTCTGTCTCTGTCTCTGTCTCTGCCTCTGCCTCTGCCTCTGTCTCTCTGTCTCTCTGTTTGTCTAAAAAATAAAAATAAAAATTTAGGGGTGGACTACCCCTTACATTTAGGGGGATGAAAAATAGATGTTGGCCGCTTCTCATACCGGATAATCACAAAAAATTTCATCAAAATCGGTCAAGCCGTTTCGGAGGAGTATGGTAACGAAAGCTGTGACGCGAGAATTTTATATATTAGATATTTCTAATATGTATACATAATATGATACATATATTTCTAATATGTCTATATTTCTATGTAAATCAACATCAGTTATATGGTTTTAGTACATAGACTAACAGTGGTTAGTATTTTTTAAGTAGTGTTTTCGCGCTCAAGCCTATATGCAAATATTTGTCACGGTCGCCATTTAATAGTTATGTTTGGTAGTTAAATGTAGTTGAAATACTTAATGCATTTAATAAGTTTCGGTGTCGGATCATTAGGCTGTTTAGCTCTTTATTTTTTGCGCAACAAATGCTGCGGCTCACAGCTCACTGAGGCTGTGTATCGCTCCACCGAATTTATATATCCGGCGTGACTATCCGACGTTATATTCCGTGATATATCCGACCCAGAAATAAAATCGAATGCTTCCTTTTATCAATGACTCCTTTATTATAAGTGTGGTTTGTTTAAAATTAGCTAGTAAGAAAATTAAAAATTAATTAATAAAAAAATATATAAATTGTTAATAGGCAATAAATTGTTATATAATTGTTAAATTTAAAAATAAAAATTTTATAATAAAAGTAATATTATTTTCGTTAAAATTTTAATTTAAAAATTGCATCGTTTTTTCTTTTTTTAGAAAAAAAAATCACTTTTTTTTAATGGTGAGTAATAAACAGAAACCTAAATCCACATAAATTAAAAAGAACATTAAATGTTAATGTAAAAAGTATTTGCTAAAGAAAGAATTATGTTCTAATGTAATGCCTTCTGTACAGAGGATTCCCGCCCAGCTACTGCAATTTCTGCAGCCCTACTCGAGCTAGACTTCTCAGTTTAGCATTACCAAAATTCAGTGGAAATTATTCGGAGTTCAAAAATTGTATAGGTCTTTTCGAGACCTTGTATCCTAAAATTTTATTATTTAATTTCTTGCCCCTCTTGTGAAGCCTTAGGAACTATCAAGGTCACCGAGGCCAAGGCCAAGGTCGAAAAAGTGTATATGATAACGAATGTCTCATCTTTGAGAACCGTCTGCGTCGTCGTTGAGGGGTCTCATCGACACTGGATCATTATGGATCATTATTATCCATTGGAGAAGATACTAAAATTGCAATCTCAGTTATTATAATCTTTAAATTGTCTGCGAAAAGGTCACGCGAAAGCAAAGTTCAAATCGACTAGATGTCAAATCTAAATTTCCCTGCCTTCTGCGTCGTCATTGAGGGGTCTCATCGACACTGAAATATGAAAATAACTTAGATGTTTTACCACCAATCAAATGATGGGTCCATAAAGAGCTTTCACCCTTACCAGTCAGTGTACGTGTAAGATTGGACCCTACCAAATAACTTGCCATTAGCAGACCCATATTATTATAAGCCTTACCGGATAGATATATTAATTGGAGCTGAGTCATTTTTCGAACTATTCTCAGTTGGTCAAATAAAGCAAAGTCCGAACCAACCCACACTTTAAAAAACGCTCCTTGAATGGAGAATATCTCGAAAATATAATGGAAAATTTCTCATCTCCTGAACAGCCGGTCCCTAGCCTGAATTGCCAAGAAGATATATTAGACTACAATTTGAAAAAATTCTGGTCTTTAGAAAAAGATCCATCTTCGAAAAAGGTGTTGTACTTAAAAACATAAGTTTTGTGAGGAACATTATCGGAAGACTACTAGAATACTGCCTTCAGGTCGAGTCAGACTTCCGTTTTGTCATCATATTTTGTAGGTCATATGTTCCCTGCAAGAAATGATTTTCTAGCTACTTCACAAAACGTTATGCTCAACCAGTGTGTCTTCGGCCTCAAAGGTACTTCAATACGCTGGGTTTGAATTAAGTAAATTTTAAAACTCGCCTGAAGTTACTGATTCAGGGCTGACTAAAGCTTTAGGAATTGCTTTGGTTTCTAAAAAGTCATAGTTCAAAGGGCGACTAAGCGGAAAATTCTTTCGGTGACATCAAAGCTATTTGACCCCCCAATTCTTATTAAAGGAATGATCCTGTTGCAGGAGGTGTGGCATAATGAGCTATATTAGGATGCGTCGATTCCACTGCATTTTGAATTAGCTTGGAACAAAATTCAGCTTGCCATGACACAAGTAAAAGGTATCTCAATACCGAGATTTGTGATGAGTGAGCCGATGTCACCAATTCCAATTCATGCCTTTTCTGTCGCATCGATAAGAGCCTATGGAGCCTGCGTCTATATTCGTTGCGAATCTGCAGAAGGTATTAAAGTCTCGTTGTTGACTGCAAAGTCCAATCTAGCGCCGCTCAACACAAAGACGCTCCCCGGTCAACTACGTCTCCGCTGGCAAATGTATTACCTTCGTTGGTGAATGGAACAAGCAATTCAAAATGTCTGTTTCAAGCTCCTGGACGAAATATCAGCCGAAGACGCAAAACCGCAGTCCTCTTTACCTGCTCTCACAACACCCCCGACCCGCCAAGCTAAATTGTGGACCTCTACCCCACTCCACAAGACGACTGATTCTTTCTCTGCAAAGGCATTGGGTAGCAATCGATTCGCGATTCTGGCTGCTGAAGCAGAACCAATGGAACAGGATCTGGAGGATGTTGATTTTATCAATGGGGATACAGGAGCCCTTGGAGGAGATGACCAATCTGCAAAACCTACCAAAATCCGTGCTATCTGCGTTCCGAATGTAAGTGATCCGGTCTTATTGGATAAATCTCTTGATCATAGCATTGGCTCCTCAAACTACTACATTCCCACACAGCGGAGGCACCCCTGAACCCATGGACATTGACCCATCACTTTCCAGGATGCTCAAGCCGTCTCTAGCCCCGGCATACCAAAACAGGAAGCCGGCAGAGTCCGATCGATCGGGTCCACACAAAAGGCAGAGGGTTAACCATATCGTGCAGGCCGCAGGTGAATCCGGGGTGAAATATACAGTCGCAGCTTCAGACGCGGCTCAAGAAATTGACGACGACGCCATTAGGGAAAACGATTCGGACGTCATTAATTTTTTAGGGGAAAGCCCGTCATCAGACGAAGAGTAGCGGGGCTAGAAATGAAGCTTTTAATAGACACGGGCGCGTCAAAAAAATTTCATCCGTCCATTTGAGGGGTTGAAAGGCGTTCGCCCAGTGGATTCACCATTTTCGATTCATTCTATCCATGGCGTTACCACGATCACAAAAAAATGCTTCATATCCCTATTCAACTTGAAGGCCACGTTCTTCATTTTACCAGATTTGTCCTCCTTTGATGCCATCATCGGCCTTGACCTGTTAAAACAGGCAGGGGCATCGCTTTGCCTAGCTTCCGGACACCTCAAATGGGGTTTCGAAATAGAAAAGCTAGAATTCCAAGCATGCCCCAACGTAAATTTTACTGAAGTGGACTGCTCCAGTGCACCACCTTCAGTCAGAAAAGCATTTCAAAAATGCTAAGCGACAGGAAAAATGCCTTCGCTAACATAAATGAGGCGTTACCTTACAACACTTCAGTGGTTGCCACCATTAGAACAGTTGATGAGGAGCCCATTTATGCCAGACCCTACCCGTACCCGATGGGGGCAGCCGAATTCGTCAATGGCGAATTCGAAGTCGATATCCCCAATTCAATAACCCAATATGGGTAGTAGACAGAAAGGGCTCCGACGAGTCTGGCAACCGTAAAATGCGGCTGATATTAGACTTTCGAAAGTTAAATGAGAGGACAATACCGAATCGCTACCCCATGTGAAAATACTTCCTTTTCCGTAAACGGGGGAAAATACGAGTTCCGCCGACTGCCATTCGGGTTGAGGAATGCTGCCAGAATCTTCCAAAGAACCATCGACGACATACTGCGAGAGCAGATTGGCAAATTTTGCTATGTCTATGTCGATGATGTTATCGTCTTCTCAGAGGACGAAAACGCCCACATACGGCACGTAGACTGGGTACTAAAGAGCCTGCACGACGCCAACATGAGAGTGTCGGCGCAAAAATCGGTCTTCTTAAAAAAAGCGTTAATTTTTTGGGGTTTATAGTCACCAGTGAAGGGACTAGAACAGACCCAGAAAAGGTCCGGTCCATCAAGGAATTCCCGGAGCCTAAAAACGTATTTGAAGTAAGGTCATTCATGGGCTTGGCTAGCTACTATAGGTGCTTTATCAAAGATTTTGCATCAATAGCTAAGCCCATTTCGAGCATCCTAAAAGGGGAACATGGAAATGTCAGCAGATACAGATCCAGAAACATCCAGGTACAGTTTACCGAGCCACAACGGCTGGCCTTCGAAACATCCTGGCCTCTGAGGATGTCATACTCAGATACCCAGATTATAAATTGGCATTTGATCTAACGACAAATGCCTCAGCATACGGCATTGGCGCTGTGCTTTCCCAAAACGGACGACCCATTACTATGATCTCTAAAACCTTAAAGGACAGAGAGGTTAACTACGCTACCAACGAAAGGGAGCTGTTAGCCATAGTTTGGGCTCTAGAAAAGCTTCGTCACTACCTATATGGGGCCAAAGACATAAATGTCTACACTGACCACCAACCACTGACCTACGCGGTGTCGGATTCTAATCCAAACACGAAAATTAAAAGGTGGAAAGAACGCATCGACGAGTGTGGTGCCAAGGTTCATTGCATGCCTGGCAAAGACAACCTCGTTGCAGATGCCCTCTTGAGGCAACAACTCAACGTTGTAGAAGAGGAAGAGACATTTTCAAGCGCGGCCACAATCCACAGTGAGCTGTTGCTAACTCACACCATCCCATCCACGGACAAGCCTCTCAATTGCTTCCAAAACCAGATAACTCTGGAGGAAGCTCGCATTTCGTCTAAACGCAGCTTTGTTCTCTTTGGAAACAAGAGATGGCATAACATTGACTTCACTTGCGAGGAGTCATTGCTGGAGGAGCTCGCGGACGTGATAGTTCCTAAAGGCGTAAAGGCCAACCTTTGCGATTTGCACACGCTAGCAATGGTACAGGACAAATTGGTTCGGCAATTCCCTGCCACCAAATTTTGGGCACTGCAAAAACCGAGTAACGGATATTTTTGCAATTGACGAGAGGCGGGAGATTCTCGAAATTTGCCGTCGTCCAACCGGTTCCCTCTAGATCCATAGAGGACCTCAAACCAGCGCTACTACAGCTGATGAACATTTTCCCTAAGGCAAAGGTCATATATTGCGACAACGAACCATCGTTGAACTCGCACACCATCGTGGCCATGCTGAAAAACCATTTCAGCGTTAGCATTTCAAATGCTCCGCCCCTCCACAGTGTCTCAAACGGACAGGTGGAACGCTTCCACAGCACTCTGGTAGAGCTTGCTAGATGCCTTAAAATCGACAAAGGCATCAGCGATACCGTAGACCTAATCCTACTGGTTACAACCAAATACAACAAATCTATCCATTCGGTCATCGACAAGAGGCCGGCTGACGTGGTTCAGACTCAATCAAATGGGCCACAAAACGAAATACAGGATAAGATTAAAACAGCCCAGGACAAGCTCCGAAACACGGAAAACGCTTCCCGACAAAATAGAGTTTTCGAGGTTGGCGAAAAAGTCCTAGTGAAGTCCAACAAACGCCTGGGCAACAAACTCTCACCTTTGTGTGAAGAGAAAACCGTTGAAGCGGACATGGGGACCGCAGTCCTCATTAAGGGGAGGGTGGACCACAAAGACAACCTTAGGTAGGCCAAGCGTGACTATATTATCCCTCGCCTGAAAATTTTTAAATTTTTTATTATCCATTTTTTGTAGCCACTTTTCATAAGTTTTGCTTTCAATATTTTAATCACGCGTTGGTGGTGGGCTACTTAATTTCAAAAATACTTACAGCACTTCCAAATTACAGGTTTACAACCTTATCCTTATCCTTATATCCTTGATTTTCTTTTTGACCAGCTAAATACATTCACATCGTTGATGGCCGAATTCTAGTTTGGGAGGAATTTGCGTTTGTAAACCATTCAGCGAAGCTCTCGGAATATAGGCGCGACATAGAAGAAACATGTTCCCTCAGTCTCACATGCAGAACCTCTTGATTGTTGATGTCGCCCATTTGCGCGACCTGCTCGACTCGTTGAGCATCCATCATAGGGTAGCAAGAAGCTTAGACTTCCTAGGGATCGCGTTGAAAGTAGTGGCGGGAACGCCGGACGCGGAAGACTTCGAGAAAGTTAAATTTAGAGAATTCGAATTAATAAATGCAAACAATAGGCAGGTCAATATTAACAACAAGGTACAAATTCAAATTAATAAAATTTCCGCTACCGTCAACCAACTTCTGAAGTCAGCTAAAAAGTCCCAATTTGATACAGGGCACCTATTCGAGATGCTTTTAACTCGAAATAGGATGATAACAATGGAGCTGCAGGGTTTAAAACTGGCAGAAGCTCTTGCCAAAGTTAATGTCGTTAGCCCTAGCATCTTAGATCATGCAGACCTGGAAGAGCCCACCGAGACCGCGATTAGGTATGTTTTGTCCGTATCGTCCGTTAAGATATTGCAATCCAATAACATCTTACACTTTATTATTAAGTTTCCAAAGATTAAGTCGGCCTGCAACAAGATCACCGTTTCGGTGTCACATCACAACACCATACTCAGGCTGGAGCACAATATTATTGCTGAATGCGACGGCAATATTCACACGGTAGAAAACTGCTCTGTGACAGCAGGGGCTACATTTTGTCAGCTGGCGTGAAGAAGATCATGCGCTCAAGAGCTCCACGCTGGAGGCACGGCACATTGCGAGATCCAGCAAAGCGATTTACACCCCATCACCTATGTTGAAGAGGGGATTGTAATCATAAATGATAGCCCGGCTCGAGTGTGTGTGGATAATGGCACCTGTGCCCAAATAAGGGGCACATACCTCGTCACCTTTGAAGAAGGTGCCACCGTCAACGAAACCCGATTGGTCAACCATGACACAGCCCAGAAGAGGGATCCAGGAGTGGCCAGCTCGCCTACCCTAAACGTCACTGTGGAACGCAACGTTTTCAGTCTTCCTTCACCGGCTGAGTGAACGTAACTTGGAACACATCAAGGAGTTCAGGAAGAAGATCAACCATCACCAAACATATCAGATGGTGTTTATAGCGGGAGCAATATGCTGCGCTTTGATTTGCATCGGCTTAGCCTATCGGCGGGTCACTCAGGCCCGAAGAACCGCGGCCCAACTAAAGGAGATGATAGCCCAAATAGGGTCGGCCGAGGGCGGCCTCATTCTTGAAGGGGGAGTTGTTAACTGAAGTTAACCGCGCAACGGCAATGTCCGATTACTTAAGAGCTCGCTCTGGCCAAACTGCTGACACAGCGTCTGGCCGGATGCTCGTGCATAGCCGGCGAACACTGCATATTTGCGTGGCCGCTATGAAATACATTTTTGTTAGCTTTAAGTTTCAGGTTGTACTTGAGTCTCACACAATAAAGTCTCACACTCCGGCACAAGCCGTAAGATTCAATTCACTTGTACTTGATTGGTTACTCAGCCTCAAGGGCGGTAACAACGGAGTTAGTAACTCCCAACATAACCTCCTCTTAGAAGGAAGAACCCTAGGCAACCGCCAGGGATATTAAATCACCCTCCACTGAAGACATCCTCTCCAGCGAAGAACATACAACAATCCTCATCACTGAAGACATCCTCTACAGCATCCTCTCCTCAACATACAACTATCCTCACCACCTTAATTTAATTAATTTGTATTTACATTCTCTTTTTTAAAATGTAACATGCTATGGTGTAATTTGCACATAATATGGTGCAATACGAGCTCGCTTGGACATTTTGAGTTTGAAATGTGCTTTAAACATCTGTAGCACCAATTCAATTTTTTAACAATATTCGTTCTTTCTTGTGGACTTAATGCTTTAAATTTATAGCAAAAAAAATTAATTGATGCCCGGGCATTTTACACATCGGGCATGTTTGTTAAATTGTGTGATTATTTTGTATTATTTTTCTAGTTGGCAACTCATTTCCAACTGATGTCAACGAACAAAGCCGTTGATCTAAAAATTCTATGACATCTTTTAAATTTTGGATATCATTTGACTATTTTACTCGGCCCTCATATTGTTGCAGAGCCTCAATATTAAATTTCCTCTGATTCTTCGGTCAGATTTGCTTTGAGACGCATCATATGAATTGATTCATTTATAGAATCAATTGTATTTTTTAAATGCCTATATGAGTCCAAATTTATTTTTGGAAGATCAATCAGGCGATTCAATTGGTCTGAAAATATTTTCCTATTATTCTCATACCTTTGTATGAGCATACCATACCTTTTTATGGCTGCATCATAATTATTGCCTGAGCCAAGAAATAAATGGGAGACCACATTTCGTGCTTAGTATCAAGGATGGACTTAAATCCATTCTTGAATGCACAATCTTCTTGAATAACTCATAAAAATGGTCCCAATCTTTGGAGTTTCCAAAGAAACTGGGAACCTCAATTTTTGGTAGGGTAGGTAGTTCGTTTTAGGATTCCTACCTTCTAGCTTTTCTAAACGACCTACTTCGATTTTATTATTCATGAGCTCAATGTGTATTTCAATATGAGCTCTATAATTTTGTGCATATATTTATTATTTAGCCCCACAATATTCTACTCTGCTGAGGAACATTTTTTAATTCTTTTTAAAAAATGTTCCTCAGGAAATGTTTCAGCTTTCCTTTCCTGGATTTCTATATAAGTTTGCTCGAGGTAATCCTCGAGATTCTTTATAGCACCCTCAAGCCTAGAAGAAAGCTCATCCTGGCCAATAATAATTTTAATTTTTTCCTTAGCGGACTTAAATTTTGATAGCATGCTATCGAAATGATTTTTAGTAAAATATTCGTGCTCTACAGCACCAAGTTTACAATATTTTTAAGTGACTCTCTATCCTCTTCTAAATAAGAAGTTTTTTGCGAGAAGCGCATCTACTTGCCGGGTGAGACTAAAAAGAAACTAAACTTGCTGATGACTATAATTTCGCTGTTGTTTTGATGATTTTGTTGTTGATGTTGCTCCTGATGTTGGTGTTGCTGAGGATGTTGTTTCTATGTAGGTGACTGTTGTTACGGCCGATATTGCTCCTGATGTTGTCGCTCGAATTTTCCTTCTGCTTGGGGTGTTCACTGCTGCTGTGACTGATGTTTCTTCTGCTAGTCACGGCTGTTGCTGATGTTTTTTGATTTTGTTTTTTTTGTTAATGTTTTCCGATTTAATTTTCGTTGATTTTATTTTATTTTTTTTGCATTTAATAGGAGTCGGATACGCCAACACACATATTTTTTTTTTATATATTTTAATGTATATATATATATTTTTTTTATTCCGACGTTGTTTTGGAACAAACACGATACAAGGAAACAAAAATATTTATCTATTTATCTATATTTATCTAACAACAGAGGACTACGATATTTAAACTGGGCTATTTTTTACCCAGATCGCAGCCTTATTTTTTAGCTACCCTGGGCTGAGAATTTTAATTTTTTCTATAGCCACTTATAGGTGCCAGTTTTTTAAACCTGAGTCTCTTACCACAGGGGGGAAAACGTAAGGGTGTCACGATGGACCAAATGTTAAGAGGAGCCCCTTAAATAATGCTGTTACTCCAATGAGTTCCGTTTAAAAACTGTTTTAATTACTTACACTTCTCTTACAAGAAACATCTTAAATATATTTAAAACTACTTATCAACGGACTGCACGCTGACATGCTATGTGACCCTTTCTATAGTGCTTCAAGTGCACCACATATATATTTGGTCAGACTGCAGGAGATCGTTTTTCAAACCATGCTGTTAATCACTTATTCCCATGGGTCCGATCTCTTACATTCTATGTTTGGAATTCGTATCATGTTCAATGCTTGAACACTCTGTGAGCTAGCCGCGGCAGTTTTTGCCAGAACAAACAAGCAAAACAGTTCGTTACACCTGTCCCTAGCTACGCGATTGCCTTCGAGTCGAGAAATAACGCAGCTTCAAGATGGGGAGAAGAAGCTGTATATTCGCGCTCGACGGTCGACGAGACAAAGGTCGACGAGATGTTGGTGGTCACGCGTGGATTTGAAGAAAAATTCACAGAGAGCTCCACGCCGAGACAAGGAGTGGTGATTGAGTCAGAAAAGCTCATTCAAAGTCTGGCGGTACCAGAAATTAAAAGTATGAGGAGCATGGAACCGCAAGTTCGAAAGCCGGTCCCGTGCTGACAAAAGTGCCCAAACAAGTCCGGAAGTGATCATTCCGATTCGACGAAATGGGAGATCCACTAGAATTCGTGGACCGAGTGGCATGATCCGCTAAAACAAACGATCCCGAAAAAATATTTTATATTTTATCTTATTGCTAATATCATTTTTTAAATTTTGTAAAATTTATTTTAGAAAATAATTCCATTATATTACGGTTTTTTTCAAAAGGAGGGAGATGTAATAAGCACTACTAATATATTATATATATTTATATGAACCACCAGAAGTACTTAAAGGGTACACACTGTAACACTTTGTCGCAGTGTTTGATTTATTCAAGGTCTCGGTCATAAACCTAAAAGCACCGAAATATGAATCGCCCGCTGTGCCTTTGCTGTACGCCGAAAAGTGCATATGTCCGTATATATGTAACACGAGTGGACCTTATGCATGTCCACATACCTCCGCCTAAGCGAACATATATACTTAACATAGCTATATACTTAAGAATACATAGCCGTATCTCCGCTGCCGCTTCAGCTGCAGCTACGAGACTTAGACTTCCTTAACTCCTAAGTAAATTTGTAAAATCAGAAACTCCCATGAGCTCGGAGCGGCGACAACAGCTGCTCTGAACATAATCTAAAATAAGGAATGATTAAACTTAACAACAGCTATCTGTACAATTAAATTGGGAATGAGTTTACATTCAGAAACAAACTACATAAAACTACATGGAGAAACTTCGATAAAAATAATACATGGCGACCGTGACAGGACATCAAAGGATCTCCAACAAACAGGACAACGAAGGATCCACAAATAAGACAAAAAAAAAAACAACACAGCAGCGGCCACTTATGAGACAAACGGAAAACAAAATATCGCAGTAAGTAGAGTGTGATGTGTGAAAAAAGAAGTACATGGTGCAAGGACTAAAAGCCAGAAAGGCTGAATTACTGAAGCTACTAAAAAGCAGAAGTAAATGAAATTAGAACAGCTTGGTGAAAATACACGCCGAAGTTGAGCACATTAAAAATCTATTCAACCAAAGAAAAAATAAAACCACAGCCAAACACCCATTCACCTACGCTGCAATTGAAAATATAGCAAAAGCTACAATAAAATCATATCCACAACCAAAGCAGGAAATACCCAAGTGCTTCCAGCTCAACCCGGAACAGTAAACCGACAGCGCTACCCAGAGCGCAACTGCAACTGCGTTGCATATTTTTTTTTGTATAAAAACCATAAAAAAACTAATCAGGTTTTTATGTAAGAAAAAAAATAACAAAAACAATAATATAATATATATATAGCCAAAGAGGAAAATTTACGATTTAAATGAGCCAAGCTGAATGGCGAATAAATAATAAATTATATTATACAATTTACGCAAAAAAAAATTATATACCAATTTCGACTTCCTCTCTTTATCTCAAAGTGGACGGACGTGTTTTTTTGTGCGCACTGCGTTTTCATAAAATTTGCTTACTAGCTTTCCATAAACAATCGGTGTTTATTTCTATTCACATAAATAATAAAAATAATAAACAAATTGCAATTCATAGATCCGTATCGCTTCGGGTGTGCAGTGATATATTTGGAGGTAAAATAATAATTTTATTAATTTTTCTTCCTAACATAGCACTGCTCTGCTTCTTTATCTCTTACGGTGTTGCTTCTATTCTATTGCTCCTATTTCTCGCTCAATAGAGATTCTTATCTCTATTCTTTGCATTTTACTAACTCGCACTAACTGCTCTCTTCAATCTCCCCCTTTCGTTTCCCTGGTAAAGTGGTACAAAGTTCATCAATACTATTAATAAATTAATTATTGAAGTTTTTAATAATTGTTAATAAATTAATTATTTATATTTTTAATAATTATGGAATTTAAATTGGTCTGTGCGTTGAAGTCTTTTAATAAGACAATCTCGTCTTCCCAGCCTACCATCCACTGCTGGCTTTGTGAAAACGTTTTACACGCTAAGTGTGCTGGGTTCACGGCCTCAGTTTCGGATGGAATCTCACGTAGGTCTGGTCTCCACTTTTGCTGTGACGGTCGTCGTGCTGTTCAGGAAAAAATGAGATCGTTCATAAGGCAGACTAAAAGCGGATTCAAGGAGTTGCTTAATGGTTTTCGTAAAACAATGACCAACTCTGTGCGCTCGATATACAGTTTAGTTGTCTTCAACTACTAAATGAGTCTCCAAAGCGTAAGAAATCCTCTTTTAGTGATGTGCTTGTGGTGAATAATCTTCAGCCTGCTCAGCCGACAACTATGCAACCGCTTATATTTCTGGCCACCCCAGATATGTGAGGTAAAAGTGAACAGACGTCCCGTTTGGCGCTCCCCCCGAAATGCCAGCTGATGATGCAATGCACGTAGGCTGAATTTTGAGCACAACGTGACCCCTACCGGGCGCTACCCATAAAAACGCACACCAGATGGATCTGGGCAAGGGGGCTATTCTGGCCAAGTGCTGGACCCTGGCGGTCTACCAAGCGAACCCAACACCAAACCCACAACCTTAGAATACTAACGGGGCATGACCTGGTTTGTTGTAAGAGCCCTTCACTCCAGTTTCGGAGGGGGAGGTCAAAAGCTACGCGAGAAAGTTCGACACTATTTAGACTCCAGGGCACGACGGAGTCGCAAACGCCACCCTAAAACAGGCAATGGAGGAAAAACCAGTGTTCTTCTCAGAGACCTTCAACAAGTGCCTCCAGCAAAGACGCTGATTTATGAGACGAATGAAGGAACAAAACTGTATGTTCCACAAGGATCGGCTCTCGGACCGCTTCACTGGAACATCATGTACGACAAAGTGCTCAGGATCGAGCACCCGGAGGGATGCAAGCTCATCGGCTTCGCGGACGACCTTGCCCGGGTGGTGGTGGCCAAGGAAACAAGGAAGTGGAGACCAGGGCTAACAAAGCGATAAAGTGCATATCGTCATGGATGGCGGACTCGGAATTATACTTGGCGGCACCCGAAACGGAGGCGGTCCTCTTCATAAGCAGAAAGAAGGTGGAACATAATACCATCCAAGTAGGCAAATGCTTCATAAGATCCTAGGATACAATTAAGTATTGTGAGGAGATTAGATATCCTACAAGCCAAGACAGGAGGCAAGAGGGGCAGCATGACCTACACATTAACAATACGGATCGGAGGCCCAAGCGGGGCGGCGGGAATTGGAGAAAGTTAACGGCGTGATCAGAGGAGCAAAGGATTAACGGCAGGATGCGAGATTTGCAAGGAATAACGGGCGCCTCAGGCACTATATAAGGAGGGCCCCTGGAGCAAATCGGAACCGAGTCTTCTAGGGAAGCTGGAGGAGTTGAGTGAATGAGTTTGCGATCATTAGCTTAAAAACCTCCTGTGGGTAAGTCCGGCGACGGTACGCGAATCAGTCAAGGAGTAGTAATCAAGGAGCAAGTGGGAAAAGGATCAATGATCCGCGGTGGAACTGAAGCCCAAGGGTAAAACGAGTCGGATTGGGTTATTATCCTGGTGTCATAGCCATAGCGACGGATCGGCCAGGCGTACTCCTTGTCGATTCCTGACCGTTAAGACCACGTGTGATCCTGTAGCGAGGTGTAGCCAGCTCGGGAACTCAAGCCCAACAGTGAAACCAAACAGGGACACCCCGGTAAAGTCAATAGAATCCTGATCCAGGCGCTGGGGCGTATGCACAGCGTATCACCTGGAGTTAAAGGAGACGCGACGTCAAAACCTCTGGTCTGCCATAGATCCTGCGGGGCGTATGCACGCAGGTGTTTGGAGGCAAGTGGCGAACGCAAGGGAGGCGTGTCCTGTGGGCTAGGTAGGCGCTTCGTGCCCTGATCTGGTCTCCCTAACGCCGCATGTCAAACGTAATAATGCTGCGTAATATTGCTGCGAGCGCTCTCCAAATCCTTCTCCAGCTCTGGGATCCTCTTCAAGGCATCGGCCACCTTTGGTTTCTTCTCGGCTTCAGTACCGCCTGAGCAGATGGACCGGGACTTCACTGCCTCGGCAAACCTGGAAGATAAAAAATCTTATTTTGCTGCCGAAAGGGAATAAGCCGACTGATGACCCATTAGAATACAGGCCTCGATATGGTAGAGGTCATCCTCGAGATGACCATTGCTACTCGCATCTCGAAATCCATGGAGGAGAAAGGAGCTCTCTCAGTGAACCATTATGGATTCCAGAAGGCACGTTCTACGATTGACGCGATCAAGGCGGTGAGCTACTAAATCTGTAAAGTTTTACTGAACCTGCTGATACTGCAAGGGATTTTTTGAACATAGAAACAGTTCTTTCTTCTATTAACTCCTATTAACTCCTATTTAATTGGAGAAAATCTTATTTAACTAACTATATTAAATTCAAAAAATTTATTTTGAGTTTATCCTTAAATATAAAATTAAAACATGGTATAATCTATAGTTTTTAATAAGAAAGACAAAATCTTCCATAGGAAAATGTTTGAAACAAAATCAAAAAAGCACTGAAATAAATGTAGAATATAGAAGATTTTAACTTTGTATGAGTATTCCAAAGATATGGTAACTGCTAGATGTAATATTTATATTTTATATATGTTCAATGATGGTCAACTCCATTGCTCCCCCAATAGACCAATGCGGGAATCGAGTTCTCCTAACGAGTGTAGGGGGAACGTTGATTCTTCTCTGCTTCTCCTTCTGCATAGGGCAATCCAGCCTCCCACGTCAGTCTATTGCGTCTAGAAACCACACATCCAAAAAGTGTATTTTGGGCAATCGAGAGGCAGTGACCTAAATGGATTTGGCCAACTGACAAAAGGTTGAAGAACAGACTGGCTGCAATTAGCAGGTCCACACCCTGCGGTCTGTGGAAGTTGGCATCGGCCAGAACTACTTCGTGAGAAATATTCCAAAATATAAATTTATGTATGTGGTTAGTCGAGACTTCACACATACATTATCGCAAGATCCTTCCGTACCAAACCCGGCGAGACCGGCGACCGCTACACAGCATTTGGAGCGACAAATCTGAAGTTGACTTGCCAGCCGCGATGATATAAGGTGAACTTGTGACCCAGAGTCCAATAACACTCTGCAAGGCAGGAAGACACCTGATAGACTACGGATGAGGATATTGGCGGTTGGCAGAAGCACTTCAGTATGGCGATCCTGAGTCAAGATGGTGTTGATTGAATGGTAAAATGGGGTAGCAACGGAAACACAAGCGGTTGCACGTTGGGCATCGGGAAACTGAACATCCGCGTGCAAAATGATCATCCTCCAAACATACAAAACAGCGGGACAGCCGTCGCACTTCGTCGTACCGTTGACTAATTGGCAAGGCAATAAAGCTTGGATTAATAGGAAGCGCGTGCGCCAAAACACCACACAGGGCGCATAGAGCTGGATAGGCGTTAATAATCATGCACGAAGATTGGTTATCCGAAGATCTACCTCGGCCCACTTGGTTAGCTGGTGGATACGCAGCAAAAGAGAAGTCCCACTTGGCTTTTGTGACAGGTTCCAACTTCTGAAGGACAATCTGGATGAGCAAGCATCCTTGGATCTCGGCAGCTGATCCGGATCTCATGAGAGCCCGCATATGTCCATTGAACCGATCCGATAGCTCCCGCAAAGTAGCATCAGACTCTGGCTCGACCACACGAAGCTGCAGGATCTCATTGATGTGAGACTGGAAAATTAAACGCCGATTACAAAAACGATTGCGCAATAGGTCAAGGGCCACATCGTAGTTTGCGTCAGTAATTCCCAGCACTCTCACCGTCTCCAAGGCTGACTCCCGCAGGCATGAAATAAGCCACCGGAGCTTTTCCACTTTTTTGGGGGGGGGGGGGGGGGGGGCTGGCTTGTATGGCATGGGTGTGACATCGGCCTTATCGAGAAGTGTTGTGTGGGCAGCGATTTTAATGGAGCGCTTGGCTACCTCCACCTGAATGTCCACCTCCAACTGCGAGTCGCCAACTGCGAGAATTTCCAATACAGCTCACTTCCGTCGGGGTCACCAAATTATAGCGCTGCCAGCTTTTTGATAGCGGCCGAATAAAAACAGTGGCAATTCCGTTTTATACTTAATTGAGAGCTAATTCCGCTCAATATCACAAAATAGCGGCCCGTCAATAACAACCCCAAAATATGCAAGCTTTTCCAAAGCTCCCAAAAGCGTATGCTCTACAAATGTCAACAAAGTGCATGCGAAACTGGGAGACAAAAGAGAAGATTAAATGAAGCTGCAGCTGAACAAATCATCAATATTCTAATTGGCTTATCTGATGGCTGCTTAGCCCAACAAAGAGAATCAAAATAAAGAACTAGAAGCAACATTTAAAAACGAAGATGATTTACAAAATACAGGAGCTAATATCAGCGCCCTAGAAGACATTAGCACATGTATTTAAATCATTAAAAAGATTTCAAACATCATCACCTACCTAAGCAGATTTTCACGAGAAAGTAATAAATATTCATGAGAAAACTATTCATCAATGTATTAAAAAAACATAATAAAAACATAATAAATAAATGCGATATTTGTAATTTATGCAAGGCAGAACATAGAAAAGTAGCATTAACCTTTGAAATTTTAAAGAAACCAACTTATGAAAATTTACAACCGGCAGGGTCCGATGCGCTTTCCGGGTGCTGTGGGCTGAAATTTAAGTTCAGATGTTTTTTTTTTGGTTTTAAGCCCTCATAAGGCTGTTTCACTAAATAAACTACTATCACTATTACCACGCTCATTAAAAAAAACTTACAACATAAAACTTAAAAAATATCCTTAGACTTATGCGCCTTTCGCTATGCGCTGTCTCGTTCTCCACAGGATCTGTTCTCCCGCACTCACAAATACTGCGATGGCACTTTCTAATGTAAGCCATTAGATTACATAGCTTTTCCTCCACTCCACCGAAATCACTAGATTCTGCGAAAGTTATCCTGCAGAACTGGATGAGGAGTTCGATATTCGAATATTTTACATATTTTTTTGAGAAACTTTAGTTTAGCCAAGGGGAGGGGAGTTCAGAGTGGGTTTTTTCCTTTTTTTGTTTATTTATAATTAGCCTATCCTATCCTATCCACCGAGGTGTGATACGCGTTTTGCAAAAAAAAAAAAAAAACACAAAAAAAAACAAATTTTTTTTCAATAGTAGTGTATTTTCACAATTTTCAAGATATTGATCTGAAAATCAACCGTACGATAGCCGCAAGTCTACAGATTGTAATACAATTGTACAACTTTTTCGCTTCAGACGACTTGTTTCAGCCGAAGTCGGAACACCAACTGCCCCACTTTTTTTGGAAGGCCTAACTTTGCAGCGGTCCTGTCGCTGCCATTTTCAATTTAAAAAAAAAAATTGTTTACGTTTTTGTAGATAAAATGACAGAAAAACATTTGAAAAAACCCGCTGGATAAAATATTGATTACTTTTCCTACAGCAACTTTTCAAAAAACCCGCCGTAAAAAGGCGTTTACATGGTAGGACCCCCCTTATGATCTAAAACAACAAACATGGCAACATTTCCACTCTTTGACTTTTGGTACAGAAACACGCTGGAAAAATCTTTGTGATTCTGCCGGCTGGGTGGCCTCAAATTTGGGACGTTGGTCCTCTTGCACTGACTATCAGCTGCGATGTAATCTTTTACGTCTGCAATTTTACCCGGCCAATAAAAATACCTCCCCTATCATGTTTTCGACAAAAAAGGCATTTCTCCTTGTTCCGTTTGCAGGACTAACAACCCACCAGCTCCGGATTTACTGGCGTCGCAGTGCATCAAAAATGCCCGAGATAAGTCTGGACTACGTAGCAATTGAAAGCATAATTTTCAAGGACTCGACAGCTTTTTCCCTTCCGAAGTCATACTAAATTTCTGCTTCGGCTTCAGAGAATCGGTGAACGTTTCTGATATGACTGAAAAGTTATTTATAAAATTCCTATACCACCACGCTAAACCCAAAAAACTCCTTAATGCCTTTAATGTGGTTTGTTGGGACTTGTGCCAACATCAAACTTGGTAGAGCTTCTGCGCAAGCTCTTAGTTATTTTCTTGTATTCACGTGTCCGAATGAACTCCACCTATGCGCAAGATACTTCACTAAACGCATACAAAAATTGCTTTTTGCTATGTTGATTATTATAACTTTGCAGAGGGTATTATAATTTTGGTCGAAAGTGTGCAACGCTGTGAAGGAAACAGATTCTTGGTACAGATTCTATTTTGGATAAAATAATATGATTTGCTGAATTGCACAAGGATCGGCCGACTATATCCAATAGCTGCTATATAATTGAACGATCTGAATTGGCATAACTTTGGTGTATTTTAAGCTAGAATGCGGATTCCATTTTGAGCAATCTAATTTGTTCTGCGAAATTTCATCAGGATCGGCCGACTATATCCTATAGCCGTCATATGACTGAACGGCCGGAAATGGAACAACCTTAACTGCAAGGGTATATCAACTTTAGCTCCGCCCGAAGTTAGCTTTCTTTCTTGTTTTTTTAAATTATTCCTATCATGGTTTTCCAAAATTCTCAGAATTGCACATTATTACGATTAGATTGAAAAATAGGTTATCCGCTAACAGACTGCTGAATCTAACTTATTTTCTCTGAGCTGCTGGATTCGCGGGAAACCTGATCGCCTGGCGTGTTCCAGATGTGTTCCTTACACCGTTTTTTAAACATTTTATTAAACTGTATATTAAGAATTTCTGGTTTCTTCTAAAACGCACTCTTTTTTTGCGCTAAACATCCTTAAGGTGTTCTATCGACGTTAACGCAATATTTAATATTATGTGTTGGATTTCGGGCATTAAATTTCGTTGGACTGGTATAAGGTATATCTAGTGTCTGATGTGTGCAAGCTTTTACCCTATATATAAAGTTGTACATCCTTAAACCGCAGTTTTTGCAGAAAAACCGCAATTTCCTGGTATTCCAACTCGGCCTCTGAGCTTTTTCATCTTTCATTATGTACAGGAATTGGAAATGCCTAATAGGTGTTCCAAAGGAGCATTCCGCCCATATACACTTTCATGTTGCACATTTCCCTCAAGCCCTTGCCCTAAATGAGCTTCAATATTAGTCTGAATATCTGCCCTGATTGAATTGTCCTAAGACGATAAATCTACCAAATTTGACTCACTGTTATAACGCAAAAGCGATACATATAAGACCAAAACTTGCAGTCCCTTTCTGTTGCAAACTAGACAATGTGATGTCACTATATACTAGGTCTTAGTACATGTTATACGAAATTCAATAATTCCACACCTCCTGGTGTGTTTATTTTCTGGTTCTATCAAGCTGCTACAAAGGCTGCAAGTACTGACCGGAGAAGATACCTACCTTTCAAAACTCCTATCTAATTATAACCACCTGATAGACGTGATCAGCAATCAGCTACTTATAACCATACCGACTGCATACCTAAGCATCTTGTCAAGCTATCAAATTCTCCTAGAAAATAAAGAAAAACCAATCAAAACCACATTATTTTTTTGAACGACAAACGAAGCATCCTTACAGAGGAAAAGATTTTTATTATTTTTTTGGTCAAACTAACCTTGATGAAGATGGTCATCCAAAAAAGTATAATTGCAGCCCAATTACGGAAAATTAATAAAACTCAACTGCTTGACAAGCACCAAGGCTTTTGAAATAAAATAAAATGGATAGAAAACTGTCATTCCAAAATATAATTTTATATTTTCTTTGAAGAAACTTAGTCAGGACAATTAACATCTGGCACGCCACGAAAGCGCTTTCTGGATCTGCAGCTAATTTCACTAGGGGGCCCTTAGAAAGGTCGATGCACTTTGTATAAGTTATATAAAAACAAAAAAAGAATTAAAAATAACTACCCAATCCCACATGCGTTTTATTCGCAGTCTCGTTTGCGCCAGCCCTTCTCCAGCACTCATATTAGATAGTGCAGGTGTTTGCTTTTGGTACTGCTGTCAGCTGGTTTTTCAGTTTTGTCTCCTCTTCTTACTCCTATATAGCACCACAGTCGCGGGCGATGTATTCTTACTTCAGGCTAAGGACTTCTTTTTTTTGGCACCAGCTAATCTTGGAACTGTATTCCCTTAATCGCGACTTGGTATTTACCTTAATAACTTATTCTACTTATTTAATACCTGGTAAAAATACTTCAAATACCAGATTCCCAAGTGAAAAAAATTAAGGGCTCCTTCGACCGAGAGCAGCTACATGATACATTGGGACTTTTGGAGCCCCTATTGGTGGTGTTGGTGGCTTGTTATCAGCATTATTCTTCTGTCGCTGATTCTGTCCAGATTCACATGGACTTTGTTGTTATTCGTGGCGCAAGCGCTTTTAAGAGCTTAGAAGAGCTTCTGCGAGCTTGCTCTTTGTTATGCATTTGTTTAGTGGAAGTGATCGTTTCACCGGTTAATTTAGGTTATTTTCGTTCTTCTTCGCAACTTTCTAATCTCATAGTTTCTGAAATTCAAGAGTGGTCGGATAAATGCCCATGGCGGCACGTACCAACAAAACAGAACCCCCTAGATATAGTAACAAAGGTAAATAAAATTATGCATAGAGCAAATTAAACATATGATTAAAATAAACAATAAAAAACATACCAAAAGTTTACAATGTACCAAATCTTAACATAACCAAAAGCAGTACCAGTGTAAAGGAAGCGATTCTTTCGGTCTGTACACATGGTAAGTACACAATCTCCGGTCTTATGAACGGCAAGAAATTCCATCATGTAGCCACCGCGTTGGTGGTGAGAATATACCTGAATGTAACCGGTGTCAAGGGAGATAAAAACACTTCCTGTGTGGAATAAAATGTAATAATAGGTTTACTTAAATATTGAAAAATGCTCACCATGTTTTAAAGTTTGAGGTCGCGTTTGAAGGAACAAGACAGCCTGAACCGAAATAGGTATATTGGCTCCATAGTCTCTATTATCTTCAGGTCGATTAGTAACTGTAGATCTTCCAGCACGACTCATTTGTAATCCATGAATACCAGTATGTGTCGGACGTGAAGCTAATCGTTTACTTCGTCTTAACGACTTTTCTTCTTCAGCAGTTAATTTAAGCTCTATGAAACGGGTAGGATCCATAACACTATATCGACGATAAGGCTGTCCGGTTTCAAGTTTCCAAAAAATTATTTCTCCGGAGTAAGTTGCTGTTACTACTCCTTCGCCAAGCTTAACGTCAGCGCAGGTAATATCATCCGTGTGAAACTTGGGCCATTTTTTCGGATCACCATACTCCCGCCCCACTACATCGTTAAATTCTGTAACTTGCCTATCCCAACCCATTGCAAGAATTCTGAAAAATTGAAAATATAGATCAATATAGATCAATATAGTCTAGCAAAAATAAGAAAAGTCGAATACTGTAATATATAGCTACAGTCGATTTTTCCGACTAAATGATACTCAGTACCTATCTTTTCAATCTAAACTTTATGCAATCTTTCAAAAAATAGATTCCCTAAAATCTATAAGGAAATTTTAACAAAAAATTCAACTGTGCCAAATTCATATCTTTATCTCATATATTCTCTGAGATTCACGTATTGAAAAATACAATAAGCCAGTATGTTAGGCCGATTGTAATTTTCTATCTACTTGTCTGCAGCTTGTTTTCCAGATATAAATTAGCCAGACAATTAAAATGACATCCAAATACCATAGAATATCAAACTCTTTCTAATAGTTTCCTGAACTAACGTTACCAAAATATGTCCATGCCGAAAAAAAACATAAACAATCAATATCAACAATCAGAAAATAATGCATTTTTTTTTTTTTGTGGTCAGAAAATTAAGTCCCTGCTTAATAGAAATTTTTTAAATTTATATTGAGTTATTGCATACATTTTTAATTAAATACAATACATAATGAGTTTACTTATTTGTTGCTTATTACATAGGCCAACAGCAAAAAATCTCCACGCATAAATTCACCTGCTCCATAACCTTTAAGCTCCCCTGAACCAAAGGTTTTATCGTCATAGGTTCTAAAGCTGTTTCTATGTTGAAAACGAATCTATTGCAGGTTCAGCTTGTTTATTAAAGCTTTACAGAAATTGTAGATAGTCATGGCTTTTTGAAAATATGAGATTAAAAAATGCAATTCAATCGACGAAAATATTGTTTAACCACGTATAAAAAATTCAATAAAATTATTTTGAGTTTTCTTTTAAATCCAAAATTAAAACATGGTATGATCTACTGATTTCAATAAGAAAATACAAATTTTCCATAGGAAAATGTTTGGGGAAAATCCATAGAAGACCAAAAATTAATATAGAAAGTCTGAGATTTTAACTTTGGGTGAGTGCTGCTAGATACCATTTTTTAATTTTAGTTGGTACACATACATTTCAAAAATGAAATGAACTCAATTAATGATGGTCAAGGCAATTACAAGGCCTTTATACCGCATACAGCGGAAACTGTGGGTGATAGAACCTATGTTTTTTCTGGACTTTGGTTCAGGGGAAAATCTATAGAAGACCAAAAATTAATGTAGAAAATCGGAGATTTCAACTTTGGATGAGTTTCCAAAGATATTGTAAGTGCTAGATACCATTTTTTAATTTTAGTTGGTACACCTACATTAAAGAATGATATGTTCTACAAACAATGATGGTCATCGCCGTCAGCCTAAATATTATGCAGGTAAGATTATGCGTGAAGGAAAAAAAAAGTTGGAAATTGTCGGCCTGTGTTTTTTTGTTGTTATTCGCAAGCCGTTTTTTTCTCAACCGCATCTTAAGCAAGCGAGTTTTCGTCCAGCCTGCAATCTAAGGCGGCGGCTTACCCTCAGAAATTGGACCAGTTTTTGTTATTTTCCAATTTCATCTGCATTTGGTTATGTTTAATACTATAAGGTTTTGAGTATAAATCCTTTTTGTTCATTTTGGAACCTCATTGAAAAATCTCTGGACTTTTACTTTTATAAATGTAGAAATTTTATTCTTATGAGCCGCTGCTACCCAATTGGCAGCTTAATCTAATCATCTATAACAATTTAATATGAAACTAAGTCTAAGCGTTGCTTAGGGCGAGAAGGGATTTCATGGGATCGTTTTAGTCTTCTCTTGACTCGATTTCTTGGATCAGCGCTGCAAATAGCAGCGGTGCCAAGTCTTTTGGCTACGCTGTTAAGGTGATCATTTAGTCGTTGTTGTCGTTGTGTTTGGTTCGGAAAAATCACAGAGATCCTTCGAAGAGTTTTCGCTTGCCAAAACCCGGATTTTGTTGAGGTTGGTTTTAGCAGCGATACCATAAACCTGGAATCCGTAGAAAAAAATTGGCGCTAATATGGACTTATATATTTGGACCTTCCATCTCAGCCCAAGCTTATTGCGTGGTGCGAGAAGCCAAGCCACCCGAGCCTTTTTGTTCCTAAAGGAGTTTTGAATACATGTAATGTGCCTGCCTCTGATTGGACTTCTATTGAGATTGACTCCAGGGCAGGTACTTCGACAATTGGTGAATGTAACATTGGCACATTTTTTTTAATTTATTCGAATGATCCAGTTCATGGCCCATTGGTGAAATGCATCCAAATACTCTTGCAAAGCAAATGTTGCAGCCAAGATACTACTGCTTCTGGCCAGGGCAGCAGCGTCATCAATATAGGTCGCAATTAGAACGTCTTGCTCAATCACTTCAGTGATTGGAGTTTGTGTAGGCATATCTGACGTATAGATAGAGTATAGAGTAGGGGCGAGGACGCTACCGTGGGGAACTCCGGCCGAGATGGTGTAAAAAGACTTTTGGCTTTATTCAGGAGCCCAGCGTGCCACACTCTATCAAAAGCCTATTTAATGTCAAGAAAGGCAGCCAGTGCATACTCCTTCTTCTCTAAGGCTTCTAAAGCAAAGTTGACAACTCTATGCAATTGCTAAGGAGTTCCATGCTGAAGACGAAAGCCGAATTGGAATTCTGGAATCGCACTGATGACATTCTCGTAAGAAAGTTGCCTGTTCAGGATCAGTGTTTCAATGTGTTTTCCCAGAGATGGTAGTAGACTAATGGGCCTGAATGAGTCCAAGTCAATTAGCGACTTTCCAAGTATGGGATCATGTATTTGGTATATATGGTAAAATTCGATCAATTTCTTCTCTTAGGTGTACCGTGAAAACTGTGGCTGATGGAACCCATGTTTGTTCTGGACTTTGGTTCAGGGGATCCTAAAGGTTATGGAGCAGTTCTATCACCCACAGTTTCCGCGGTACACCTAAGAGAAGAAATTGATCAAATTTTACGATATATTGAATTATGTAGGCCGTGTAATGAAGATGACCATCATTGTTTCTAGAACATATCATTTTTGAAATGTATGTGTACCAATTAAATTAAAAAGTGGTATCTAGCAGTTACTATATCTTTGGAATACTCATCCAAAGTTGAAATCTCAGATTTTCTATATAAATTTTTGGTCTTCTATGATTTTTCTCCAAACATTTTTCTATGGAAGATTTTTATTTTCTTATTGAAATCAGTAGGTCATACCATGTTTTAATTTTGGGTTTAAGGAAAAACTCGAAATAATTTTATTGAATTAATTATAGGTGGTTAAACAATCTTTTCTTCAATTAAGTTGGAGTTTTTAATCTCATATTTTCAAAAAGTCATGGCTATCTACAAATGTTTCTTTGTTTTTAAAACGTATCTATTGCAGGTTCGGCTTGTTTAGTAAAGCTTTACAGAAGTTGAAATAAGCAGATTGGCAAATTTTGCTATGTCTATGTCGATGATGTTATCGTCTTCTCAGAGGACGAAAACGCCCACATACACGACGCCAACATGAGAGTGTCGGCGCAAAAATCGGTTTTCTTAAAAAAAGCGTTAATTTTTTGGGGTTTTTAGTCACCAGTGAAGGGACTAGAACAGACCCAGAAAAGGTCCGGTCCATCAAGGAATTCCCGGAGCCTAAAAACGTATTTGAAGTAAGGTCATTCATGGGCTTGGCTAGCCACTATAGGTTTTTTATCAAAGATTTTGCATCAATAGCTAGGCCCATTTCGAGCATCCTAAAAGGGGAACATGGAAATGTCAGCAGATACAGATCCAGAAACATCCAGGTACAGTTTACCGAGCCACAACGGCTGGCCTTCGAAAGGCTTCGAAACGTCCTGGCCTCTGAGGATGTCATACTCAGATACCCAGATTATAAATTGGCATTTGATCTAACGACAGATGCCTCAACATACGGCATTGGCGCTGTGCTTTCTCAAAAGGGACGACCCATTACTATGATCTCTAGAACCTTAAAGGACAGAGAGGTTAACTACGCTACCAACGAAAGGGAGCTGTTAGCCATAGTTTGGGCGCTAGAAAAGCTTCTTCACTACCTATATGGGGTCAAAGACATAAATGTCTACACTGACCACCAACCACTGACCTACGCGGTGTCGGATTCTAATCCAAACACGAAAATTAAAATGTGGAAAGAACGCATCGACGAGTGTGGTGCCAAGGTTCATTACATGCCTGGCAAAGACCACCTCGTTGCAGATGCCCTTTTGAGGCAACAACTCAACGTTGTAGAAGAGGAAGAGGCATTTTCCAGTGCGGCCACAATCCACAGTGAGCTGTGATTTTTTTTTTTGTTTTTCTTGCACGTGCCGAACAAGAATATTTTTTATATGCAATTTTGTACACCTATATAGCATATTTTCGTCACTAAAATTGATATCAGATATTTTGGGTTTCGCATGCAGGTTCGTCACCGGTACTTTACCTCGTCAAGAGGTTTTTTTATATGATATCAGTTGTTTTTTTGTATATATTGAGCTTCAATTATTTAATACAGAACGCATAATATATAGAATATATATATATGGAAGTAACCTCTGGACAGGCGATTCACACAGTTAGCAATACTTTAATTGTAAGGATAAACACCAAAACTCTTTTTTTTTAACTCCATATTTGAACTCCAGATTTTGACATTTAAGAAGGTGGAATAATTAAAAACCTTTCCAAAGAAGTAAAGAATTTTTCAATAGCTTCAGTGGTTTTGAAGTTATACGTATTTTTAATTTAAAAAGATTTTGGAATTTGGTATGTTTAAAAATTTTAATTAAAAATTTTCCCAAAAATGTATTTAAAATCCAAAATTGTTTCGTAGTTGTGGGAAACCAAATTGTCTCAAACAGATGAGACGCCTATCCTCATGAGACTTTTACTATATAATAAATTATAAAAAAAAACAAGGAAGGAAAGCTAACTTCGGGAGGAGTCGAAGTTGATATACCCTTGCAGTTGTGCCATTTTTGATCGTTCAGTTATATGGCGGCTATGGGATATAGTTGGCCGATCCCTATGAAATTTTTTTGCGCGGTTCCCACTGCATACGTACAGCCCACCTCCCGTCCAACCGACCGAGGGACGCTGCCGCGTAACGTACGGCTCGAATCGCGGGAATAGATCCGAGATAGATAAGCGAGGATTAGGAGAAAGATATTACGAGGAAGAGTGTTGCATAGATAAGGCGGTTAATATAAGCGATTTAAGATTGTTAGTAGAGCAAAGTGATAAGATGTGGTAGAGACCATTGTAGTCCGAACATAATACCCTGAACGGATCGTGTTGGGCATATGTCGAACTACAATGGCTGAGGAGTAGAGGACGAAAGTTTCTAGTCCTTCTAATAGAAACGTTAAAATTTTCATAAATAAGATTATATAGAAACATGACACCCAGCATCGTTCTACGGTTTCTTAATGATGGTAAGTTGATTAGTAAAAGTCTACTACGATATGAGGGGAGGTAAAGATTTACATCCCAATTAAGTCCCCTAAGAGCAAAAGTAAGGAAGTTTTTTGAACAGATTCAATGTGATCTTGGTGTACTCCATATTGAGGACTCCAGACACACGATCCATACTCAAGAATCGGACGGACCAGTGATGTATATAACGTTTTTGTTATGTACGGGTCATTAAATTCTTTTGACTTTTAATAAAACCAAGCACACCCATAGCTTTATTAACCATGGTAGATACATGGTCGGTAAATTTAAGTTTCAAATCTAATAGGACACCTAGATCGTTAACCTGAGTTAATCGTTCTAAGGCGTTCCCATAGAGAAAGTACATAGCCTGGTGAGGACTAGATCGGTAAAAAGACATAAGCTTACATTTCGATCCATTAAGCTTTAGGTTAATTGCTAAACACCAATTTTGAAGTTTATCCAAATCGGATTGAAGTCTAGACTGGGCGCTAGTGAATTTATACTGAAGGCATAGCTTAACGTCATCAGCGTACATAAGTACAAGTGAATTAGTTAAGGCAAGGGGCAAGTCGTTAATACACAGAGTAAAAAGTAGGGGTCCAAGATGGCTTCCTTGGGGCACCCCCGATGTGGCGCGGACTACACGCGAGGTAACATCTTTAAAGAAAACACGTTGGGTTCTCCCTGATAAGTAGCTCGAAATCCACATAAGAAGATCAGTTGGGAATCCCAAAAGACTGAGTTTACTTATAAGAAGCGAATGGTTAACAGAGTCAAATGCTTTACTGAAGTCAGTGTATATGACGTCTGTTTGTAAGCCATTCCGGAAGCCATCCGTGATAAAAGATGTTAGCTCCAATAAGTTGGTAGTGGTGGAGCGGCGCTTCAAGAAGCCATGCTGGCACGGAGTTATTATTGAACTACATAGGTGTTGCAAATGTGGAGAGATAAGTTTTTCAAAAAGCTTTGGAATTGCTGACAATTTAGAAATGCCTCTATAATTAACAGCGTCGGATTTTTTCCCTTTTTTATGCAGCGGAATAATGAAGGATTCCTTCCACATAAGGGGAAAGATCGAAGTTTCCAGCGATAGATTAAAGAGTTTAACAAGCGGTTTGCACAGTGCCTCGGCGCAGTACTTCAGAACACAGCCTGGTACTCCATCAGGGCCTGGCGAATACACGGGCTTAACCTTAAGAAGATCCGATAACACACCACTTTGATCGAAAGATGGGCAAAATATATGGTTGGCTGATTGGATATTATAAGTGTAAGGCTGAGCTAAACTGCTGCTAGGTGAATAGGTAGTTTGAAAAAACTGTGCAAAGAGATCGGCCATTGCCTGATCGGTGTTCGCATAAGAGTTCTCAAACGTAAGCAGTGGGGGAAAAGATACATGTTTACGCTTAGTGTTTACAAAGTTATAAAACTGCTTCGGATCCTGAGTAAACTGAATCCTGCAGCGGCGAATATAACTCCTATAACATTCTGCGTTATGCACGGTGAAATTGGACCGAGCTACTAAGTATCTTGAATAACTAACTGTACAGCCAGATAATCTATGTTCAAAGTGTAATAAAATTTTTGTAATGCGATGTTTATATCCTCGCATGCCAGTAAATCAGACCAATCAAATTCCAAAATTAACTTGTTTAATTTCATAAAGTCAGCCTTACGAAAGAAAAGAACTTTCTGAGATTTAACTGTAGACTTAAGGTCAAAAAAGTAATTATTTTCGATTGAAACCTCAAGAGTGGGATGATATGGATCCTCAGGGTTAGAAAGGGGCAAAGTTCGGGAAAGAGTAATTCCATCAGGATCAGAAACGAAACATAAGTCCAACAGCCGACCTAAAGAATTTCTAACGTGGTTAATTTGCCCGAGTGACATGTCGAACATGCCCTCAGGGAAGTCATGGTGGGAGTTAAGCTGTAAAGACGGTGAATTATCAACATTTGACCACATAAGTTCTGGGATATTAAAGTCACCCAGAGCTATCAGCTGGTCACCATCAGACAGACGATCGAAAACCAAACGAATAGCGGAAAAATGTTGCCAGTATGTTGGCGGTTCGGACCAAGGTGGTATGTACGAACAGGTTACATACAAAGATTGATCGGAAAAAGTGATTTTGATGCAAAGAAATTCAATGTCACCAAACTCTTGTTTTTTTTTTGGGTTTTTGCTTTGGCTTTGATGTAAGCCGAGATATCAATCTCCGAAGTATCAGGGGCAAGCCGGGAAACAAAAATGTGTTTTGATGGTGGGATCACCTGCAAGGGTTTTGGTGCCGCCGTAACTAATACTGCGGCATCAGTGCGTACCAAGGGTCCGGACGGTTTATTACCCTGTTTGGTGACTGTTACAGGAGTTTGAATTATTGGGTCTGGGATCACTTGAAGCGATGCCACAGAGGACATATCGGACAATTGCTCACTGAGTCCGAGACATTCGGAAGCCGAATTTTTCTCAGGTCCGGCCCTTGGGGTGGCCAGAGATATAAGCGGCTGCATAGTTGTCGGCTGAGCAGGCTGAAGATTATTCGACCCGAGGACATCACTAAAAGCGGATTTCTTACGCTTTGGAGACTCATTTAGTAGTTTAAGACTACTAAACTGTGTATCAAGCGCACAGAGTTGGTCATTGATTTTTCGAAAACCACTAATCAACTCCTAGAAACCGCTTTTAGTCTGCCTCATGAACGACCTCATTTCGTCCTGAACAGCACGACAACCGTCACAGCAAAAGTGGAGTCCAGACCTACGCGAGATTGCATCCGACACTGAGGCCGTGAACCCGGCACACTTAGCGTGTAAAACGTTTTCACAGAGCCAGCAATGGATGGTAGGCTGGGAAGACGAGATTGTCTTATTGCAAGACTTTAATGCACACACCAATTTAAAATCCATAATTATTAAAAATTTGAATAATTAATTTATTACAAATTATTTAAAATTAAATAATTAATTTATTAAAAATTATTAAAAATTTAAATACAGTAGAACTCCAATTATCCGAACTCCGACTATCCGAATCGCCGATTATCCGAATCACAAGTCTTGACTTGACTTGTCTTAACTTGCCGTTGTGCCTACACTGACTTCCCCCGCGATTGTTTGTTTTGATTAAAAAGTGTGCTATTCACTTACTCGAGGACGCTACTCTTTCGCTATGGCTTACTTTTGTTTGTGCGTGTACAATACTGTATTGTTTATATACCATGGCTTCGAAAAGAAAACGAAAATCCGATTATCCGAATATTTGATTATCCGAATGGGTCCCGGTCCCCATTAATTCGGATAATTGGAGTTCTACTGTAATTAATTTATTAAAAATTATTAAAAAAATTAATAATTAATTTAAAAATATTATTTTATTTTATTAATGAGGAACCTTGAACCACTGCACCAAGGAAACGAGAAGGGGAGATTAAAGAGAGCAGTTAGTGCAAGTTAGTAAGATTTAAAGAAATAGAGATAAGAATCTCTATTGAGCGAGAGTAGAAGCAAAAGAATAGCAACAACACCGTAGGAGATGAAGAAGCAGAGCAAGGCTATGTTTGGAAAGTAAGTTAAATAAACTATTATTTTACCTCCAAATATATCACTGCACACGCGAAGCGATACGGATCTAAAAAATTGCAATTTGTTTATATATCAGTAAAGAAATAAACACCGATTGTTTATAGAAAGCTTATTGCAAATTTTACAAAAACGTAGTGGGCACAAAAAAAACACGTCCGTCCGCTTTAAGATAAAGAGAGGAAGTAAATTTGTCAAATTTTTGGCAAATTTGGCAAATTAAATTATTTTGTCCAAAACAGAATCCGTACCAAGTCCCATCTTTCTAACTTAAAAAACATCAAAGTTATGCCAATTCCGATCGTTCTATGACAGCCATTTTGCTTATAATGTATTTTGGTCAAATATAACATTTGTGGAAAGTCTCAACTCTTTAACTTAAAAACACCAAAGTTATGGCATTTCTGATCAATCAATTATATGGCAGCTATAGGATATAGTCGATCGATCCCGGCCGTTCCGACTTATATACTACCTGCAAGGAAAAGAATGATGTGTGCAAAGTTTCAACTCTATAGCTTTAAAACTGCGAGACTAGTTTTCGTAGAAACCGACAGAAAGACGGACAGTAAGACAGACGGACATGCTTATATCGACTTAGAAGATGATCTTGATCAATAATATATATATTTTATAGGGTCGGAGATGTCTCCTTCATTGCGTTGCACACTTTTGACCAAAAATATAATACCCTCTGCAAGGGTATAAAAACAAGAAAGGAAAGCTAACTTCGAGCGTAGCCGTTGTTATACCCTAGCAGTTAAGCAGAAGCTTATGCTATTATTATATATATCGATTCGTATATAGTTGTCCGATCCTTATGAGAATTTCACCATTAACAAAATTTCTAATAAAAATATTGGAAAAATCCCCAAGCATCTTTTCCGATCTTTCAGTTATATGGCAGGTATAGGATATAATCGGCCGATTCTTATGAAACATAGGATTAGATTGCCTAAAATGGAAACCGTAGATAGTCCCATCATTCTAGCTTCAAAAACAACAAAGTTAAGCCAATTATCCTAATAAAATTTTGCAAATCGGATAAGATTGCCCAAAATGTAATCTGTACTAAGTCCCATCTTATTAATTTAAAAAACATTCCACTGCATAAACATATGACAGCTATAGAATATAGTCGGCCGATCCTTATGAATTTTGCACATAAGATGTTTTGACCAAATTTAACATGTGTGGAAAGTCCAAACCCTCCAACTTAAAAAAACACCAATATTAGGCATTTCCGATGGATCAGTTATATGGCAGCTATAAGATATAGTCGACCAATCCTTATCAAAATTTTTTCAGATCGGATAATTTTTTCCAATGTGGGATCCATAGACAGTCCCATCCCTCTTACTTAAAAAAAAAACAAAGTTATGGCATATCCGACCAATTATATAATAAACATGTATTACATATAAAATAAATGCGCAAAATTAAAAAAAAAAAACCTTTTTCCTTTTTTTTTAGTTAGTTTTCTAGTTAAACCAATTGTTGAATGTAACACTTTATTTTGGGAGTATTGGCGAGAAAAGTATTGGCGGAATTGGTTTGCCTAGTTTTTTTTTAGCCTTTAATCCATGATTTGGCCCAAAAACAATGGTGGCTGTAATTTAAGTAATTATATGCTCAGTAAGGGCATATGCATATAAAGCTTTCTACTCGTAAAATTGTGCATTTGTAAGTCTTCTCATTAAGACATGAGACACTGAAACACAAAGCAGAATTACATCAAAAGTTTCCATTAAGCAGTAAAGTTTGAGGTTAGCCGAGTGGAGAGCGTCATGGTTCCTAACACGGAGGGCCTGGGTTCGAGTCCAAGTTGAGTCAATGTTTACGTTTTACTTTTTAAGCCCTTTTTTATTTGGATTTTATTTTTAAATAAATAAACTAAAATCTGAAAAGATATACTCCATATTTTTTAGGGTATTGACCAGATATATGCAGACTCCAAAAAGCAAAGTTGCCAATCAAATACACACACATGTATAAGTAAATGCAAGCTTCACAGGAGGCTGTACTAAATGGGTAGCTGCACTTACAGGACTATATCTTGAGTTAAGGGATTTTGCCAGATATGAGCGATATATCAAAAGTTGCGTCATCTCAAAAGTTATTTAAACGTGCAAAAAAAAGTTTATTTTCAAAGTATTTTTTTTTTTTACTATATAGACGTTTGGTCTCAAAGAAAGTGAAATTGATATTTAAAAAACCATTTCAACGGTGTAAAGCTCTTTTTAATATCTTTCTTAATTATAAAGTTATGAATTTTTCCATTAACAAAGTTTTTTTAATTTTTTGACAAACATTTTCAAATTTTTTCCAGGATTTTTAAGAAAAAAATAGTGCAAACAGACAAACCGACAAACCGATGCAAACTGGCTTCATTTTGAAAAGGAAGAAAAAATCGAATTTTTCGAATAACTTCTGAATGAAATGTCGGATCGGGTCCATTGAGGTACCAATCGACGCGTATTTCGCTCTAGAATATATAAAAATATTCTATCTGGGGACTAAAATGAGTCGCCCAGCCCCGCTTTAGTGATTAAAATTTTTTTTACTTTCACCCTAATTTCTCCCAAACCAAATAACTTTTAGATCGGTTGCCTACAGAAAATTTTTAATTCTTCGGCTATATATAGGGTTTTCTCGCGCACGCCTAGGCATGCAGGTCGTCACCTCGTGGACTTCCGTCCACAGTGATATAGGCCGTGTAATGGCGATGACCATCATTGTTTCTAGTACAAAAAATTTTTTAAATGTGTGTGTACCAACTAAAATTATAAAATGGTATCTAGCAGTTCCCATATCTTTGAAATACTCATCAAAAGTTGAAATCTTAGATTTTCTACATAAATTTTTGGTCTGCTATGATTTTTCCCCAAACATTATGGAAACATCCTATGGAAGTTTTTTATATTCTTATTGAAATCATTAGATCATACCATGTTTTAATTTTGGATTTAAGGGACAACTCGAAATAATTTTATTGAATTTATTATAGGTGGTTAAACAATATTTTCGTCAATTAAGTTGGAGTTTTCTTTTCTTCAAAAAGTCATGTTCAAAACGTATCTATTGCAGGTTCAGCTTGTTTAGTAAAGCTTTATCGAAATTTTTCGAAAGTGGCTTCACTTTAGTTTACTTGGTTTGTTTAAAATACAAATTTCCATTTTTTTTGTTTAAATTTTTTTTATTTGATTTGTGTTTTTGGTTTTTGTTTTATTTTATTTAATTTTTTCACTTTTTTTGAGTTTTTTCGAGTTTTGACTTATTATTTTAACTCTTTTAGTATGTTGGAAGTACAAATTTTTACTTTTTGCTGGTTTAAAATTTTTTTTCAATTTTTGATTTTTTTCTTTATTTATATTTTTTTTTTCACCTTTTTCGGTTTTTTTTTTTCTTGACTTGTTATTTTTACTTTTCTTTGTACGTTTGAAGTAAAAATATTCACTTTTTGGTGGTTAAAAGAAATTTTTTTATTTAGTTTGTATTTTTTTTTTGTTTTTGTTCTCCTTTTGTTTAGCTTTTTTCTTGACCTATTATTTTTATTTTTCTTCGGTTTGGTTGTTGTCTTATTTTCTTATTTTAAAATTCCACTTTGGCTATTGTAGTTATTACCAATTATAATCACGACTGGTTATTAAGTTAAAAAAAAAATATTTAAACTTTTTAAGACACTAAAACATCACATCAATGTAATCATCACATAATGTACATATATCATTTGAGGAAACGCCAAAACAAATAAATAAATTGTATCAATATCTATAAATCGAACTGTGGCTTTTTTTATTAAAGACAATATTTGGAACGTGATTGTGCTTCAAAAAAAATTTGTGCTGCGCGGCTTAAAATATATAAACATAAACAAATAAACAAATTAAAAAAACATTATTCGTTTTGTAATTTGTGCGCGAAATATTAGCATCTGTTGACATACATACTTACGCTATTTGCAGAGTGCTACAATCGCTCATACATATATTACCCCATTACATAGAAGTTGCACAGTGGGCCGTGAGCTGACAATAAATAATCGAACAAATAAAATATTTTTGTTGCGAAAATGAATCCGTTTGTCGATTGTGCCTCTCCTGGAAGGAAAGAATTCCTGAGCAGTTGTCCTTTTTGAGGACCTTCAAGGATTGCTGTTCTCCTTAAAAGAAGTGGGGAAATTTCCGGAGGCGATGGAAAGCATCGTCGCGGATTTCATGAGCGCACACAAGCTGCTGTGCGAGCTGGATGTTTCAGAACTCAGGAGCGATTTGCGCGTCAACTTCAACGATGCGGCGATGGAGGCTCGATTCATCCTGGACCAGGAGATTATGCGGCGCTCCAGTTTGTTGCCGGCGAATTCAACGCTAATCAACGGTACTGCTGCCACCAATTTTGATGCGTCGTTCGGCAGATCTTTCCAGGCACTTTTAGTGGAGGTTATGCGGAGGGGCTTGAATTTCTGTCACTATTCATTAGTCGGGTCGAAAAGCTTCAACGGTTACGGTCCTGCCTTCGTGAATCTGCCTTGGAGACTATTCGATCGTTGGAGCTCACGGACAAAAATTATGAGGTCGCATTGGAGCTGTTAAACAAAAGGTTTAGTAATCGCAAGCATATTTTTTAAGCCCATATTAATCCAAGTGATGTTGTAGAAGGTTGATGATGCCACGCAGTCTAAGTGGAAGGAAATTCAAGCTGAATCGGATTCCTTGGATTCCATTCCAGCGTGGGAGTCCATCGTCAGTTTTCTTGAACAAAGATGCCGGACTTTGGAGAGCATGAATTTGCTGACGACATTACGTGCACCAAACTTTGCGGTAGGGCGACGTAGACCCTTTCATCCAGGTAGCTCTGCATTTGTGATCACAAACTCTTCCGCATACATGATCTGTGATGGCCATTCTCACAAGATAAACTCCCGCCCAAGGTTTTTAAGCTTGTCGCCTGAGGATCGTTTAGGCGAAGTTAGACGATTGGATTTATGCCGTAAGTGCCTTGGAGCTGGGCACCTATCTCGGCATTGCAATGCGTCAAGCTGCCGTGCGAGTGGACGCAGACATCATAGTCTGCTGAATTTTGGTGGCAATTCGCCCACAGGGCGAACATCTAGCGACGCTGTTTCTGATTCAGCGTCCGCCGCCGTCAATGGTTACGAGGGCGCGCAACAAGACGAAGGAGACAACAGGTCGGATAAAATTACCGTTGATATCTTATCAATGTTGGAGATCTCACCCACATGATTCAAAATTTTTTTGGTATTAATTTTTAGTAATTATTTTTAAGATCGACAATATTTTGTAGTGCAAGGGTACACATCGGTTCACTGAGACGCTCCAACAACAACGCACAGCCGCATTGGATTGAGTCCCTACATGGGGGGGGGGGGGGGGGGGGGGTGAGAATGTTGCCACCTAGTGCCAAGACCTACTACCCTATATGCACACTAAGTAATTGGATCTAATCAATATGCAGCTAGCTATTCCGAAACGCATGTACAAGCTGTACATGAACAAACAGTCTGCAGACTCAGAGGTGGGTGACCCTTGCATTAACATTAGTTTTAGCACGTCCATAACATTGACCTTCCTTAGATTTAATTATGTATAATTTAGCATCTTATATAAGAATTGTTCTTCTGAAATAAAGGTTGTTGCAAAATCATACTGAATTGTCTGGTTCTCAGTGTCTGAACTACGGAACTTAAAATCAACCTACTTCGCGTGGCTCCAATGTAAACGGACCACCAGTAGAACTTTCATTATCTAACCTACTAACCTATCTAACCACAAGTAGAACCCGCGGCATACCAGTCTACTTCGAGTGTTGCTCCCGTGAAACGGACCACCAGTAGACCCCGCGACATCCAACCTACTGCGAGTGGTTCCCGTGTAAACGGACCACAAATAGAACCCGCGGCATACCAGTCTGTTTCGAGGGTTGCTCCCGTGAAACGGACCACGAGTAGACCCCGCGTTACCCAACCTACTTCGAATGCAGCTCCCGTGAAACGGACCACAAGTAGGACCGGCCGATACGGAATCAGCCGAACCACCACACCACCGGTGCTCGAGGAAAACCACCCCAGGACTTCATGCACATCAACTCCAGCCTGATCACAGCAAGCGTCTGGTCAACCCAAGCAGTCCCTTGCAGAATCCAGGTAAATTGACTAATCTGACTAGATTTTATTCATTCTTTGACTACGACTCCGGGATCTACCGGTATGCCCACGAGTTCAAGTTTGATGCAGTGGCCGCATAACGCACTACGGACGAAGAGATGTATAGGCTGTATAGGTACGTCCGACTGTCTCAAGTGCGGGACTTAGATCGAGTGGGCATGGATCCGTGATACGTGGCTCAAGGACCCCCTGTGTCATCAAACAAGGGAACGTCAAGGAGCAATTGGGAAAAGGATTTAGGATCCACAGCGGAACTGAAGTCCAAGGGTAAATCAAGTTTGGTTTGTTTAGAACAACAGCGAAGGGTCGGTCTGGCATATGCTTATCAATTCCTGACCGTTATGACCAGGTGTGATCCTGTAAAGCGAGGGGTGACCAGCTCGGGAACTCAAGCCCGCGTAGGCACGCAAGTTTTTGGAGGCGAGAAGCGAACGCAACCAGCGAGGATCCGGCGGAGGAGTCAACTCCGGTGATATTCACCCATTGTAAACCAGATAGAAATAAAAACTGATATTGTTAATCAAAGCACCCTATGATTTTTCCGGGCTCGGGCACTCACGTCGAATAAATAAATTCAGTAAAACGATTGTTGCGAGAACAAACAAGCAAAACATTTCATTACACCTGGCGCCCTAGCTACGTGATTTCATTCGAGTCAAAAAATAAAGCAGCTTCAAGATGGGGAGAATAAACTAGATACACGCGCTTCGCAAGAGTCTAGGTCTCCCAGCAGAGGGAACTGTAGGCAATAATAGGGAACTAGTTGCAAAGTGGGTCCAAGAGACAAAGGACGACGAGATGTTATAGGTCACGCGTGGATTTGAAGAAAAATTCACACAGAGGCCCAAGCCTTGAGTGAGTCAGAAAAGCTCATTCAAAGTCTGGCGGTACCTGAAATGAAAAGGGTGAGGAGCATGGAGCAGCCAGTTCGAAAGCCGGTCCTGGTGCAGGTGGACTACGCAAGTGGCCGAACAAGCCCGGAAGTGGTTATTCCGATTTGACGGAACGGAAGATCCACTAGAATTCGTGGACCGAGTAGCATGGTCCGCTAAAACATACATAAACACGATCCCGCGGGCAATGCCGGAATTACTCCAGGGCAGAGCGCAGAGATGGTTTATAATGAACGATGAGGAGTTTCAAACTTGGAAGGAGTTCAGAGACCTTCCTGCCGAAAGGTTACCTCGAAAAGTTGGGAGCCCAAATTCGGCAGCGGAAGCAGCAACGAGGGGAACCCTTCAAAAAGTATATGGTGGACCTTCAATCTCTAATGAAGCCACTAGGGAAATCCACAAAGAGGGTTATAGAAAGGCAGGTTGAAAACTACATGCCACGCATGAATTTGTTCATAAGGCCAAACGCATGTGCTTCGATAGAAGAGGTTATGAGCTTAGCCGAAAAGTTCGAAGAGTTGGCAAATAGAAAAATAGGCGTTCAATAGGCAAGCCTCCACAGAACCACGCAGGAATCTCAGTCAGCCGGCAGTAGACAGGAGAAGGAGGAACCGCGCTTTGTACCTATTGTACCTGGGCCACCGGATATCGAGTTACGGCGATTACAGAGCTGAAACCCTCAACAAACGTGAAGGGGCTACGTCAGTTCATTGGGATCGCTTAATGGTATCGGAGATTCGTCATAGACACGAATCTGATGGGTCGCAAAACCATTATAAGATCTCCTACGAAAAGGGCCAAAGTAGGAGTGAACGGCCAGGACGACCAAGAAAGCCCACTAGGATAGATTGCGAGATGTGTCTTTAAACTGCATATGGATAAGCACTCTGCAGAAGAAAATACCAGAAAGCCCACAAAAAAGTCCAGAGTACATTAATAAAAAAGGGCCTGGTCGGTACATGTCGGTAAATGTTCCACATAGAGCCGAAAACGAAGAAGTGGTATCATGGAAGATGTGTGTTTGACGATTGACATCAGACTGCAGGTGCTGATGGAGAACAACGACGCACCAACAGCGGGACATTTAGGTACTTCTGGCCAGGGATGCACATAAGGGGGACAAAAGGCAATATGTCAGACAGTGCGAAACATGCATGCGGTAAAAAACCAAGTCAGATACAGGCCGCAGGGAAAATGCTGAAACAGATTCCAGAGGAGCCTTGGGCGACGGTATGTGCGGATTTCTTAGGACCTTTGCTGAGATCCAAGCATGGGAAAAGGTCAGACTCGGCAGGAGACGGAGGAGTAGTGCCGCAGAAGATTTGGCCGCCAGAGCTGCGACGCAATCTAGAAAAGGAGGCGGAAGAAGACTTGCAGATGGAGCTACGTCACCCGGATTAGGATAAAAAAAAGGCCAAACGGTAAAATCAAAAAAAAGTTGGAAAAAAAAAATTTTAACAAAAACGCACACTAAAAAAGAGATAAAAAAAACAAGAAAGGAAAGCTAACTTCGGGCGGATCCGAAGTTTATATACCCTTGCAGTTGAGTCGCAGTCCGCTAGGTTGCTCCACGCATCTTATATTATTAGGTATATAGCGGATCGTAAATTTGGCATATCGAATTATTTTGACAAATGAGGAATCCATTGAAACTCCCATCCTTCTAACTTGAAAAACAACGAAGTTATAGCATTTCCGATCAATCAGTTATATGGCAGCTATAGAATATGGTCAACCGATCCCGGCCGTTCCGACTTATATGCTGCCTGCAAAGGAAAGAAGCATGTGTGCAAAGTTTCAACTCGATAGCTTTAAAACTGAGAGACAAGTTTGCGTAGAAACAGAGAGACGGACATGCTCATATCGACTCAGGAGGTGATCCTGATCAAGAATATATATACTTTATAGGGTCGGAGATGTCCCTTCACTGCGTTGCACACTTTTGACCAAAATTATAATACCCTCTGCAAGGGTATAACAAGAAAGGAAAGCTAACCCACCCCGGGTTTTGTATACCCTTGGAGTTAGGTAGCAGCTTATCTAATATATCACGGGTAGTTCTACTTTTCCTGCCCCTGATGTAAATGCTCGATGAACTTGTTAGCGTTGTTGGTCATTTCTTCTAAGTCGATTAACTATGAATCTGCGTGCTTCTCTTCGTTGCAGTTGTCTTTATTGACTACGTTCATCTCGTGCCTCTTGCGATTCTGATTGACGCAACTGCGGCATGCTCATACGCGCATTTGCATTATCTTCTTCGATTTGTTCGCCTGATCTTCGTGCTCTTCTATTTCGCTCGGTTGTGGATTTGGCCGTTCGAAGACTCAAATTGGCCCCTTTTCCTTTTTCTGGCATTGCGACAGTAATACGTAAACAATACAAAATGGCTAAAAATGTATAGTGAGTAAGATAGGAGACCGGAGTGATAACTGGAGCCGGGATAACTGATATTCGTAGTTGATAAATTATCGACCGAAGAAGGCGGGAGAACAAATAGGGGGATGAAAAATAGATGTTGTCCGATCCTCAGGCCTAACGAATATGCCATTTCTTCAGGGAAGTGCTATTCTACCTGGGCCACCGGATATCGAGTCAGGGAATTGGCATGGAGCCCGGAAAGGTTGCGGCGATTTCAGAGCTGATACCCCCAACAAACCTGAAGGGGCTACATCAGTTCATTGGGATGGCGTCATGGTATCGGAGATTCGTCCCAGAGACGAATCTGATAGTTCGCCGGGGTAGCAAAACCATTATACGATCCGATACGAAAAAGGACAAAGTAAGAGTGGACGGCCAGGACGACCATCTGACCAAGCCATAACAACAAAAATGGAGGAAAAGTAAACAAATCTTCAAAATTGTCCAAGCTTCTTGGTGGCATACTAGGTTTGTCTGGAAAATTAACCGTTCTTTCTAAAAATGTCAGTGTGCTACCGCACCGAAAGACGGGAAGTGTCCACACACGTCAGACAACACATGAAGGAGCTATGAAACCCGCGATCGCACCTCCGTTTGCAATATCACCAGTAGAAATTTCCAAGTTTGTCGGGGACTACCGACATTGGCTACGATTCTACGAAATTTTTGCGGAATGCATCCACAATCAAGACTACAGCGAGGCAGTAAAACTCCGTCATTTGGAGAATCATGTAACAGGTGAAGCAAAAACCTAATCTCAACGTCAATTGGCGGACAGACCAGTTACCAGGATGCCTGGCAACAACTTAAGAATCGATTCCAAAATTAACGGCTGAGAACTTTTCGGACACCCCAGAACAAATGGATCAGCGGACCAGCTGCGCAGCTTACATGATACCGTGCTCCGAACGATCGCCACTCTCAACGCACTCAAGGTGTCAACAGACAATTGGGAGCCAATCTTGATACACATAATTGAGGAAAGATTGAGGAAAGAAGACCCACACACGCTGTCATCTTTTGAACTAGCCGTCACCGATCCATCCAATCGACAATCTCTGAAGCGTCAGTCAACCAGTCAAGAAACAATGCAGAAAAATACGTCAACCACTCCACTTCGATCCAATTCATCACGAGTTTTGTGTTTAGCCACAGCCCTGCTTACAGATAAGCCCACCGTTCTGTTACCAACTGCCCAAGTGGCAATACATGGACCAGCCGGAACCCCTCAGCAATGCCGCACAATCCTAGATTTTGGATCACAGATTAACATAATCACCAGAACGATGGCTGAGACACATGGACTACAATTGGAGCCATCAACCTTGAACATCGCTGCACTGGGAGGAGCAACTAAAAGATCACGAAAAAAGGCTTTGGTGACCCTATCATCACTGACTTCAAAGATCAAATCAACGTCGTTGTACTACCGGAAATAATGCCCAATCAACCATCCCACCCTATTCAAGAGCCAAGAAATATCTCACCTTAGTTGCGTTTAGCCGATCCTGAATTTACACAGCCCCAGAAGAATATTGATCTGTTGTTGGGCGCCGAAATCATCTCCCAGCTTATGAGGCCACAACAGGCATATTTGGGAGAAGGACAGCCCCTACTAAAGAATACCGCGCTGGGATGGATTGTGATGGGGCCAGTGCGACCGGAATCAGCTCCTAATATCAAGGTAGAACAAGTCTTCGGTAATACGGCGGCTTGGACACCGGAAGCACGTGCCGAACAAGAATATTTTTTATTTGCAATTTTGTACACCGATATAGCATATTTTCGTCACTATGCAGGTTTCGCATGCAGGTTCGTCACCGGTACTTTACCTCGTCAAGAGGTTTTTTTATATGATATCAGTTGTTTTTTTGTATATATTGATCTTCAATTATTTAAAACAGAACGCATAATATATAGAATATATATATATGGAAGTAACCTCAGGACAGGCGATTCACACAGTTAGCAATACTTTAATTGTAAGGATAAACATCAAAACTCTTTTTTTTTAACTCTATAGATTTTGACATTCAAGAAGGTGGAATAATTAAAAACCTTTCCAAAGACGTAAAGAATTTTTCGATAGCTTCAGTGGTTCTGAAGTTATATTTATTTTTAATTTTCAAAGGTTTTGGAATTTGGTTAGTTTAAAAATTGTAATTAAAAATTTGCCGAAAAATGTATTTAAAATAAAAAATTTTTTCGTAGTTGTGGGAAACCATATTATTTTAACAAATTAACAGATGAGAGGCCTATCCTTATAAGAGTTCCACTATATAATAAATTATAAAAAAAAAATCAAGAAAGGAAAGCTAACTTCAAGCAGAGCCGAAGTTGATATACCCTTGCAGTTAAGCAGAAGCTTATATTATTGTTATACATATCGGATCCTATATAGTTGTCCGATCCTTATGAGAATTTCACCATCAACAAAATTTCTAATAAAAATATTGGAAACAGCCCCAAGCATCTTTAAAAATAGAAAGGTTGTGCCATTTCCGATCGTTCAGTTATATGGCAGGTATAGGATATAGTTGGCCGATTCTTATCAAAATAGGATTAGATTGCCCAAAACGAAACCGTAGACAGTCCCATCTGTCGTCTCTCGTGTGGGAGATGCCTTAAACAAATGTACGGCGGCGATGGGGCAACCCGCTTCCAAAACACAAGCCAATGTGTATGCGTACAACGTATGTTTTATTCTATGGGGATACATGTTAGGGTAAGAAGAATGATAAAATTACAAAAGCTTACCGCAGTTTAACCTCCCACACTCTATGACAACAATCACAAATTCACCACACGCGCCATTATTTTCTATCCTAGTGTGCCCAATCTCTTCATGAGTGCACAAAAACAAAATTCTACTTAAATACTAACTATCGATTATCGATCCGCGACATCCCCACCTCCGTGAAGAACTTCTTCACTCAAATCCAAAGCCGCCAACTTTGAAGCGGGGCGCATTATCCAGCGGGTCCGATCTCCATCCATGATCCTAACGCGGGCTCGTCTGACCTCACCATCCGTTCCAGCAAAGGTCTCCTCCACGACGCCTTTCCGCCAGTCTTGACGCGGAATGGCTGGATCGCAAACGAAGACAATGTCTCCTCGTTGAATCGGCTTCTCTCTGCGGCATCTCTCCGTGTCAGCGTGGGTAGGTACTCCAAGACCCACCTCCTCCAGAATCGGTCTCTCAACATCCTTGCCACGCGCCACTGCTTCCGCGTAGCTCCTTCCTTGACGAGGCCTCCATCCAGGCCGGGGGTATCCGGTGGGCAAGCTGCTCCCTTGAGGAGATCGTTGGGCGTGAGAGGGGCTTCCTGGTCCGCACTCACTGGCAAATGGGTGAGTGGACGAGAGTTAACGACATTCTCCGCCTCTATCAGGAAACTCTCCAGGACGTGCTCCTTCGGCGCCACTTCCTTCACTGTGTGGCGTAGCACCCTCTTCACGCACTGCACCATTCGCTCCCAGACTCCACCCTCTGACGGGTTCGCTGGGCAGTTTAAGATACATTCAATTCCTTTGCTTGACAGCTCCGACTGGATCCTCTCGGGTTCGAAGATCTCCGCAAATCTCTTGGCCTCTCTGTCTGCTCCAACGAAGTTCCTGCCATTGTCGCTGCGCAGTCTATGTACAGGCCCTCGACGGCAGATGAAATTCCTGATTGCAAGTATGCAGGAATCAGTCGACAGGTCATGTGCCAGTTCCAGATGAATCGCCCTGGTCGTCAGGCACGTAAACAAGGCCACCCATCGTTTCTCCTGGTGCCGAGCAACGGTCACTAGCAGCGGCCCAAAGTAGTCGAGGCCTGTGCTCTTAAACGGCCAGCCATAGGCATCCAAACGATCATCTGGCAGGGGTCCCATAATTGGCGGCATCGGCCGTGCTCTGTGCAGCTTACACTCGCTGCATCCCGAGATCACATTACGAAGCACTCTCCGCAGTCTCGTAATCCAGAACCTGGTCCGGATCTCCGCCATCGTAGCATCCACGTTTTGATGCTTCATCCTCACATGGGCGTCGCGCACAATCATCTCCGTGAGACCATGCCGGTGGGAGAGGATCAGTGGCCTCCTGGCGCTGTAAGGTATACATAGCGCCGCATCGATCTTGCCATACGCTCGCAGGATTCCATTGCCATCTAGGTATGGCGCCAGTCCACATATGTCGCTTCCTTTAGCGACGTCCAAGTCCTTCTCTGCGGCCTGCACCTCATCGGGGAACGCCTCACGTTGTGCTCTACGGAATAACAAGTCCTCAGCTGCTTCACACTCAGCTACATTGAGGCCGTAGTTCTCCAGCTCATCTCGTTGTCCACGGCATCGACGTATGAACCGTAGTCCTCAGCAATCGTCTGTAGCTTGAGAATCTCTCCAGCGATATAAACGGGTCACTCGCGCCAACAAGCACGAACTCACCCGGCATCTCCTCTTCGTCTTCTGCATCCGCTTCGTCGGTGGGTGCAGTTCCTGGCCAGCTGCCCGCTGGTCTCCTCAGGAATGCCGGTCCTCTTAACCAGCGTGACTCCTCGCTTAGGTCCACGCTGCGTTGCGCTCGAGTTGCATCATCTGCCACGTTGTCGGCGGATGGTAGCCATCTCCATTGGGCCACCTTCGTCGACTCCAGAATCTCGTCTACTCTGTTCCCTATGAACTGCTTGTAGCGCCAGTGTGTGCTGACAATCCAACGCAGCACTGTCTTCGAATCCGTCCATAGCACAGTCTCTGCAATGGCCACACTATGGTCCTGTCTGATTGTGTCCATCAACCTCGTTCCTAGCACTGCTGCCTGCAGCTCCAACCGTGGAATCGTCATCGTTCGCATCGGTGCACACTTCGTCTTTGCGCACACGAACCTCACTTGCAATGCCGACTGACTCGCATCCACAAATACGTGCATCTCGACAGTCTTCACCAGCCCGGATCCAAAGTAGTGACGTGGGCACCGAAAACGTTCCACTTTCTCCATCTCTTTTCGCCAATCCATAAAGGCGTTGTACATCTCAGCCGGTAGTGGTTCATCCCATGAGATCTTCCTCCTCCAGACCTCTCGCAGCAACAACTACGCTGTTATCATTAGACAACACAGGAATCCCAAGGGGTCGAACGTTGACATGACCATACTCAAGAATTCCCTTTTCGTGGCAATTCTCTTCCCATCGGACACGACGGGGGCGACTTTGTGGTACTTCACTCGAAACCTGAAGTCGTCCGTGGCTGGCTGACATAATGACATAATCATTAACAATCCGGGAATATTCTTGGGCGAATCTATTGTACGCCATATCATAACTACGTGGCAGCACAATGTTATCCGTTTTCCACAATAATCCCGTCTGGTATCGGTGGCCAACTCGCACCGTTGTGTCCTCCAGGATCTTCTGCGCCCTCATGTCGTCGCTGGCTGCGGCCGCTGGAGCCGCCTTCACACCGAAGTTCTCGATCTCGAAGTAGTCCTCGACGATCCGTTCCACGTTATCATCCAACGACGTGGCTAGCAGACAAGACCTTGGTGATGGCGTGTCTCGTCGTCCTTCTACAGGCCCCAAAACAACCCATCCTAATTCGGTTGCGGCCGCGTACGGACCCTCGCTGGCAAACCGTCTCGTTTTCAATGGCAGTCCTAGATGCCCATGGTCCAAACCAATAAGCAGCTTCGGCACTGCATTTACGTCGGGCTTCATTGGTAGTCGAGCGTCCTTGTTCACGCTCCTAACATCCCTTCTGTGCAGGCTCTGCATCGGCAGACTCAAGCTCGAAATGGCATAGACGTTTCTCAGCACATGTCGGGAGGACTTGCCTGCTCCACTGATCTCCAGACGTACCACGTTAGTAGGCTCTCTTGTGGCCCTGCCTCCGAAACATTGAACGTTCAGCTGACGACGTACTCCTTGTACGCCTAGCTCTGCAACCAGCTCGTTGTCGACCATCGTCACCGAAGAACCTTCATCCAGAAGAGCGTACGTATCCACCTGCTTCCCACCTCCGTATAGCGTCACCGGCAATACACGGAACAGGAGTCGTTCTCGGTCCTCGTCGACACCTCGTCAAATTTCTCTCCGGTGTCGCAGAGGCATCCACGGATGAGGCTGCTCCTTCATTCACTTGGACGCCTTCCCTCGGTCCGGCTGCCTGCCGGTTGTAGCCTCTCCAATTGCCGCCTCGCTGTGACGGTCTCCTGAAGCCTTCATTGTTTTCCTCATGAAGAAGACGGTGATGCTTCCTCCTGCATCCATTCACGGGGCACTCTTCTGACGCAGCGCAGGATCCAGTCATATGCCCGGTTTGCAAGCACATGAAGCATAGGCGATGTCTTCTTGCGAGTCTCCACCTCTCTGTAGGTATGGCTCCAATAAATCGTTGGCAGTCCCGAACTGCATGTTGTCCAAGGCCTTCACAAATTGGACAATTCCTGTGGCAGCTCTCCTGTTGCTCGTCCTGCTCTCGGTCGACGCTGGCATGAAGCAATCGACGCCTTGGCTCCCTTCCATCAATGTCCGCCACCACGCAGACCACGTTGGCTAGTTCCATCAACCACGAACTGAAGTCCACAATCGTCGGATAGGGCTGAATAGTTGCAGCGTGCCTTGCCCAGTCCACTCGTTTGCTTATTGGGAGCTATGCCACAAGCTCTTCCATCAGCATAGGGTTACCCAGGTGCTGCTCCGCCTTCGCTGACTGTAGGAAAGCCTTGAGGTTGCTGACATGGGTGGCGAATGCGACGAGCTTTCCCAGGTTGTGCTCCGTAATTGCAGGCACATCTCGAATGCTGTTGAGCTGGCTGCGTATTAGTTGCTCCGGTCGGCCGTATCTGAATCGCAGCTGCTCCACCGCTGCATTCGCATTGCTGGGGTGAATCAACAACGACTTCACCGTCTCAGGCGCGTCGTCCTTTAACGCCTTCAGTAGCCTTTGGTTGTTCTTCAAGTCCGTACAACCATACGCTTGCGTCGTCTCCGTAAACGCGCAGTAGAAAATGGGCCAAACCTCTGGCTTCCCTCCGAACGTAGGCAGTTCAGGAAGCTTTCGTGGCGCCCAGCGGTTCCTGGCGCCTGGCTGCAGTTCCTCCAATGCTCGTCGCCCAAGCACCGTCTCCAGGAGAAGGCGCACGTACCGATGTTCCGCCGGTCACTTCATTCTGCAGCCCGAAACCATGCGCTGGAACAGTTGTGCCGGTAGCGCAAAATGGCGATGCGTGATTGATCCTCGTGGTACAGTTCTGCGAGCACGGTACCGTTTGAGATCCGCTCCAGGATGGCGGTCTCTCTGACGCCGCATGATACACACTTGTTGCGTTGGGTACGGTCAGGCCGATTGCAAATGGCGGCTGACCTACCCCAACCTCACTCGACATAACGGGGTCAGTGCGCTCCATATTAGCGCTGCGAGCGCGTTCCAACTCCTTCTCCAGCTCGGCAATCCTATCCATCAGGTCGGCCACCTTCGGTTTCCTGGTGGCTCCAGATGCTGCCAGCTGCGCTGATCCGCCGGCTTGCGACGCTCCTACACTAGGTTGCGGGGCCGAAGCGCTGCCATCTACTAGCGTTGCGATATTCTGTCCATCGTTTAGTCGGGGACTCCTTCTGGGCGAATGGTGCATCATGTCGTCCAGGCAATATCGATCCTCTCACCAGGGTGCTATTCCAAAACAATGTCGCCAGTCGCCTGACTGCGAATAAAAGCTTCTGTCGTCTCTCGTGTGGGAGATGCCTTAAACAAATGTACGGCGGCGATGGGGCAACCCGCTTCCAAAACACAAGCCAATGTGTATGCGTACAACGTATGTTTTATTCTATGGGGATACATGTTAGGGTAAGAAGAATGATAAAATTACAAAAGCTTACCGCAGTTTAACCTCCCACACTCTATGACAACAATCACAAATTCACCACACGCGCCATTACTTTCTATCCTAGTGTGCCCAATCTCTTCACGAGTGCACAATAACAAAATTCTACTTAAATACTAACTATCGATAATCGATCCGCGACACCATCATTCTAGCTTCAAAAACAACAAAGTTAAGCTAATTATCCTAATCAAATTTTTCAAATCGGATAAGATTTCCCAAAATTCAATCTGTACTAAGTCCCATCCTTCTAACTTATAAAAAAAAAACAAAGTTATGGCATATCCGATCAATCATATAATAAACATGTATTATATCTAAAATAAATGCGCAAAGATAAAAAATTAAAAAAAACTGGAAATTACGTTTTTCCAGTTTTTCTAGTTAAACCAATTGTTGAATGTAACAATTTATTTTGGGTGTGCGATATAAAATAATAAATATTAGAAAAGTATTAGCGGAGTTGGTTTGCCTGGTTTTTTTTAGCTTTTAACTCATGATTTGGCCCAAAACGGTGGTGGCGGTAATTTAAAGAGCAGAGTTTTATTTATATGCTCAGTGGGGGCATATGCATATAAAGCTTTCTACTCATAAAATTTTGCATTCTTCTCATTAAGACATGAGAGACTGAAACACAAAGCAGAATTACATCAAAAGTTGCAATCAAGCAACAAAGTTCGAGGTTAGCCGAGTGGAGAGCGTCGTGGTTCCTAACACGGAGGGCCTGGATTCGAGTCCAAGTTGAGTCAATGTTTACGTTTTACTTTTTTAAGCCCTTTTTTATTTGGATTTTATTTTTAAATAAATAAACTAAAATCTGAAAAGATATTTTTAGGGTATACTCCATATTTTTTAGGGTATAGACCAAATATATGCAGACTCCAAAAAGCAAAGTTGCCAATCAAATACACACACATGTATAAGTAAATGCAAGCTTCACAGGAGGCTGTACAAAATGGGTAGCTGCACTTATTGGACTATATCTTGAGTTAACGGATTTTGCCAGATATGAGCGATATATCAAAAGTTGCGTCATCTCAAAAGCTATCTCCACGTGCAATATAAAAAGGATAAGTCGACCAAATTTTGAAAAATAATTTTTTTTCTTAAAAAAAAAGTTTATTTTCAGTGTATTTATTTTTGTGTACTATATAGACGTTTGGTCTCAAAGAAAGTGAAATTAATATTTAAAAAACCATTTCAACGGTTTAAAATTTTAATTCTTTTTTTAATATCTTTCTTAATTATAAAGTTATAAATTTTTTCATTAACAAAGTTTTTTTAATTTTTTGACGTAAGCTTAAGGTATTTCAAAAAGTTGTAAAACAATAGTTGCTCATATGATAGTAACAAACATTTTCCAATTTTTTCAGGATTTTTAAGAAAAAAATAGTGCAAACAGACAAACCGACAACTGGCTTCATTTTGAAGAAGAAGAAAAAATCGAATTTTTCGAATAACTTCTGAATGAAATGTCGGATCGGGTCGATTGAGGTACCAATCGACGCGTATTTAGCTCTAGATAGAATATATAGAAATATAGAATATATAAAAATATTCTATCTGGGGACTAAAATGTGTCCACTAGCCCCACTTTAGTGATTAAAAATTTTTTTACTTTCACCCTAATTTCTCCCAAACCAAATAACATTTGGAATATGTTTCGAAAAAAATTATCTAATTAAAACAATACCTTTCGATTGGTATATTATTCATTTAGATCGGTTGCCTACAGAAAATTTTTAATTCTTCGGCTATATATAGAGTTTCCTCGCGCACGCCTAGGCATGCAGGTCGTCACCTCGTGGACTTCCGTCCACAGTGATAAAAGTATATAGTAAATAATATAATAGTAAAATCCAGAATATAACATAGTTCCCCACTCATGGCGGATCAATAAGGAGACCACAAGCCCTAGGTCAGCCGAACCACCATACCATCTGGCTTTGAGGAGTACCAGCTCAGGATTTCAAGTACCCCACCACATCAACTCCAGCCTGATCACAGCCCGATCAGTTCCTTGCAGAATCCAGGTAAATCAGTCAAGATTTCATACATTCCTAGACTACGACTCCGGGACCTACCGTTATGCCCGTGAGTTCAAGTTCGACGTAGTTCGACCGCATAACGCTCTACGGATGAACACCCCGGTTTATTCAAACAAACGCGGCTGAGCTGCCTACAAAAGCTCGGCAGCGATCAGTCGCAGCTATATTCATATACATATATATTTCTATGGTCGTATATGAGGCTGGTAGCGGCCCGAGCGTAACTCATGGGAATTTGCTGACCAATGCACTTCCCAGGAGTGAGGCTTTAAGGCATATTTATATAACTGGCTATTTGGCCGGGGCATTATGTTCATATAACAACACTGTAGCACAATATTGTATTGCTACAGTGGATGCTTCCTATAATACTACATCTCCCTCCTTTTTTAAAATAACGTAATAAAATGGAGTTATTTTGAATGAACTTATTATCTATTGATTATATATATTTAGTGTAGACTTTAAAGATTTTCTTAATATGTTTTAATTAAATTTTAGTAATATATGATTTTTGCTTATTTTGTTCAATCATCATTCTCGCTCTTTTATAAGCGTTTTCGAGTCTGAATTTTGATTCTTTTGCAAAGTTTTCTACGTCATACAGTGGTGTAATATATTCGCTGCTATTAAATTTAATGTTTAAGGTTGGGGTTTTACTAATCCCTAGTTCATATGGACAGTATCCATGTACAACAGAGGGTGTTGTATTGAAACAATATGTAAAGTATATAAGCCAAACATCCCAGTCTGTTTTATCTGACAAAACGTATGATCTAACGTATTCGTTAAATGTTCTATGGCTTCTTTCTATTGTCCCCAATGTTTGGTGATGATGTGCAGTTGATGTTATATTATTAATTTTGAGATATTTGCATAAATCATTAATAATTGAATTCTTATATTCAGTTCCCATGTCCGTAATGAACGTCTTCATTGGACCGTACTTTAGAATAAAAGATTCGAATATGGCTTTCGCTACTGTTTTTGCACTTTTGTCTTGTATAGGGATTGTAACGAGATATTTTGTTAAGTCGCATATTAGAGTGACTGCATATTCGTTACCTTATGTGGCGAATTTAGGTAATGGACCGATCGTGTCCACTAATACTATATCAAACGCTTTTAATGGGGTTTCTGTTATCGTCAAAGGCGTTTTTGTATGGATTGTGGTTTTTGATTTTTGGCATTTCAGACATTTCTTTACGTGGTTTGCAACGTCACGTGTCATGTTTTTCCAATAGTAATGTCTTTTTACTTTTGCTAGCGTTTTTGTTATGCCTGTGTGTCCGCCTTGTAAAGGATCGTCATGTAATGTAAACAGAATAGCTGCCTTTTATTTTTCATTTTCTATTATGGTCACCGGCTGGAGTAGCGCTACTCTTAAATTTAATAATATTTCATTGCCCTTATCTTTAAATTTATCTATTGAAACGAGTTCAAAGATTTTTTCACTCGGTGCCATTTTAAGTTGTCTAATCTTATTTATACCGGCTATTTTTTCAAGCCTTTGGAAAAATGGATCTAAATCGAATATTCCATTGGTATATAGACCATCAACGTTTATTCTTGCATATATCTGTTTTCCCTTCTTGAGAGAACACTTCGATATTGTTAAATTCAAGGTCACTACTTTTTTAACATCTTCGTTATGAATGACGTCAAATATCTTGGGCTTAGAAGCTGTCGGTTGCTTTTGCAAATTGTCTATTCATTTCGTTTAGTTCATCGATGCTTATTCTTGATAAGGCATCTGCCACATAATTGTTTTTTCCCTTAAGGTATACTGCAGTAAATTGATATTCTTCCAAGTCTAACCTGATTATTGTTAACTTGGAAGTTGGGTTTCTCATTGAAAATAAATATGTTAATGGTTTGTGGTCTGTTTTTATAGTGAAATGTTTGCCATATATATATGGTCTAAAATAGTTAACTGCCCAATGTATAGCTGTCAATTCCTGTTCAGTTGTGGACTTATTTCTTTCGCCTTTTGTAAATGTTCTTGAGGCGTATGCTACCGGGAGGTCTATCCCATTATATGATTGGGTTAGAACTGCACCGCATGCCTGCTTACTAGCATCTGTTGTTATACAAAATTTTTTATTAAAATCTGGGTATTTTAATATTGTGGGTTGGACTAGTGCGTTTTTAAGATATTCAAAAGCTTCTTGACACTCAGTAGTCCAGTTTAATTTTATGTTTTTCTTGCACAAATGGGTAAGGTGTCTTGAATAATTCGAGAAATTTGGAATGAAACGTCTGTAGTAATTGCAAAAGGCTACGAATCTTCTAGATTCATCTGCATCGGACGGAACAGGATAATTTGTTATTACTTTAAATTTTTTATCGTCGGGTAAAATTCCTTTGTTTGTGCATTTGTGTCCCAAAAATGTTACTTCGTGCATAAAGAAAGAGCATTTTTCAGGGTGTAACTTAAGGTTGTGTTTTCTAAATAGATTAAATATATTAGTTAGATTTTTTATCATATGATTTTCTGAACAACCTATAACTACTAAGTCGTCCATATAAAGGAAAGCTTGGGATGGTTCTAATCCCGAAAATGCTAATGTCATCATTCTTTGGAATGAATTTGGTGCTATTTTTACTCCATAAGGTACTAACAGCAATGGGCTGTTGTATTCTGATACTGATGGTTCTACTATATCATCTTTTATTAGCTTTTCTACTTGTTTGTTTATTTCATCTTTTTGGCTATGTGGTGTTCGATAGTTTTTAATGTAGACTGGTGTAAAATCTTTTAGTCTCAGCTTCTGTTTATAGAAATTATTTGCTGAGATTGGTTCGGTTTCTAATCCGAATATATCTGTAAATTCGGTACATAGTTTGGTGAAAGTGCTTTTATACATTGTAGGAAAATTTTTCGTTAATTTTGAAAGGACATCTTCTTTTCTGGTTTTAGTTTCGTTTCTTTGGACAATTTGATAATTTTCCAATGGTTTGTACTTTAATTTGGAAATGTTTATAATTTTATTTTTATCGGTCGTATTTAATATTCGGACAAATGTGTTGCTTGAATCAGTTATAGTGCTGGCTATAATGATGCCTTCACCTATACACTGATTTTTAATAAGGACTTCTTTGTGGGTGGTTATTATATTAATTTGTCTCACGGCTTTGGATCGTGCTGGGATAAATAAGTTATTATTAATTGTATGCATAATTGGAATATTTATGTCTTGATTGAAATCTGATGGTCTTGCTATTAAGCAAGTTTTGTGTTACTGTTATTGTAGCCAATATTTCCACCACGGTTTTTACCTCTAGAATTTCCACGACCTCTATAATTATTGGTGTGGTTATTAGTTTGGGTTATACCCATTATTTTGGTTATAACCGTTGTTTTGGTGGTAATTATTGTTATAATAACCTCTTCCGTAACCTCTTCCGCGGTAATTTCCTCTGAAGTTGTTATTGTGGTAGGGTTGTCCTCTTCGGTTATATAGGATTGTACTTGGATTGCCTGTCATATCAGTACTGCATTGTATGTACTTAGCGATGGCTTCGTTCATTGTTGCAATGTTGCCTGCTTCTAGTACTGTTTTAAAGGTCCATGTTCACAATTTTTAGTCATTCTGTTGATTGCCTCTATTGTGCTGAATTTATCAGCATGTTCGGCAGGCAATCCCTCATCGATATACGATGCGCCAAGAAGCTTTCGCAAGTTTTTGATTTCAGTTGTGAACTTTTCAGCTGTTTTACCTTTTTAGAAGTGTTTTTGACATTTTTGCTTTGATGACATCTGATGTTTCTCCGATTATACTGTCTTTGAGTTTTTTAATTATTCCATTTATAGTGGTTTCATTTTGGACTTTATATAGGGTTGATCCTCAAATTTTTGATTTGATTACTTCAACCGGTATGTGCCTTTTTTTTAAATTCACCAAATTCAAGGCTGTGATAAATCTTTGAAGATTTAGTTTTTGGCCATTGAACTCTGGGATGGCATTTGAAATATCTTTTATGTGTGCCCGTTGGGTAATTGTTTCGTCTGCCATTATAATTGGTTTTTGGTCTATTATGTTGTTGGAATCTATATCCTCTTCGTCTTGGTCTGATAATTCAGATTGCAAGAGAACTGCAGGTATAGTTAGATTGTTTAGGTCTTTTTCTTCTATTTCTAATCTTTCAGAGTCTAAATGTTCCAACTCTACTTGGTCTGTGGTTGGTAGTTCTCGCGTTTCTAATTCGTCCCCAGGTTCTACTGTTAAGGGTGTGTTTAAGATACTTGGCACTGAAATATCCAAGTCATATCTTTCTTTTAAATTTATTAGGTTAGATCGCAATGTTGTTAGGAACTTTGAAACTTGTGACCATCGATTTTTATCTAATACATCTCTCTGAATATATATTAATATCCGCGCTTTATTGAAACGGGCTACTAATATTTCGGCGTGTTTGTGTATGGTATTCTGTTGAATTGTACGATTTTGAGTTAAAGATTTATATGATTTATATGATATGACGGTTAAAATTAATTACTGAATACTACCATAACAAGTGTTTTGCCTAATGTTTCATGTTCTTCCAGTACTGATTTTATTTGTTTTGAGCGTCAGAATTCGAAGCGACAAATTAAAAAACCGTGTGTATGCTTCGGAACTTTATTTGTGACTGAGGAACAATTGATATACATATTTTCTTATTCGCTATTTCTTACAGTGGGACAATTATAACTACTCCAAGATCTCTTTCTCCTTCCTATATCTATAAAAGCGTGCATTGTAACATACCAAAGTATACAGGGTACCTTATTTTCTACACCCTTCCTCAATGCAAACTTGTTTACAAAAATAAATATCAAAACAAATTAAACATATTTGTAAGCTCTTCCTGTTTCGTTTTAGGAAGATTTTTTGTCAAAATATGTGCTATCATTTCGGTTGTGCATTTGTATTTCAACAAAACTTGCCCTTCCTTAACAACGTCTTTAACAAAATGATAACGTATATCAATGTGCTTTGTTCTGGAATGATGAACGGGATTCTTAGTTAACGCCTGCGCACTTATATTATCCCCATAAACGACGATCGGTGTGTCGTTGTCTCCGCAACCAATCTCCATAATCAGCCTTCGCATGACTATCGCCTCCTTAAATGCTGCCGATAGTGCCATGTACTCCGCCTCGGTACTGCTCAACGCCACACTTCGCTGCTTTTCCGAACGCCAAGAAATCGGACCACCTGCTAACAGGTAGATATAACCAGTATAGGACTTCCTGTCAAGCCTATCACCTGTCCAATTCGCCTCCACGTATCCACAGAACGATTGACCACATTGTCGGTAGTGTAGTTTCATGTCAATCGTAGATGAGAGATATCTAAAGACGTGCTTTATGCCTGCCATGTGTTCAGCATGCAGGTTTTGATTCCGTTGTGCCAATTTTGACACCGAATGCAATATGTCTGGCCTTGTTGTAAGAGCTAGCCACATAAGCTCTCCTACTACGGACTGATAAGAAGTAAGATCCACCTTTTTGCATTGGGGGCTTGTGCAATCTATTTGAAAACCAGGATCCAAAGGTGTCTTCGCCGATTTGCAAAAATCAATCCCATGGGTATGCAATAAGTCCTTGATATATTGCATATGTCCTAAAGTAATTGCTCCAAGATCGCCGTCCCGTTCGATTTCCATGCCCAGGAAATGGTTAAGTTGACCCTTGTCAACGCACTCGAATGATCGTGAGATGCTGCTCTTGATTTTTAGCAAATCCTCGTGCGATTGGCTGGCTATAAGTATATCGTCAACATATACAAGGATTAATACAAGATTACCTTCTCCACAATGTTTGTACAAACATGGCTCGTTATCACAGGCAACAAATCCCATATTAACTAATACGCCATTTAGCTTCTCGTTCCAGGCCCTTCCGGATTGCTTTAAGCCATATTCTCTATTGCTCTATTATTCTCTATTGCTCTCTATATCATTCTCTATTGCTCTTTTCAGAAGCAATACCTTGTCAGGATTTGTTTCATCTGAGTACCCTTCCGGCTGCTTCATGTAGACCGTCTCACTCAGATCACTGTTGAGATACGCGGTGCACACATCCATTTGATGAAGATGTAGCTTGAGCTCCGCCGCCAGTGCTATAATAAAGCGCACACTCTCCAATCGGCATACGGGCGAAAATGTTTCTAGGTAATTTACGCCAAACTGCTGGGAGCATCCTTTTGCTACCAGTCGAGCCTTGAAACGTTCTATTTGGCCATCTTTATCACGCTTCACGTTGAATACCCACTTGCATCCAATTGCTCGCTGATTTTTGGGTAAATCAGTGATTTTCCAAGTCTGGTTGGCAACTAGAGAATCATGTTCTCTTTCCATGGCTTCACGCCACTCCTTTGCATATTTACTCTCCAGCGCCTCTTTGCAAGTTAATGGAATCGGAACATTTTTCGAAACAAGGGCGCCTAGTATATTGTACTGCTTCTTTGGGCGTCCAGGTTTTCCACTCCGAATGATCTTAGGACGACCGGGGCCCCTGCGTGCCTCCTCCACGACATGCTCCCCTTTTTCTTCGGCACTCTCGTACTGAACACTGAGTACAGAACTCTCATCGGAGCTGCCGGCGTCGATGGATTTGTGAATAGCTCTCTTTCGCAACACATACGGCTTGTTGCGCCACTATCAAAACACCATGTTGAATTGTCAATGTTGTTGACGTCACAGGCGTGCAGCAGGCTGGTTTGGCGATTCACCAAATTTCTTGATGCCATGCGGTGATCTCACTCACACTCATTTTGTCACTGAAACTTAATGTGTCCTTGTTCACCACACATGAAACAAACGATATTCTCTCTTTTCTTCTGCCCATAGGTTTTCGTCTGTGACTCGTTCATCTGCTATTCCTTTTCTTACGCTCTCCTCCTTTAACTTTATGGTGAGAACTTCGAACGAAGGCAACTTATCTCGTGTCTCCATAGCAACCAAGAAATGTTCAAATTGCTCTGGAAGGCTTGATAGCAAAACGATAGTGCGAAGTTCGTCGTTTAGCTCTATTCCAACTCCAGTTAGATCATCCAGAATTTCACAAATTCACTTATGTAGGTCGTCATGCTCTGCCCTTGCTCTATCCGTTTATTAAGCAGTTTCTTGTATAACTGCACCTTTCCTACAGGTCTGCTTGGTTGATGAACCTCCTTCAACTTGGTTCATGCCTCTTCAGCCGTCAAGCAATTCACTCAATGTTATTGTTGCCAACGCCTTATTTTCCAAGGCCGCAAGCTTTTGTCCTTCTGGAACATTCGTTTCAGTTAGCTCTCCAGACGTAACACTCCACAAACCGGAATGCAAAAATACAGATCGCATCTGTATTTTCCATGTGTCATAGTTCGTCTCCTCTAACTTATCAATTTGATAAAGAGCACTCATTGTTCTTAATATCGAGTCACACACCGAATAACTTGAATTCTCCAGTGCCTGGGCCCATAACCTCTTGAGCGGCAGAATTCGAAGCGACAAAATTAAAACACCGTGTGTATGCTTCGGAACTTTATTTGTGACTGAGGAAAAATTGATATACATATTTTCTTATTCTCTATTTCTTAGAGTGGGACAAATATAACTACTCCAAGATCTCTTTCTCCTTCCTATATCTACAAGGTACCTTATTTTCTACAATTTGGACACCTGGAATGGTGCTTAATACAATCGCTTTTTGGGTTTTTGAGCAATGTATTAATGGTGAATTTTCGAAATTAAATGTTTCAATTAGAAGGTATTCTAATTGATTTATGCTTATTGGAGTCGTTGGGACTATTTGTTGAACATGTTCTTTAAAATAAGCATCCCTTTCGTAAACCTTTCTAATGGCTTCTATGGTGGTCATCTTTATTTTAAATGAAGTATATTTTTTTGTTTTTTTTTTTCATTTATTTTGCATCATTAATATTTTTGTTTGTGTGCTTTGTTCTCTTTTCTTTTTTTTTTTTATATTTTTTCCAAGTTGTTCGCTTGGCTCATATATTTTTTTTTCAAACATTTATTATGAGGTTTATATAGTTTATAAAAGCAATTGTCACACATTATGACAACAATTATTAATAGAATAATATTTACAAATTCCAAATTAATGTTATTTGGCTCAACTTTAATTATTACGTTAGCAGTGGAATCCACTGTCTTAACGTCAACTATAGCCATTGTTTTTTTTGTAAAATTATAATTGTAGGTATAATTATGAACAATTTTCCCACTGAATTTACTTATCGAATTACTTCTCATCTATTATTTCTTAATTATTTTTGTTTTTATTACACTTATCCTGCCTATTGTTTCGCATAGCTTTACGGGCTATACTTCTAAATGAGCGAAAATGGTTTCGCACGCTTTTACAAAATTTTTGTCTTATATTATATTATTTGTATTATATTAAAAAATATAAATATAAACATAGTATAGGCATGCTCCGGTTTTCGAACTTTGATGACCCGTATCTTTTGCGTCAGCTGGTCGTCGCCCGATGGCTTCACTGACGCTCCTTCGTAGGCGAAAGTGGCGGTTTGCCCCTCTCGCTGTTGATCTGCTGCTGATGTTTGGGACCTATTGGGTTAGGCGGTGCCGGTGCCGATCTTCGTACAGGGCTTCAGGCATGTGAAATTGCATGCCGTAGAGTAGAGAGGTCCGGGGCAGTCGGCTGGGAATGTCTTTACCTGCGCCGGTATCTTCTTCGCTGGCGGTGGTTGAAGCTTTGTTATTGGCTTGTTTATATTTTGTATTTTATGTGAGTGTGTTGCAACAATTGGGCGTGTCTCTGCGAGGCTTGTTTTTAAAAAAATCAAGCTCGGCCTGCAACTTTTGTGCAGTAGACCACGCGGGAGGCGGTGTTTTAGAAAATAATAGCCACTTAATGTGTGCTATTCTTTTATTCTTATTTTATTCACCGCGTTTTCCCATTACTTGCACACAACTCACTGAGTTATTTTTGTTCTCCGTTATCATCGCTTATTGGTGGGTTGGTTGTAACATCATCGTATCGGTCATCTTTCGCAGGGCAGGTTTTCTTATTGGACTATTAATGTGCTTCCTGCTGCTGTTATTGTTGTTTGGTATTTTCAGGTTCTTTTGAACCCTCACGGTCGCCATGTAACTTTAGTTCAACATATAATCTTAATTGTGTTTTTGGGTTTTTGCCATGTAAACTTTATTCTTTAAAAGTCAAATCCAGAGTGAATTGATATTCTGTTGCTCGGCAGCGATCAGTCGCAGCTATATTCATATACATATATATTTCTATGCTCGTATATAAGGCTGGTAGCGGCCCGAGCGTAACTCATGGGAATTTGCTGACCAATGCACTTCCCAGGAGTGAGGCTTTAAGGCATATGTATATTTGTGCTGGCTAAAGACAGACTAACCAAGAATATTGTGCACTCTATTGCACTGAGAGGATAATCTTATTCTTAATGATCTAAAAAAAATTTTTCTAGAAAAAATATATATCGGAAAACAACGTTTGCTGGATTTTCTTGTATTAATGTAAAATATGACTTAAACTTCTAGTTAATTTGCACAAGCTCAAAAAAATTATTCCCCAAGCTTCCCAGGTGGCTGCAAAAAATTGTTAGCTGCACTTATAGGACTATAACGAATTAACGAATGGTTAACGAATTTTGCCAGATATAAGCGATATAAAAAAGTTGCGTCATCTTTAAATATGCGTCATCATAAATACGATCAAATTAGCCAATTTTGAAAAATAATTTTTTTCTCATACGTCTGATTCTTTTATCAAAATTTGGTGGAAACCTGATTCTAAATCTATAGTATAGTGAAGCTTTTCCCAGATTTAGCTTTTCCTAGATTTGAATATGGTTATGGAGCAGGTAAAATTTTGCGGGGAGATTTTTTGCTGTTGGCCTGTGTAATAATTCCCAAAATAAAAAACCATAATAGCTATCAGCACAATAATGGTCGGTATAATCCAAGTTATAACGTGGACTCAAAGGAATAATACATTCCAAAACAGAAGCGAACCTATGGAAGTGGATACCAGCATCCAAATCCAAAATAAAAATAGTAACCAACCATTTCCAAATAGTAAACAGTACCGAACTATAAATAGCCTAGTAAATGCGCATAAATAATATCAAAGAGGAACAATTATTAGGAGAAGAATAGGTCTGCCTATTCGATTTGATTATCTAATATGTAAAATTCACATGTCACTGTGTTAGTAGCTCTTCTCGTCCGAAATGGCTCGAGCAATTTTCGTAATATTTTGTGGGCATATTCTTTAGGGCTGAGGATCTGACAACATCTATTTTTCATCCCCGTAAACGTTAATGGTGCTTCGCCCCTAATTTTAGTTATTTTATTTTTTTCGACAAAATTTTTGGTTTTTTAGTTTTCTATGGTACAGCATATAGAAATATTACACATTTTTATTCTATCTACAAATCCGTAATAGCTTTTCTAGGTGGTATGGCAAGCCTAAGTGCTTACGATAGCACAATCAAACTCGATAACTCACGGGAGTATCGATATCGCTGGAGGCCATCTTTAGAAAAACAACACATTTGCTCCTAATGACATGATAGCCTCATCCCCCGCTACTGCTACGTCTATGTTACTTTTATAAGTTTAAGTAAATATATAGTGAATAAACGAACATTAAATTGGTGACCCCGACGTGATAGCGACGACGCTACCACCGGTGCTTACAATGGCAAACAACGACACCACACAAGACGATGCCGACGCCTTTCACAATACCGTTACTCGTTACTTAGCTAAGTTGACGCCAAATAGGCGCCATCCAGCAGCACCGTTTTCGACGAACGTCTTGACCGCATCGAGCAACAAATCAACGCGCTGTTCAAAAACTATTACCGCAAGAACAGTTCATCCACATTAACGGATCTCAAGAGCGTCACGACTTCAGGCTTGTGTTGGTACAACAGCCAATTTGGCAACGCCGCCAAGAAATGTCGTCAACCGTGCTCGTTTTCATCCGAACCAAAAACCTAAAATAGTCTTCGGATTCGGCGGACAAATTCAAAGAAGACCACAACACAATTGCCCGCCTTGCCATCAACGTCAATTCCTCCAAAACTCAATTTCTCATCGACACCGGCGCCGACATTTCAGTGATGCCACCCTGCAGAAACGCAAAAACTATGCTCACTCCAAAGCTTCTTTTCGCCGCCAATGGTACGAAGATACAAGCCTATGGAGAAAAACGCATAAAATTGTCGCTGCGATTGGGGCGAAACTTCGTTTTTAAAACTATCCGTGGAAGCCATCCGCCACTTTAAAAAACCGCTTATAGCTAAAGATTTGAAAAAGTTTCTGGGTATGATCAACTTCTATCGGCCGTTTATCCCACGTGCTGCTGATAACCAACACATACTCCAGACGCTAATCCAAGGCAATAAAAAGAGCGACAAAGCCACGATACTCTGGTCTACAGAAGCCGACCACGCATTCGACGCCTGCAAGAACGAGCTTGCAAACGCTACGTTGCTGAACTATATGGCACCTAACTCCCTACTAACACTAACCACCGATGCCTCCGATGATGCCATGGGTGCCGTGTTACATCCGATTGTCAACGAGCAGACGCAACCACTGGGTTTCTTCTCTAAGAAATTCACCTCGACGCAAAAGAAGTACAGCACCTACCAAAAAGAACTGACTGCCATCTATCAGGCCATTTTGCACTTCAAGTTCGCATTGGAGGGCAGAAACTTTATAATTTTCACCGACCACAAGCCGCTAATGTACGCTTTCACATTAAAAGCTACCTTAAAAATCGACAGCGCCAACTGCCCAGCCAACCGAGCAGTTGTCAAGATCAGGACGGCGAGTCAGTTCCCAGCAAAGTATCTTTCCTAACTGGAACTCTAGGAGGGGGTACCGAGGCAACCCTAAGTGCTTACGATAGTACAATCGAACTCGATAACTCACGGGAGTATCGATATCGTTGGATGCCATCTCTAGAAAAACAACACATTTGCGCCAAAAACATTGACAGCCTTATCCGCCGCTACTGCTACGTCTTTGTTACTTTTTATTAGTTTAGGTATAGTGAATAAACGAAGATTAAAGTGGCAATCGAATATAATAATTTAGTACCATAAATTCTTATTCAGAGCTTACCATTTCAATTTCCTTTAATGATGATTTGTTTTAATTTGAAATTTGAGCTCCCTCCTTCGCCGGTCGTTAATTTATCAACTACGAGTATCAATCGATCAGATATCCCCGCCAGGTGTATCCAGTGGTCACTCCGGTCCCCTATCTTACTCACTACACATTTTTTAGCCATTTTGTCTTGTGTACAATCGTAGCAGTGACGGATATACGTATTACTGAAACGGGAAAGGGTTCAATTTGAGTCGTCGAACGGTCAAATCCACAGCCGCGCGAGATAGAAGAGCACGAAGATCAGGCGAACATATCGAAGAAGATTATGCAAATGCGGGTGTGAGCATGGCGCAGTTGCGTCAATCAGAATCGCAAGAGGCACGAGATGAACGGAATCAAGAAAGACAACTGGCATTTTTCGACTAGCATTCCACAACGAACCTGATGTTTAATATTCTGCTCATTCCAAAGTTGGTACTGATTATAAGGATAAGGAATGCCTGTATTGTCATGCACTTAAATTTAAAAATGAGCCACTTGGGATGTGATGCTCATCAGGAAAAGTAAAGCTACCCGAAATTGAAACACCATCTGAACCATTGCGCTGTTTACTTCTCGGTACAGATCCAGATTTTACCCTGTTCCTGAAGTCAATTCGTAAATTCAATTCATGCTTCCAAATGACATCGCTTGGAGCAACAGAAATAGTTAAAAACATTGCTGGAAACGGTCAACATTTAAATTCCACGTTCAAAATCAAAGGCCAAGTATATCACAAAGTGGGCTCATTGCTGCCAATGCCGAACGAAACTTATAAATTTGTACAAATCTACTGGGTGGCGAGGACTCCACAAGAGCACTCACTAATCGTGTGGATGCACGTTGCGACCACCATAATCTCAATTCACCGTTTGCCAGGCGTATCATGTCTGTTAAATGAGCACAATGACTTATTGAATTTATTGAAATCACACATGCACAAGCTAGAAAGTGACAATCACGCTATTGTCATCAATCCTTATGGAACACCAGCTGGAGAGCATATACGTAGATTCAATGCACCTGTTGTTAACGAGGTTGCTGGAATCATGGTTGGTCACTAAATCACTAAATTTACCTGGATTCTGCAAGGGACTGCTCGGGTTTTCCAGACGCTTGCGGTGATCAGGCTGGAGTTGATGTGCTTGAAGTCATGGGATGGTTTTCCTCAAGTACCGGTGGTACGGTGGTTCGGCTGATTCCATATCGGCCGGTCCTACTGGCGGTCCGTTTCACGGGAGCAACACTCGAAGTAGGTTAGATAGCGCGGGGTCTGTTGGTGGTCCGTTTCACGGGAGCAACACTTGGAGTAGTTAGGTAACGTGGGGTCTACTGACGGTCCGTTTCACGGGAGCAACACTCGAAGTAGACTGGTATACCGCGGGATCAACTCGTGGTCCTTTTCACGGGAGCAACACGCGAAGTAATAAGGAGACGCGGGGTCTACATGTGGTCCGTTTCACGGGAGCAACACTAGAAGTAGACTGGTATGCCGCGGATTCTACTTGTGAACCGTTTTACACAGGATCACTCGAAGTAGGTTGATTTTAAGTGCCGTGGTTCAGTCACTGAGTAACAAGACGATTGACTCTGATTTCGGAACTGTCTTTATTTCAGAAGAACTACTCTTATATAATATTCTAAATTAAAAGGTCAATGTTATGGACGTGCTAAAACTAATGTTAATGCCAGGGTCACCCACCTCTGAGTCTGCTGACTCAGATTGTTTGTTCATGTACTGCTTGCGCATTTCGGCTTAGCTGGCTGGTTTTTACTTGCATCGGTCAGTCGGTCATTCTTCCCGCCGATATGCTGATTCTGCTTTTGGCGCCGTCTACTAGTGCTGGGTTAATAGCTTATTACTAATTGTTTATAGGTGAGAAAATCGGTTAGTGGGTTTGTATATTGCGACATGCTAATGCATATTGATTGGAATAAATTACTAAGTGTGCATATAGGGTAGTAGGTCTTGGCATTAGGTGCCAACATTCTCCCCCCCCATTGAGGGACTCAATCCAATGCGGCTGTGCGTTGTTGTTGAACCGTCTCAGTAAACCGATGTGTACCCTTACACTAGAACATATTGTGGATCTTAAACCTAGTTACTAACTAGTTACTCTAATGTTAATAACAAAAAAATTTTGCATCATGTGGGTGAGATCTCCAACATTGCATATTGTCTCCTTCGCCTCTCCAACATGTTGTCTCCTTTGTCTCCATTCTTCTTGGGCATCCCATGAAGTACTAGACCTTCTCTCTGGTTGGTCAGTGCGCATACAGGACTCTTGGTCCTCTCTTGACGTTGCTTCTTGCTCCCTTTTGGAGATGCTTGTCACCCATGCCAGATAGGAGGTGACTTCAACTTCTTGACCTTCCTTGGTTACTGGCCCATGCACTCTGTGCTCTTCAGTTGTGAGTTGACAACCTTGGGCTTGTGGTTTGGAGTCCGTCTGCGGCTCTCCTTGTTGATCTTGTCGTGGCTCGTTAGCTTCTTGTTGATCCGCAATGAGTGGGGAACTATGTACTCTTCCGGATTTTACTATTTGCTCCTTGCCGATGCATGCAATCAAACTTTGTCGTGGCTCGTTAGCTTCCGGTGTCCAAGCCGTGGTATTACCGACGACTTGTTCTGCCTTGATATTAGGAGCTGATTCCGGTCGCACTGGCCCCATCACAATCCATCCAAGCGCGGTATTTTTTAGTAGTGGTTGTCCTTCTCCCAAATATGTCTGTTGTGGCCTCATAAGCTGGGAGATGATTTCGGCGCCCAACAACAGATCAATATTCTGGGGCTGTGTAAATTCAGGATCGGATAAGCGCAACTGAGGTGAGATATTTCTTGGCGCTTGAATAGGGTGGGATGGTTAATTGGGCATTATTTCCGGTAGTACAACGACGTTGATTTGATCTTCGAAGTCAGTGGTTAATGATGATAGGGTCACCACAGCCTTTTTTCGTGATCTTTTAGTTGTTCCTCCCAGTGCAGCGATACTCAGGATTGATGGCTCCAATTGTAGTCCAAGTGTGTCAGCCATCCTTCTGGTGATTATGTTAATCTGTGATCCAGAATCTAGAATTGTACGGCTGGTCCATGTATTGCCACTTGGGCGGTTGGTAACAGAACGGTGGGCTTATCTGTAAGCAGGGCTTTGGCTGAACACACCAATCGTGATGAACTGGATCGAAGTGGAGCAGCTGACGTATTTTTCTGCATTGTTACTTGACTGGTTGCCTGACGCTCAAGATTTTCTAACATCTGCTTCAGAGATTGTCGATTGGTTGGATCGGTGACGGCTAGTTCTAGAGATGACAGCGTGTGTGGATCCAATCTTTCCTCAATGATGTGTATCAAGATTGGGTCCCAGTTGTCTGTTGACACCTTGAGCGCGTCGAGAGTGGCAACCGTTCGGAGCACGGTATCATGTAAGCTGCGCAGCTTGTCCGCTGATTCATTTGTTCTGGGGTGTCCGAAAAGCTCTTGGATCGCGGATTAAATCAACAGCCGTTCATTGTGGTATCGATTCTTTAGCCATGCATCCTGGTAACTGGTCTGTCCGCCAATCGACGTTGAGATTAGGTTTTGTGCTTCACCTGTTACATGATTCTCCAAATGACGCAATTTTACTGCATCGCTGTAGTCTTGATCGTGGATGCATTCCGTAAAAATTTCGTAGAATCGTAGCCAATGTCGGTAGTCTCCGTCAAACTTTGGAATTTCGACTGGTGGTATTACAAACGGAGGTGCAATCGCGGGTTTTTTTGTTGATGCTGAAGTTGATTGCGATTCTTCGCTCAAAAACGAAAAGTATTCTGCTCGTACAACCGGAAATCTGTCATCGGTGTGTCCATCATTTTTTATGCCTGATTCCAGGTCGATGAGATCATGGTATCCCGTGACGATTTCTTTCCATAGCTCCTTCATGGGTTGTCTGACGTGTGTGGACGCTTCCCGTCCTTCGGTGCGGTTGCACAGAAAGTCTTCCATATCGTCTAATCGTCCTTTATGTCTTCGTTTTAATGATGTTAATCGAAGGTCTTCTCCTTCTTTTCCTCGTGATGATTGTGCCTTTGGCTCGAGATTTTCGCCTGTTTTCCGGGGCCTTTGTGACGGGCCTGACACTGATGGGAAAATATTGCCATCCGAAAATATCCATCCGAAAATATTGCTTCATATTTTTTCATAAGCTCTTCTAGCGCTTTGGCCTTTGTGAAATACTCATTCTCAGGACTTAGTGCTAGCTCATGAAGCTTGGCATCATTTTTTTAAAACTGGGTCCATGAGTGAGTTAGCTATCTGAGTCTCTCCTCGAAGTATCCTCCCTTGAGTTTACGGTCTGTGGAGTCCTTAGTGAAGTTTCTTATTAGCCTTTGGATGGCTATGTTGCTTTCAATTTGCTCATCAATGAGCATTTGGATTACAGGGTCTGATTCTGATCCCATTGTTGCGATGTATCTCTCCCTTTTTTTTCTCGTTGAGTTAAATTGCGTTGAGGTTTGTATTCAAGTTGTGATCCTAAAGGATCATGTCGGGGTCACCAAATGTTCGTCCGTAGAGCGTTATGCGGCAACTACGTCAAACTTGAACTCACGGGAATAACGGTAGGTCCCGGAGTCGTAGTCAAAGACCGTAAATAGTCTTGACTAAATTTACCTGGATTCTGCAAGGGACTGCTCGGGTTTTCCAGACGCTTGCGGTGATCAGGCTGGAGTTGATGTGCTTGAAGTCCTGGGGTGGTTTTCCTCAAGTACCGGTGGTATGGTGGTTCAGCTGATTCCTTATCGGCCGGTCCTACTGGCGGTCCGTTTCACGGGAGCAACACTCGAAGTAGGTTAGATAGCGCGGGGTCTGCTGGTGGTCCGTTTCACGGGAGCAACACTCGAGCTGGACTGGTATGCCGCGGGGTTTCCTCGTGGTCCGTTTCACGGGAGCAACACTTGAAGTAGACTGGTATGCCGCGGGATCAACTCGTGGTCCGTTTTACGGGAGCAACACGCGAAGTAATAAGGTGACGCGGGGTCTACTTGTGGTCCGTTTCACGGGAGCAACACTAGAAGTAGACTGATATGCCGCGGATTCTACTTGTGAACCGTTTTACACAGGATCACTCGAAGTATGTTGATTTTAAGTGCCGTGGTTCAGACACTGAGTAACAAGACGATCGACTCTGATTTCGGAACTGTCTTTATTTCAGAAGATAAACTCTTATATAAGATTCTAAATTAAAAGGTCAATGTTATGGACGTGCTAAAACTAATGTTAATGCCAGGGTCACCCACCTCTGAGTCTGCTGACTCAGATTGTTTGTTCATGTACTGCTTGCGCATTTCGGCTTAGCTGGCTGGTTTTTACTTGCATCGGTTAGTCGGTCATTCTTCCCGCCGATATGCTGATTCTGCTTTTGGCGCCGTCTACTAGTGCTGGGTTAATAGGTTGGATATAGTTTTATGCTTATTACTAATTGTTTATAGGTGAGAAAATCGGTTAGTGGGTTTGTATATTGCGACATGCTAATGCATATTGATTGAATCAAATTACTAAGTGTGCATATAGGGTAGTAGGTCTTGGCACTAGGTGCCAACAGTATTGTTTGATAATTAGACGCGTCCGATACAATATCATTTTCCGATTTCGTAAGCTTTGTCAACAATTTATGGTCGACATGTATGTGAAGATAGAAAGTGAACGACTACAATACTTGCGACATAATCAAAAGAAGCTGCGTGCGGAAGAATATATCCTATATATCCTGCTATTGCGAACAGCGCTGACACTGCGGAAATTTTTAACTCTGTTATCTTACCATCATCGTACTTAGGTAGCCCACGACACTTGCAAGGATACATATGCATGTATTTACAAATGTAATACAAATTGCATGTATTTGGGCCTACACGTTGTTGGATGTATTCAGTCGAGTGGCAAATGCGTGGATTACCTTATGCTCATATTTTAATTTGGTTAGTTTATAAAATACGTCCTGAAGACATCGATAGTTTAATTTCTGCAGAGATTCCCGATCCGTCTGTTGATCAATTATTGAACGGGATCCAGCCTTTAGCTGTTCATCTTAAAAACGGCCAGCGCGTATATTTCATGAACGAAACAGCGCTTGATCGTGCTGCTAATCTACCAAAAACCACGCTCACCGATTTTTTTGAACTGTGCAATCTTGCTGATGCTTTTGGTGATTTCGCAAGAACACTGCTGTATTCTGATGTGCTCAATCAAAAAAATGGATGCCCCGCAAGAAAGGGACACCAGCTGATGCGTGCCCCGGTTTATTCAAATCAAATACTTTGGTTCGTGTATATACAGTCAATCCACGGCAGATTGAGTATTTTTATCTGCGACTGATGTTGGTTAATATCACCGGATCATTGTCATTTCAACGTATCAAGACGCATGCCTTGCTTTAGGCTTGGTTGAAGACGACAACCAATGGAACAATATACTTGCTGAAGCAGGACTAAACTGTTTCTTTAGCGAACATAAAATTTTTCTTATTAATAATCTTTATTAATTAATATGCGTGTTATGAAAACCGCTAAAAAAAACTTCGTGCTTCTTCCACACGTTAACTTTACCGTATTTTTCTTTTCTATCTGCCTAGTGATGACCGACGCCTTGCCTTCTTTTGGGGGTCACTAACCTATCGATAAGTTTACATATATGTGGAGAAAGAGCCGAGAGGTTTGCACTCTTGCCACCTGTCTTGGTGTGTGGGAGATCTAATCTCCTCACAAACTTATATACTATACTCATTATACTAACTCGAATTTATTCCCGCGATTCGAGCCGTACGTTATGCGGCAGGTGCCCCTCGGTCGGTTGGGCGGGAGGTGGGCTGTACGTATGCAGTGGGAACCGCGCGAAAAAAACAGCTTGTTCAAGCAAAGCGACGCTCACGGCGAGACTGGCAATCCAACAGATCATCATCTGCAAAACAAAGGTTTAAAGATGCTACATGAAGACTCACAGCTGCACTCCGTCAAGAAGAAGAAAGGTCCCAAAAGCATTTCATAGAGCAGTTATCCCCAACATGCTCCAAGTTCCAACTTCAGCGCACCAATAGAACCTGCAATACGAATTAGGACATCCACAGGCAACTGGGCGCGCAGCGACGGAGAAAGAGCCGAGAGATTTGCAGAACATCTTCAAATTGTATTTCAGCCCAACACAGCATAAAACGGGATCTCACTGCCAGCAACATCAGATATCGACAAATCTACGTATGATCCAATTGTATTCAGACCACACGAGTTGCTCAAAATCATAAATGAACAACTCAACCCAAAAAAATCCCCAGGATGCGACCTAATATCACCAAAAATGATTATCGAACTTCCGCGCTGCGCAGTTCGAGCTATTCAATTCAATGCAGTTCGAGCCAACTCTTCAATGCAATAACGAGACATGGACACTTCCCAGAGAGATGGAAAAAGTCGATCATCATAATGATACCTAGACCTGGCAAGAGTTTAAAAACCGCTTAATTGCTTCATCATATAGACCAATTAGTTTACTAACGTGTCTATCAAAACTCTTCGAAAAATGCCTCTTGGTACATATTACCCCACATCTCAGAACACACAAAAAAATCCCGACACATCAATTCGGTTTTCTAGAAAAACATGGAACCATCGAGCAAGTCAACCGCATAACTTCTGAACTCAGAAATGCATTCGAACAAAGGGAGTACTGCACTGCGATATTTCTGGACGTATCACAAGCTGTCGACAGAGTATGGCTACAAGGTTTAATGCACAAAGTAAGAGAAATGCCAACCAACACTCATCAACTTCTGAAGTCATACCTTTACAACAGGAAATTCTCAGTAAGATGTAATGCTGCCATGTCCGATGATTACATCATCAGTGACGGAGTTCCTCAAGGCAGCGTGTTAGGACCAACACTCTACCTTATCTACACTGCGGACATCCCAACGAGCATGCAACTCACCACATCCACTTTTGCTGATGACTCAGCGATCCTAAGCCGCTCGAGATGCCCCAAGCAAGCAACGGCGCAACTTGCTAAACACCTGGTGGCAGTGGAGAAATGGCTATCCGACTGGCGAATCAAAGTTAATGAAAAAAAATGCAAATACGTAACGTTCACACTTAATAGGCAAGACTGCCCCCCACTTATTCTAAACAACACAGTGGTTCCGGTAGCAAATGAAGTGACATATATTGGCGTACACATCGATAGACGTCTTACTTGGCGCAGCCACATTGAACTCATTTAAAGCTCAATGCCAGCAACCTCCACTGGCTTATCAATAGCCGCTCGCCCCTTAGCCTGGACTATAGGTTACTCCTATACAACACAGTTCTGAAACCAATCTGGATGTACGACTCTCAGTTGTGCGGCACCGTGGTACGTTCGGAATGCAAACATTCACAGGGACCTTGACATACCACTCGTCAGAGAAGAGATAGCACAAATTACAACAAAGTACAAAGAACATCCAAATCATCTCGCGAGAGCTCTCACGCGAATTTCTAGCAGTTCCCGCCTACACCGCAATTTGGTGCGCCTGGTTAATACGGGCGCATACTCTTTAAACCATCTCTGCCAAAAACGCTCCCCGAAGCGCTGAGTCTCAATCCATCTACTCTGCAGATTCATCCCTTCTTTTGGCAGCGGCTTGTATCCATTCGCTGACCCCAACAGTAGGTGGTTCAGGGTCAGAGCGACGTCATCCTCAGTGTCCAAACTTACGAACGTAAGCGGTCGCGAGTTGATGATAAATTGTGCCTTCATGAGCTTCTCAGGCCCTCGTCGTTGAAGTATTATTTGGGCAAATGTTCTTCAAAATTCCTTTTGTTGTCCGGACGAGTCTTTCCCATGCTGCTGCCTGCAGCTCCATACGCGGAATCGAAAGTGGTTTTAAAGGTGCCACCTTCGACTTCGCTATCACCAAAGATCCATTGCTACACGCAAGTAGCAAACAGCAGAATACGCATACTCGCTGGCGTCGACGAATGTGTGGAGCTCAGTTTGACGTGGATCTGATGTGTCTGGGGAAAAGCATCTAGGCACCTCGAAAATCATAATCTGCTCTAAAAGAGTTTTCCAATGGCGTCAGTCTTCCAGCATCTTCTCGGGCAGCTCCTGATCCCAGTCAATACTTAGCCGCCATATACGCTGGAGAAGTATTTTCAGCCCAATCGTCTGGCACGACAAAAATCATAATGGATCGAAGATCGACATAAAAACTTGCAGAACTTCTTGCTTGGTCGGGACTACGTTTTGCAGATCTGCAGAGAAACTTAAACTCATCCTTATGTGGGTCCCAGGATATACCAAGTATCTTTTCAGTCGAACAAAAATCCACAGGTTTTTGGCTACCAACATTGCCATTACTTTGCAAGCTCTTAAGGACTTCTTTTGAATTTGATGACCAGTTGCGGATCTCGACTCCGCCTCTTCGATGAATCTCTATGACTTGTCTGGTGGTCTGGATGGCCTCTTGTTCGTTTCTCATGCTATCGATGTAGTCGTCGACGTAGTGCTCCTTTTGGATGGCGTTTAAGGCCTTCTTTCTGATGGGCTTCTGTATTTTTATCTTGAACAAAGTGAGTTATGAATGGTGCATAACTGATCCCAAAAGTCATAGCCCCCATAACGTAGGTGTCTATTTTATCGCTGCTTCTGAAATACCATAAGAATCGTTGCGCGTGCATATCCTCCTCGCGGATCTTGATCCTCGAAAACATTCCCGCAATGTTTCCGCAAATCGCAATCTTTTTAAGAAGAAAGGCTAGTAAGACCTCTATGAGTGGGTTCAGGCAATCTGGACCCCTGAGTAGGTAGTCATTCAGTGCACATCCATGTGACTTCGCGGCAGCATCCCGAGTAAGTAAGCCCCTTAACTTACTCGGCTTATTCTGTTTCGGAGAACAGGTATTCAGCCTTAACTTACCTGTTCTCACGGCAGGTTTCCTCCTTGGATAGCTTAACCGCGTGTCATTTGTCTAGAAGGTTCCTGACTTGGGCGTCAATCTTTTCGTGCATATCAGGTTCCTGAGAGATCCTTTTCTTTATGCAGGTAAGGCGCTTCAGAGCGTTACCGCGGCTCTCTGGCAGTTTGTCAATGCCACCACGCCACGGGAAACCGACTTCGTATTTTCCTGACTTCTCTTGGCACGTGGTCTCTAATATTTTAACTGCCAGCTCATCTTCGGCTGAATATAGCTTACGTGGTACGAGCGTGTCGAGGCTGTAATGGTCCTTCATGTCGTCATGAAGCTCCTGCCAATCGCAGTCGCAGTGATGCATGACAATGGATCGTTGTGGGTTCGTCGATCCTTGGATGGTCCATCCTAGCATACACTTCGATGCTATCGGTTCGTTCCATTTCCCTTCTCGGATCCTGCGAGGGACTGCTAGCTTCCAATTATTTGACCCGATTAGCAATGTCGGCTGGGCAGAATAGGACTCCAACGGTAAGTCTCTCAAATGCTGGAATATGCTGCGTAGTTCTTTCGACTGTCTGTTTTGGCAGTGCTAAGTTCTGAACGGTCTGGACGTTATTCACCCAATAAAATCTATTGGAATTCACTTCTTCTCTTTATCTCAAAGCGGACGGACGTTTTTTTTTTGTGCGCACTGCGTTGTCATAAAATTTGTCATATAATTTGTCATAAAATTTGTCATAAAATTTGCTTATTAGATTTGCATAAGTAATCGGTGTTTATTTCTATTCGCTTAAAAAAAAAATAAAAACAATAAAATATTGCAATTCATAGATCCGTATCGCTTCGCGTGTGCAGTGATATATTTGGAGGTAAAATAATAATTTTATAAATTTTTCTTCCAAACATAGCCCAGCTCTTCTTCTTCATCTCTTACGGTGTTGCGTCTATTTTATTGCTCCTATTTCACGCTCAATAGAGATTCTTATTTCTATTTGCATTTTACTAAATTGCACTAACTGCTCTGTTCAATCTTCCCCTTTCGTTTCAATGGTACAGTGGTACAAGGTTCATCAATATTATTAATAAATTAATTATTGAAATTTTAATAATTTTTAATAAACTAATTATTTAAAATCTTAATAATTAAGGAATTTAAATTGGTCTGTGCGTTGAAGTCTTGTAATAAGACAATCTCATCTTCCCAGCCTACCATCCATTGCTGGCTCTGTGAAAACGTTTTACACGCTAAGTGTGCCGGGTTCACGGCCTCAGTTTCGGATGCAATCTCACGTAGGTCTGGTCTCCACTTTTGCTGTGACGGTTGTCGTGCTGTTCAGGACGAAATGAGATCGTTTATGAGGCAGACTAAAAGCGGTTTCAAGGAGTTGATTAGTGGTTTTCGTAAAATCAATGACCAACTCTGTGCGCTCGATACACAGTTTAGTAGTCTTCAATTACTAAATGAGTCTCCAAAGCATAAGAAATCCGCTTTTAGTGATGTGCTTGGGTCAACTAATCTTCAGCCTGCTCAGCCGACAACTATGCAGCCGCTTATATCTCTGGCCACCCCAAGGGCCGGACCTGAGAAAAATTCGGCTTCCGAATGTCTCGGAATCAATGAGCAATTGTCCGATATGTCCTCTGTGGCATCGCTTCAAGTAATCCCAGAACCAATAATTCAAACCCCTGTAACAGTCACCAAACAGGGTAATAAACCGTCCGGACCCCCGGTACGTACTGATGCCGCAGTATTAGTTACGGCGGCACCAAAACCCTTGCTGGTGATCCCACCATCGAAACACATTTTTGTTTCCCGGCTTGCCCCTGATACTTCGGAGATTGATATCTCGGCTTACATCAAAGCCAAAACAAAAGTCGACATAAAGGTGGTGGACATTACAAAATTTAAATATTCATACACCAGGCCCACGACATCTTTCAAAATACGTGTGCCCTTGCAAATGTAGAAGACGATTTGTTCCGCCAGCTTTTGGCCAGAGAATATTTTCGTCCAAGAACATCAGCCAAGTACGGTGGAAAAAAAAATAACCAAACCTGTGGGTGTAAAACTACCACATGTTACGGCCACTGACCAACCTTCCACTTCATCTTCCTCTGTTTTAAAAAACTAATGTCTTCTCTAACACTTACCTATCAGAATACAAGAGGGTTACGTAGTAAACTTCCGAAACTGTATTCTGATAGTTCTTTCTTTGCATCTCACATTATTGTATTTACAGAAACTTGGTTAAAGCCGGATCTCTTAAGCTCCGAAGTTTTTCCTAGTTTTCCTACACCACTTTTAGATGTGATAGAACTCTGCGAAGAGGAGGAGGAGTGTTAATCTCTGTAGACTCCAAACTCGCTTTTGAAGAGGTAAAATTACAAGAGTTTGGTGACATTGAATTTCTTTGCATCAAAATGACTTTAATATCCCAGAACTTATATGGTCAAATGTTGAAAATTCACCGTCTTTACAGCTTAACTCCCACCACGACTTTCCTGTGGGCATGTTTGACATGTCACTCGGGCAAATTAACCACGTTAGAAATTTTTTAGGTAGGCTGCTGGACTTATGTTTCGTTTCTGATCCTGACGGAATTACTCTTTCCAGAACTTTGCCCCTTTCTGACCCTGAGGATCCATATCATCCCACTCTTGAGCTTTCAATTGAAAACAACTCCTTAATTGACCTTAAGTCTACACTTAAATCTCATAAAGTTCGATTCTTTCGTAAGGCTGACTTTATGAAATTAAATAAGTTAATTTCGGAATTTGATTGGTCTGATTTATTACTGGCATGCGATGATATAAACTTAGCATTACAAAAATTTTATTTCACTGTAAACTCATTTTTGATCAGGCAACACTGATCAGGCAATGGCCGATCTCTTTGCACAGTTTTTTCAAACTACGTATTCACCTAGCAGAAGATCAGCTCAGCCTTACACTTATGATATCCAATCAGCCCAATTTTATATTTCGCCCATCTTTCAATCAAAGTGGTATGTTATCGGATCTTCTTAAGGTCAAGCCCAAGGAATCCTTCATTATTCCGCTACATTAAAAAGGGAAAAAATCCGACGCTGCGAATTATAGAGTCATCTCTAAATTGTCAGCAATTCCAAAGCTTTTTGCTTTGGAACATTTGCAACACCTATGTAGTTCAATAATAACTCCGTGCCAGCATGGCTTCATGAAGCGCCGCTTCACCACTACCAACTTATTGGAGCTAACATCTTTTATCACGGATGGCTTCCGGAATGGCTTACAAACAGACGTCATTTACACTGACTTGAGTAAAGCATTTGACTCTGTTAACCATTCGCTTCTTATAAGTAAACTCAGTCTTTTGGGATTCCCAACTGATCTTCTTATGTGGATTTCGAGCTACTTATCTGGGAGAACCCAACGTGTTTTCTTTAAAGATGTTACCTCGCATTTAGTCCGCGCCACATCGGGGGTGCCCCAAGGAAGCCATCTTGGACCCCTACTTTTTACACTGTTTATTAACGACTTGCCCCTTGCCTTAACTAATCCGATTCAATCCGATTTGGATAAACTTCAAAATTGGTGTTTAGCAAATAACCTAAAGCTTAATGGATTGGAATGAAAACTCATGTCTTTTTACTGATCTAGTCCTCACCAGGCTATGTACTTTCTCTATGGGAACGCCTTAGATCGATTAACTCAGGTTAACGATCTAGATGTCCTATTAGATTTGAAACTTAAATTTACCGACCATATATCTACTATGGTTAATAAAGCTATGGGTGTGCTTGGTTTTATTTAAAAGATGGTCAAAAGAATTTAATGACCCGTACATAACTAAAACGTTATATACATCTCTGGTCCGTCTGATTCTTGAGTATGGATCGTGTGTCTGGAGTCCTCAATATGGAGTACACCAAGATCACATTGAATCTGTACAAAAAAACTTCCTTACTTTTGCGCTTAGGGGACTTAATTGGAATGCAAATCTTTACCTCCCCTCTTATCGTAGTAGACTTTTACTTACCATCATTAACAAACCGTAGAACGATGCTGGGTGTCATGTTTCTATACAACCTTATTTATGGAAATATAGACAGCCAGCATTTACTAACACGATTAAATTTTAACGTTCCTAGTAGAAGGACTAAAAACTTTCGACATATGCCCAACACGATCCGTTCAGAGTATTATGTTCGGACTACAATGGTCTCTACCACATCTTGTCACCTTGCTCTACTAACAACCTTAAATCGCTTATATTAACACTCGCTTATAATAACGCAACACACTTCCTCGGGATATCTTTCTCCTACTTTTCGCTTTACTATCTCGGATCTATTCCCACGATTCCCAGCGTACCTCGGTCGGTTGGACGGGAGGTGGGCTGTAAGTATGCAGTGGGAACCGCGCAAAAAAAAAAAAAAAATTGGTTTCCGAGTTTTAGACTGATGCTTTCACGGATTCACTCTCAAATCGGGTTGTTTATGCGGTCCACAGAAAACACATTGGAGCAGCTTGGTCTTGTATTCCTAATCATTGGAATACGCATCTTCTAAGGTCACTGACGATCCTTCGTCTAGGAATGCATAGATTTCGATCATCCTGCTTCCATTGTGCAGCTAAACTGAAATGATGCAAAAAACTTGACTTCTGAGGTTGTCGTCTTTATGCGTACTCACGAGACTTTTTGTTCTACCTTGTTCCGTGTAAAGTAGCTCATGATGCCTCCTTGTACATCCGTTAACTCCACAGTTGCCGGTTCGGCATCTATTGCGATGTATTTTGATGCAGCAGAAACATGCTCTACTCGATATGATTATCTGCCACCTGTGATCCGTGTCGAGGTTCAAGAACACCTGACATTGTGGTGGGCGGTGACTGATGTCGCACCCGATTGAACTTGGTGCTGAGCTGCCTCCGTCTGGCTCGCGTTTGATCGTGCTTGTCCTTGTGATGGTCCAGGCTCATCCGCCTCTTCTCTTTGCGTTGCACGACTGTTGTGAGTGATAACTGCGCCCAATTTATAAAACGATGGCGCCACTACTAAAGATCGCTGAATGCTTTAACTGCTGCTATCCTATCGTCTCGAGGGTGCATTGCCCAGTTTAGCTTGTGTTGGTTGGGAAGCTTATCTACGAGCTTGGATTGTTAAGATGTGCCTTTAAATCGCATGCCTCCATAATCGCACAGACGTTGCGAACTGCTACGTCGCGTACTCTAATAACGCCTCCAATCTGTCTTTGGGTGGTGCCAGTCTTCGCACCTTCTAAACCATTCTTTCTAGGATATGCTGGTCTGCTGAAGAACATCTTCAGAGTGTTTATGACATCTGGAACTAGGTTATGAAGAAGAAGTTTATCCCTAATCCGTTCGCGATACTTTCCTTTAAGCGACTTTTGCAGACGTAGCATGTTTTCCACATTAGTGTATCCGGCTGCACATTCGAACACAGCACCACAGCAGCCGGATACACTCCGGCTTCGTCACGGGTTCGATTCCAACGTCTGCAGCTCCTCTGCGGTCAATCTCGCGTTGCCCACTGCTCATAGGAGTAGGTGCTTTGCAGATTTGACATCTGCCTCCCATAGTCCGCCCATGTGCGGAGCCCGCGGCGGTATGAACGCAAATACGCATCTTTTTTTTTATGCGTATTGTCGTCGCAGTTCGTCCGCTTCGTGCGGACATCCTCGGCGCCCGACGAACCCTTGAAATGCCAATCAAAAGGAATCATTTGATAAGTCAGACTTCTAAATGAACTGCTTTGGACGCAAAACAAACAAAAAGGGCAATGTAAGACTTGTAGAATGGTCTACCACGAATTTTCAACGTCGTTTCAATAGGGCCACAGAAATCCACGCCACATATGGAGAAATGGCGGAGAGCACGGATGCGATCTAAGGGTAAATCTCCCATGATTTAGCTAGTCGCCCCCCGACCCGCAACTCAGAAAAGGCCAGCCCAGCCTGAGAGAAGCTTCATGGACAAATGGATTTAGCTTCTGTAGACTTGGACTAACAACAAGGTTTTTTCGAATATTTTTTATTTCCTCTTGATACTCGTGCTCTTGAACTATCTGGACAATTTTATTAATTGCTTCTTGATATTCGAAAGGTGAAGGTACACTATTTTTATTACTAATTTTTTACTTTTCTTACATGTTTCTAAAGCGGAACATGCAAACGAACACTCTCAGCAGTTTTAAGTGAGAGGAAAATCTTTCTATCACTTCCAATAAATATGAAGTGGAGACCATTGCGGTTAGTCCGACCGCATTCTTTTTTACTTCCATTTGCAACACTTCTGGTGACGGATCAAACCGGGGACTCGTTGGCCACTTATCTTCCGGCTCCGTTAAAACGATGGACCTGTAAACCAGATCGATTCCACCGTCGCCTTTACGTCTCCACCTCTTGACTCTCGGGTTCTGTTTAGTTTATACATGCCGCCACGTGCTATCTATTCTATCTATTTGATACAAACGTTGACAACAACGATAGATGGGAACGTATCCAATGAAGACAAACTTCAGAATCTGACCAATATATACTGCGTTCGATCGCTACTGTAATAAGAGGGTTAATTTTACGGCAGAGGTCTGCGAGAAGGTGAGCGGCACATAACTCAATACGGGAAAGCGTCTTTGTCTTGAGCGGCGCTACTTTGGACTTGGCAGTCAACAACGAGACTTTAATACCTTCTGCAGATTCGCAACGAATATAGACGCAGGCTCCATAGGCTCTCATCGATGCGTCAGAGAAGGCATGAATTTCAATTGGTAACATTGGCTTACTCATCACAAATCTCGGTATTGAGATATGTTCTAACTGTGACAAGGCGAGCTGGATTCGCTCAACCTCTTCAAACATCTTATGGCCAGGAATGGGGCTGGTGCCATATGTAACGGTGTTGAGCTTGCACAATTTCAAGGACTCCGATGGATCTTTTCTCCACACTATCAACTGGTATCGCCTATCTGCTTCATTCACCATTACTCGATTACGCGATGCATCTTTTTAATGTCGGCTATAAGAGCGAATTTGTTTAGTCGCAACCGAAGAAGAGCTGTACTCTCTTCCTGAATTGTTGGACCCACCATCAACAAATCATTCAAACATTTTTGTGTGGATGTTTTACAGGACGCATCAAACACGACTCGTAGTTTGGTCGTTGTACTTTGAGGCCGTAAGACACACTGGTAGGGTATTACGTAGTGTGAGTAGCAAGAACCTCATTGCTTACAGGGGACATATTACCTAGGGATTCACATTCTTCCATTAATTCCACATACATTTTCTTTAAGTTCGGATCTCGAGATAATCTTCTCTCGAACGACAAAAAACGGCGTTTGGCTATGCCGAATGAGTTGCCCAAAACGCTTGCATCCGACTTAAATGGAAGTCTGACTTCGAATCAACCTTTCTTTTGATAATGTTCCTAGCACAACTCCTGTTCTGGCGACAAAATCTTTTTAGAAGATGGAACTTCTTCCAATGACCAACATTTTTTCAAATTGTGATCTATCAATTCTCATATTTCTTCCTGGCAATTCAGGCTAGAGACTGGTTGTTGAGTATTTGAGGAATTTGCCATGTATTTTCGCCATACTATCCATCCAAGAAGCGTTTTTTGCAGTATAGGATGGTTCGGACCTTGCTTTATTTGGCCAACGTACAAAAGTTCGAAAAATAACTCAGCTTCAATTAACATATCTATCCGCTGAGGTTTATAAAAATATGGGTCTGCTAAGGGCAAGTTCTTTGGTTGGGTCAAATCTTTCACGTTCACTGACTGGTCAGGGTGATGGCCTGAAATGGTTTTTAAAATCCAAACGTCGAACGGAAACTCGCTACCATTGATTCTTGACTTCACCACGGTGTAGATCTTTTTCTTTACTTGTGAATTAGATTGACCAATTCCAAGCAAGTTGATGCACGATTCCTCCCTACGGATCTGTAAGAGTTAAGCAAGATCTTCAGTAATAAAGTTCATTTGTGACCCTGAGTCTAGAGCCGACGCATGCAAAGTATGTGAAGTAGAAGGGCCATCATTCGTTAACGCTGAGAAGGATTTTCTGTTGGTGGTGCTAAGTTATTTTGAGTAACTGTAAATCGTTGCAGAAGTTTATGGTGCGATCTTGCACAGATTTGACATCGAGTTGATTTGCACTTCGCAACGGTGTGACATTTTCGCAGACAATTTAGACAGAGATATGCTGACTTGACAAACTCAAACCTTTGCATTACAGCAAGTCGCGCAAACGGACTGCACTGGGCCAAAAAATGTTCTTAAGCGTTGCAATAACTGCAAGCTGGTTTGGCGTTAGCAGAGGAGCAAGCCAACGAACTTCTATTAAGTTGCTTGCTAAACCAAGTTTTCTCCTGTTTTGTTTTGCCAGTCTCTTCAGCGGATAGATGCTGGTACCTACGATTAAATACCTTTTCGAAATCGGACCACAGCGGTAGTTCCTTATAATCCAGGGACTCTTCCCATTTTTGCCTATTCAAAACTAAATATATAATCATAGAGTTTGCCATTTTAGTGTCATCTCCAATGGATAATAATGATCCTAAATCGATGACATAGTGTCGATGAGACCTCTCAACGACGACGCAGACGGCTGGGAAATTTTCGGAAGGCTCAACAATTGACTTATTTGGTTCGCAAAGATGAGACATTCGTTATCAAAGACTCTTTTTAGACTAGCGATAGCTTTGTCATAATTACTCCTAAGGCTTTACCAGAGAGGCAAAAAATTAAATGATTAAATTTCTCAATAACAGGAATGTTCACATCTTTGTGTACCAACGTCACTTAATTTTGATAATTCTAAGCTAGCATGCTCTAGCTCGTGTTGGTGCTGCAGCTGGGCGGAAGTCCTCAGCTGTATTGAAGGCATTACATGAGGACATAATCCTTGCCTTGGTTGTGATTGTTAATTCTTCCAACTCGGCTCCAAATTCATCCATTTCGTCTAACGGCTTGATCTGGTCTTGCAACTCATTTGCTTTGGAAATTGTCTCATCTAAAACTTGAAGCCTACATTCTAGCGCGGTCTTTTCGAGAGGAAGTGATCCAGCTTCCAAACGTTCCTCTAACCGCCGAATGCAGTCTTTATTTATGCTGCACAGCGAATAAAAACTGTTTTGTAGAAAACCATAAGAAAAAATAAAATAAATATTCATTACTTGATATTCATTACATTCTTCTCACCTTACAGGTGAACCAAAGACTATACGATATTTTTAAGCATATATTTGAGCTTAGAAGCATTCATTGACTTAAAAAAAATTTATTTGAATAATTTTTTTCTATTTTTTTGGAAAGTAGTCTTAGAGGGTTAGACTAGACTTCAATTTTTCCTCGACTTTTAATTATGCTACTAATCTAATCTAATTATTCTACAAGGTGTACAAAATTGTATATAAAAAATATTCTTGTTCGGCACGTGCCTGATTTTTTTTTGTTTTTTTTGCGCGTGCCGAACAAGCATATTTTCGTCACTATTAATATTAATATCAGAAATCAGAATAACAGAAAATTTTTTTGAAATTCTATTTTAAATCCAAAATTGTTTCGTAATTGTGGGAAACCAAATTGTTTAAACAAATTAACAGATGAGAGGCCTATCTTTATGAGAGTTTCTCTATATAATAAATTATCAGAAAAAAAAATTAAGAAAGGAAAGCTAACTTTGAGCGGAGCCGAAGTTGATATACCCTTGCAGTTAAGCAGAAGCTTATATTATTATTTTATATATCGGATCGTATATAGTTGTCCGATCCTTATGAGAATTTCAGCATCAAAAAAATGTCTATTAAAAATATTGGAAACAGCCCCAAGCATCTTTAAAAATAGCAAGGTTGCAAAAAATAGCAAGATTTCCGAGTCGGCCGATCCTTATGAAACATAGGATTAGATTTCCCAAAACGGAAACCGTAGATAGTCCCATCATTCTAGCTTAAAAAAAACAATGTTAAGCCAATCCTAATAAAATTTTGCAAATCGGATAAGATTGCCCAAAATTCAATCTGTACTAAGTCCCATCTTTCTAACTTAAAAAACTTCCCACAGCAAAAACATATGACAGCTATAGGATATAGTCGGCCGATCCTTATGAATTTTTTTATCAAAAAAGTATTGGCGGAGTTGGTTTGCCTAGTTTTTTTTAGCCTTTAATCCATGATTTGAATCAAAATAGTTGGTGGCTGTAATTTAAGTAAAGCAGTGTTTCATTTATATGCATTATATGTTCAGTGGGGTCATATGCATACTCGTAATAAAATTGTGCATTTGTCTTCTCATTAAGACATGAGACACTGAAACACAAAGCAGAATTACCTTCAAATTTGCCATCAACCAATAAAGTTTGAGGTTAGCCGAGTTTTAATATTTTTCTTAATTATAAAGTTATGAATTTTTTAATTAACTTTTTTAAATTTTTTGACGTAAGCTCAAGGTATTTCAAAAAGTTGTAGAACAATAGTTGCTCATATGATAGTTACAAACATCTCCAATTTTTTTCAGGATTGCCAAGAAAAAAATAGTGCAAACAGACAACCAGACAAACGGAAACACACTGGCTTTATTTTGAAGAAGAAAAAATCGAATTTTTTGAATAACTTCTGAAAGAAATGTCGGATCGGGTCGGTTGAAGTACCAATCCAAAATATTCTATCTGGGGACTAAAATGTGTCCACCTTTAGTGATTAAAAATGTTGTTACTTTCACCCTAATTTCTCCCAAACCAAATAACTTTTAGAATATGTTTGGAAAAATTATCTAATTGAAACAATACCTTTCGATTGGTATATAATTCATTTAGAATTATACCGTTGCCTACAGAAAATTTTTAATTCTTCGGCTATATATAGAGTCTCCTGTCGCACTCCATGGCATGCAGGTCGTCACCTCGTGCACTTCCATCCAAAGTGATATGCGTGTTAAGAAAAGCACTAAAATACTTCGAGTTTCTTCCACTCTTTAACTTCAACGTACTTTTCTTTTCTATCTGTCTAACAAAAATCTATTTTAACCACCTATAATAAATTTATTAAAATTTTTCAATAAGGAAATAAAAATCTTCAAAAAAAAAATGTTTGGGGAAAATTCATAGAAGACCAAAAATTGATGTAGAAAATCTGAGATTTCAACTTTGGATGAGTATTCCAAAGATATGGGAACTGCTAGATACCATTTTATAATTTTAGTTGGTACACAAACATTTCAAAAATGAAATTTACTGAATTTACTGAATGATGAATTATTAAGGCAATTACAAGGCCTACATAATTCAATATATGGTAAAATTTGATCATATTCTTCTCTTAGGTGTACCGCGGAAACTGTGGGTGATAGAACCTATGTTTGTTCTGGACTTAGGTTCAGGGGAGCTTAAAGGTTATGGAGAAGGTGATATTATGCGTGGAGATTTTTTTGCTGTTGGCTGTGTTTTATGGGAAATTTTATTCAGTTTGTATTTTTTTTCTGTTTTTGTTCTCTTATTGTTTCACTTTTTTCTTGACTTATTATTTAAATTTTTCTTCGGTGTGGTTGTTGTTTTATTTTTTTATCTTAAAATTCCACTTAAAATTCCACTTTTCCTTGTTGCTTTGGGATCTTGTGGGCATATTCGTTAGGGCTGAGGATAGGACAAGATCTATTTTTCAATTTGCCGGTCTTTAATTTATGAACTACGAGTATTAATCGATCAGTTATCTCCGCTCCAGTTGTCATTCCGGTCCCCTATTTTACTCACTATATTTTACTCACAGGCAAACATATCGAAGAAGTTAATGCAAATGCGCGTGTGAGCATGGTGCACTTGCGTCAATCAAAATCGCAAGAGGCACGACATGAACGTTATCAAGAAAGACAACTGCAACGAAGAGAAGCACACAGATTCATAGTTAATCGACTTAGAAGAATTGACCAACAACGCCAACAAATTCATCGAGCATTTACATCAGGGGCATTTTTCGACTAGCGTTCCACAACGAACCTGATGTTTAATATTCTGCTCATTCCAAAGTTGGTACTGATTATTGGTACCTTGGATTAGGAATGCCTGTATTGTCATGCACTTAAATTTAAAAATGAGCCACTTGGGTTGTGATGCTCATCAGGAAAAGTAAAACTACCCGAAATTGAAACACCACCTGAACCATTGCGCGGTATACTTCTCGGTACAGATCCAGATTTTACCCTGTTCCTGAAGTCAATTCGTAAATTCAATTCATGCTTCCAAATGACATCGCTTGGAGCAACAGAAATAGTTAACAACATTGCTGGAAACGGTCAACATTTAAATTCCACGTTCAAAATCAAAGGCCAAGTATATCACAAAGTGGGCTCATTGCTGCCAATGCCGAACGAAACTTATAAATTTGTACAAATCTACTGGGTGGCGAGGACTCCACAAGAGCACTCACTATTCGTGTGGATGCACGTTGCGACCACCATAATCTCAATTCACCGTTTGCCAGGCGTATCATGTCTGTTAAATGAGCACAATGACTTATTGAATTTATTGAAATCACACATGCACAAGCTAGAAAGTGACAATCACGCTATTGTCATCAATCCTGATGGAACACTAGCTGGAGAGCATATACGTAGATTCAATGCACCTGTTGTTAACGAGGTTGCTGGAATCATGGTTGGTGACCGTACATCTTCGCGACAAATTGTGATTCGAAGAAGAAATAATGATCTTCATTTCATCATTGACACTCACCGTTCATATGACGCCCTCCAATATCCATTAATTTTTTGGAAGGGACAAGACGGATATTGCATTAATATTAAACAACGAGATCCCGTAACATGTAATTAATCAATTTTGAAAAACTAATTAATGTCTTACTAAAGAATAAAAATTCAATTAATTTGAGTACATATTATTGAAGGAGCCGAAACAAACAAGAACGTTAGCTCGAAGGATTTTTATTTGTATTGTTTGATCGGCGCGGCCGAGACAATAACATTTTCCGATTTCGTGAGCTTTTTCAACAATTTATGGTCGACATGTATGTGAAGATAGAGAGTGAACGACTTCAATACTTGCGACATAATCAAAAGAAGCTGCGTGCGGAAGAATATATCCACTTGCCAGATGCTATTGCGAACAGCGCTGACACTGCTGAAATTGGTAACTCTGTTATCTTACCATCATCGTACATAGGTAGCCCACGTCACTTGCAAGGATACATATGCATGTATTTCAAATGTAATACAAATTGCATACAAATACAATACAATTTTGGGCCCGCTCATTTTTGGATGTATTCAATCGAGTGGCAAAAGCGTGGATTACCCCATGCTCACATTTTAATTTGGTTAGTTTATAAAATACGTCTTGAAGACATCGATAGTTTAATTTCTGCAGAGATTCCCGATCCGTCTGTTGATCAATTAATGTTTGATATTGTCTCTACAAACATGACGGAAAATTTACAAAATGTTTTTCTATAGATTTCACTAATGATACGATCACGCATATTGACGGATATCCAATATATCGTGGAGGAAGTATCCAAAAAGGCGGACAATCGTTCATTACAACTATTAAAAACGCAAAAATCCACATTGACAATCGGTGGGTGGTACCATATTCACCTCTACTGAGGAAAACATTCCACGCTCATATTAATGTCAAGTCATGTAGTTCGGTGAAGAGTATCAAATATATTTGCAAGTATGTCAATATAGGAAGTGGTATGGCTGTGTTTAGAATTGATAATACTAATGTAAAAGCTTCTCGGCTGAATCCAAATGATGAAATTATTAATTATTAAATTGGCCGGTATATCAGCTCGAATGAAGCTGTCTGGCGTATTTTTGGTTTCCTAATTCATGAACGAGATCCAGCCTTTGCTGTTCATCTTAAAAACGGCCAGCGCGTATATTTCACGTGCTGCTAATCTACCAGAAACCACGCTCACCGAATTTTTTGAACTGTGCAATCTTGCTGATGAAAAAACACTGCTGAATTCTGATGTTCCACGATATTTTATTCAAATTCAAATCAAATACTTTGGGTCGTGTACATACAGTCAATCCTCGGCAGATTGAGTGTTTTTATCTGCGACTGTTGTTGGTTAATATCACCGGATCATTGTCATTTCAACGTATCAAGACGCATGCCTTGCTCTAGGCTTGGTTGAAGACGACAACCATTGGAACAATTTACTAGCTGAAGCAGGACTAAACTGTTTCTTTAGCGAACACACAATTTTTCTTATTAATAATTTTTATTCATTAATATGCGTGTTATGAAAACCGCTAAAAAAAACTTCGCGCTTCTTCCACACGTTAACTTTATCGTATTTTTCTTTTCTATCTGCCTAGTGATGACCGACGCCTTGCCTTCTTTTGATCGTCACTAACCTATCGATAAGTTTACACATATGTGCTTACTCTAACCATTCAATAATAAAATAATTCTATAAAAAGAATACAAATTCTATTACGGCGGCAACATTCCCTCCTCCGTTATTGATCCCGATCCTCCAAGCCTACGTCCAAAACCGTTATCTTCGTTGCTGGTCTTTCCAAAACGCCATACTGGGTCTTTATAGTCACTCGTCAAACTCCTTGTTCTACGCCCATCCTTGGCCGTCATTGTGTCGATCACTCGTTCTTTTAACCACAGATTCCTGGGGAGGAGCTCATCCACGATGGCTACGATGCTCCCAATGGTTTTTGAAGGTACCTTCGCAAACCATTTGGTGCGCCTGGTTATTACGGGCGTCATACTCAGTGTCCAAACTTACGAACGTAAGCGGTCGCGAGTTGATGATAAATTGTGCCTTCATGAGCTTCTCAGGCCCTCGTCGTTGAAGGATTATTTGGGCAAATGTTCTTCAAAATTCCTTTTGTTGTCCGGACGAGTCTTTCCCATGCTCTACCCATGTGTGATGCTCCATCTGCTACGTTCAGCTTCGAAGGGACCCACCGCCATTGCTCGACTTGCGTTTTTTCCAGGATTTCGGCGACTTTGTGCATCACGAACTGATGTAAGTTACGGGGGTTTATAGTTAGCCAATGCAGTACTGTCTTTGAATCCGACCAGTATGTGGCGTTGTCGATTCGCGGTTGCGCGTGCTTATCACCTTGTGGGCTCCCATAACTACTGCCCCCATAACTACTGCCTGCAGCTCCATACGCGGAATCGAAAGTGGTTTTAAAGGTGCCACCTTCGACTTCGCTATCACCAAAGAGACGTCGACTTTGTCATCCATTGCTACACGCAAGTTGCAAACAGCAGATTAGCATACTCGCTGGCGTCGACGAATGTGTGGAGCTCAGTTTGACGTGGATCTGATGTGTCTGGGGAAAAGCATCTAGGCACCTCGAAAATCATGATCTGCTCTAAAAGAGTTTTCCAATGGCGTCAGTCTTCCAGTATCTTCTCGGGCAGCTCTTGATCCCAGTCATTACTTAGCCGCCATATACGCTGGAGAAGTATTTTCAGCCCAATCGTCTGGCACGACAAAAATCATAATGGATCGAAGATCGACATAAAAACTTGCAGAACTTCTCGCTTGGTTTTGCAGATCTGCAGAGAAACTTAAACTCATCCTTATGTGGGTCCCAGGATATACCAAGTATCTTTTCAGTCGAACAAAAATCCACAGGTTTTTGGCTACCAACATTGCCAATCTTGTTGAGAAGAAAGGCCAGTAAGACCTCTATGAGTGGGTTCAGGCAATCTGGACCCCTGAGTAGGTAGTCATTCAGTGCACATCCCTGTGACTTCGCGGCTGCATCCCATACCAGCCTTAACTTACTCGGCTTATTTGGATTTCGCGCTATGAATATCGGCAGATACCATGTACGCCTGTTCTCACGGCAGTTTTCCTCCTTGGATAGCTTAACGACGTTTCCTTTGTCTAGAAGGTTCCTGACTTGGGCGTCAATCTTTTCGTGCATATCAGGTTCCTGAGAGATCCTTTTCTTTATGCAGGTAAGGCGCTTCAGAGCGTTACCGCGGCTCTCTGGCAGTTTGTCAATGCCACCACGCCACGGGAAACCGACTTCGTATTTTCCTGACTTCTCTTGGCACATCTTCGGCTGAATATAGCTTACGTGGTACGAGCGTGTCGAGGCTGTAATGGTCCTTCATGTCGTCATGAAGCTCCTACCAATCGCAGTAGCAGTGATGCATGACAATGGATCGTTGTGGGTTCGTCGATCCTTGGATGGTCCATCCTAGCATACACTTCGATGCTATCGGTTCGTTCCACTTCCATTCTCGAATCCTGCAAGGGACTGCTAGCTTCCAATTATTTGACCCGATTAACAATGTCGGCTGGGCAGAATAAGACTCTAGTGGTAAGTCTCTCAAATCCGCTCCACCACTACCAACTTATTGGAGCTAACATCTTTTATCACGGATGGCTTCCGGAATGGCTTACAAACAGACGTCATATACACTGACTTCAGTAAAGCATTTGACTCTGTTAACCATTCGCTTCTTATAAGTAAACTCAGTCTTTTGGGATTCCCAACTGATCTTCTTATGTGGATTTCGAGCTACTTATCAGGGAGAACCCAACGTGTTTTCTTTAAAGATGTTACCTCGCGTGTAGTCCGCGCCACATCGGGGGTGCCCCAAGGAAGCCATCTTGGACCCCTACTTTTTACTCTGTTTATTAACGACTTGCCCCTTGCCTTAACTAATTCACTTGTACTTATGTACGCTGATGACGTTAAGCTATGCCTTCAGTATAAATTCACTAGCGCCCAGTCTAGACTTCAATCCGATTTGGATAAACTTCAAAATTGGTGTTTTGCAAATAACCTAAAGCTTAATGGATCGAAATGTAAACTCATGTCCTTTTATCGAACTAGTCCTCACCAGGCTATGTACTTTCTCTATGGGAACGCTTTAGAACGATTAACTCAGGTTAACGATCTGGGAGTCCTTTTAGATTTGAAACTTAAATTTACCGACCATATATCTACCATGGTTAATAAAGCTATGGGTGTGCTTGGTTTTATTAAAAGATGGTCAAAAGAATTTAATGACCCGTACATAACTAAAACGTTATATACATCACTGGTCCGTCCGATTCTTGAGTATGGATCGTGTGTCTGGAGTCCTCAATATGGAGTACACCAAGATTGTTCGTCCGTAGAGCGTAATGCGGCAACTACGTCAAACTTGAACTCGCGGGAGTAACGGTAGGTCCCGGAGTCGTAGTCAAAGAATGTAAATAATCTGACTAAATTTACCTGAATTACGCAAGGGGCTGTGCTTGCTATGATCAGGCTGGAGTTGATGTGCTTGAAGTCCTGGGTGGGTTTCCTCAAGTACCGGTGGTTGTGGGGGTTGGCTGATTTCTTCTCAGCTGGGCCTACTGGCGGTCCGTTTCACGGGAGCAACACTCGAAGTAGGTTAGGTAATGCGGGGTCTGTTGACGGTCCGTTTCACGGGAGCAACACTCGAACTAGACTGTTATGCCGCGGGATCTCGTCGTGGTCCGTTTCCCGGGAGCAACACTCGGAGGAATTAGGTAGCGCGGGGTCTACTGGCGGTCGGTTTCACGGGAACAACACTCGAAGTAGACTGGTATGCCGCGGATTCTACTTGTGGTGCGGTTACACTGGATCCACGCGAAGTAGATAATGGTAGAGCGTCCTACCTTGTGAACCGTTTGACACAGGATCACGTGATATAGGTCAGTTTTAAGTGCCGGAGGTTCAACACTGAGTAACGAGACGAGTGGTTCTGATTTCGCAACTATCTTTATTTCAGAAGAACAACTCTTATATAAGATGCTAAATTATACATACTTAAATCTAAGGAAGGTCAATGTTATGGACGTGATAAAACTAATGTTAATGCCAGGGTTAACCACCTCTGAGTCTGCTGACTCAGATTGTTTGGTCATGTACTGCTTGTACATGCATTTCGGCTTAGCTCGCTGGTTTTTTGCTTGCTTTGGTCAGTTGGTCATTCTTCTTGCGGCGCCGTCTACTAGTGCTGGGTTATTAGGTTGAATATTGTTTTATGCTTGTTGCTAATTATTACTAGGTGTACTTAATAGGTTAGTGGGTTGTATTGCGACATGCTGATGTGTATTGGATCAAATTACTAGTGTGTATCTAGGGTAGTAGGTCTTGGCAATAGGTGCCAACATTCTCCCCCCCCATTGAGGTACTCAATAATAGAGGCTGTTATGTCATTTTGTGAACCACTTTCAGTATCTCTGTCGATCATGTCGTTGCTCTTCTTTCAGGTTATTGGTCCGTATTACGGTCGCACGAAATGGTCCTATCACGAACGGGACTCCTGCATATCGAAATTTATGGATGAATATTGTCGCAGTCTTCGATTGCGTAACTCCGATGTCCACTTCTGGTACCCTGGCCGTATCATGCCTCGCCGCGGTACCCCTGCCTCTCTAGGGATGGAGGATCGCGACCTGATTCTCGTGCAGTTCCGTCCAGCTGGCCGAATTGCCCGGAGGCGCCTTAGTCGTCGTTCGGCTTGGGATAGTGATGACAACCTTTCTACTGATAGTGGTCACTCTTCTTAATAAATTTTCCTTATAACTATGATTTTCTTGCTTGCCTTTTACTGAGAGGTCCCTGGGTCGTAGACTTCGAATCTCCTGTGATGTCCATCCCGTGTTACTGCTGCTAGATGTTGTTCGATCAGCTGGAACCCTTCTCCTTGGGCTGGTATCGTCCTCTGGTTGGTTGCTGAGGTGTCTTTCCAGACACACCGTGTGTATCCTGCCCATGCGGCTACGAGGATTGCTATTCCTAACATTATTACTCCGGAGTATTGATGCGCCAGATTCCAGTCTGTCTCGCTGTCCACATCCTCCTGTGCCTGCTTCGTCCATGTTTTCAATCCCTGCACCTCTGCATGTAGTCGGTCTAGCTGATCCAACGTTGACTCCAATTGACCTTCTGTTGTCTTTATTTTTTCCTGTGATGGCCACTCGTGCACATAACCTCCTGACATCTTTACTGTTCCTGATGAGTTAACTTGCGCTCGTCCCAATAACGTGATGGTCGGACTTTGGATCACACAATCTTGCCTGATTGTCATTTTTCCTACGCCTTCGATGTTGACTTGATCCTTTTCGGCCGAGCAGACATAAGTCATTGTTATTGGTTTCGTGGTCCCAAAAATCCAAGCATTTTGCTCTGTCAATTGAACCCAATAACTGGTTCCCTTGATTGGCTCTGGCTTACATTCTCCTGCCTGATGTTTTGCTAAGGCTGCCATTGTACACGGGAGTTGATGGGCGTCCGGGCCAAAGAGCGTCTGCTTAAAATCGCATACCTTAATTCCGTTCGTCATGCTGATACACTGCCTAAGGTGTTCTTGATTGATCGCGAAGTGGTGTTTCCGATGATCATCTATTGCTAGATATCCTGTTTCCGTCTTGGTTATCACCAGGCCTTCTCTCGTTATTTGTGGAATTCGCTCCATCCGATATACTGTGAATTCATCTTCTTCGACTAACGTAACGCTTGTATGAAACATCAATAAATCCTCGGTTTCTTGTACTCTAGTGGTCGCCAGTCGATATAAGTCTCGTGCTGTTTCACTGGTGATGGGTAATCGTCTTCCCGGTGGCAGGTGTGTTTGTATTTTTGTGATCACCTGTTTTACTTGTTCCACTGACACCAATGCAGGGCTTAATTTTCCTTCATGTGCCCCGATTAACACGTTCAATACAGCATCCTGGACCCGCCGAATGTGATTTGCCACGACGACCAATTCTGAGACTGCATGCGGAAGATATCTATCCGCCGCATGGCTTCTTATCTTGATTCTGGCTAGACTGGCTTCTAAGTCCTGCATCCTCTTCTGAGTTTCGATCGTCGTCCTCCTCATAATGTTGATGGTTGTGTCCAGAATTGACGTCTGGTTCTCCACTATTTTATGTGTGACGCTTTCTTGGGCTCGTAGTTTGCTAATAATCTCTTCCATCCGTCTGGCATATTGATCATAGAGTACTCCGAACAGACCATTCGCGATATTTCCAACGATGTTCAGTGCTCCGCGTTTTTGTCGTTGATGATGCATTAACTGATCGGCATCTTGGATTTCTGCTACTTCCTGCTGCAACGTTTGTATGATCGTGGGACAAACCTCATATGCCGTTGAGCACCATTGTTTTATGGATTGGATACCCTTTTTGACAGTCTCAATTTCTTGTGCCAATTGGCTGAGGTCAAAGAATGTGATGAGTGTCCACTCCGCAGATTTGACTGCTATCCTATCGGTGGCTTCTACGATGGTTCCGGTCACATTGTTGATTGGAGTGATGACCACAGGGTTGACGGTCTTCAGTTCTGATGTTGTGGAGATGGGTAATGGTAGTCCGGGCATCACCCAGACGAGTATCATTGTTAGGACAAGCATGTTCCCTTTTTTTTTTTTTTTTTTTTTTGTTGTGATATTATTGGGGTTCCTCCTTCTTATCGTTGATTGGTAACACCGCCAGTCGGTGTATAGCTCGTGTTATATTGCCTGACGTTGTTCGTATTTCAGCAACTCGGATCTCGCCGTCTTTTCCGGGATGTACTGCGACGATGCGTCCGAGGGGCCAGTTCAACGGAGCGATGTTGTCTTCTTTTATTATGACTAGATCGCCAATCTTTACCGTTTTACAACTTCTTGTCCACTTTGATCGATTCTGTAGTTCGTGTAGGTACTCGTGGCTCCAACGTGTCCAAAATTCCTTTCGTAAGTGTTCGAGGCGCTTCCACCGAGTGAGTAACCCTGTGCGACGCCTTGATTGGTGAATGTCGGGTGATGCCGTAAGAGGTTCCCCGATCAGGAAATGCCCTGGCGTTAATGCCGTAAGATCCCTTGGGCTGGAAGAGACAGACGTCAACGGGCGAGAATTTAGAATGGCTTCAACATCAATGACTATGGTTTCGAGTTCTTCATGAGTTAGTGTGGCGGTATATAGCGTTCGTTTCAATAAGTGCTTTGCTGATTTTACCGCGGCTTCCCACAGGCCTCCGAAATGGGGTGCCCGAGGTGGTATGAATTTGAATTCGATGCTCAGTTTCGCGCAAGTCTTGTGTATCATTGCTTGTGCTTCTTCGGCGAAGATTGCTTCCCTTACTTCTGATAATTCGTTATAGGCTCCAACGAAATTTCTTGCGTTGTCACTATAGATTTTTGATGGTAGTCCTCTGCGTCCGCAAAATCTCTTTAGTGCTGCCAGGAAGGCTTGGGTCGTCAAATCGGTTACCACCTCTAGGTGCACTGCCTTGGTTGAAAAACAACAAAACACGGCTAGGTACACCTTATGTGGTCGTTTTCCTCGGATTTTATAGTGAGTCCAAAAGGGCCCACAGTAGTCCACTCCGCAATTCTTGAAGGGTCTATGTTGTTTTACTCGATCTGCTGGTAATGGACTCATTATTTGATTCAACAATTTTGGTCGAATCCGGCAACATCTGACACAACGGCTTACTGTTTTTTGAGCCAATTCCTTTCCTCTTAGTGACCAAAATCGTTGTCTAACGTTGCATAGTAATGCCTGTGGTCCGCAATGCGCCAGTTGCTGATGTTTCCATTGAAATAGGAGTATTGTCAATGGATGGGTTGGAGATAATAACATGGGATGTGTGGCGTCATATGATAATGCTGCGTTTTGTAGTCGTCCTCCTACTCGAATTATTCCGTCTGTGTCTATAAACGGATCTAGGGCACGTAGTGGATCGTTTGGCCCTACAGTTTTCGTCTTCATGAGTTGTAGCATGGATGTTGGAAAGTGCTGTGCCTGTATTTCCCGTATTATCACTCCTAATGCCTCATTCAACTCTCCTGGTGACAATGGTCCCGTTCTCTTCTTCTCTGGGTTGCGGCAATTGAAAATGAATCGCCGCATTCTTCCTATTATCTGCAACATCGTATCGAATGATCCATGGTGGTTAATATGTTCCATCCAGTCGTCAGATTTATTGACTACGCTGCAAACAGCCTCCTTCTTTCTTTCTTGATCTTCATTTGCATTGTATATTCCTGTTGAGTGGAATTTAGGCCAGGACTCGGGATCTTGCCCCAAGAATGGCGGTCCGGCGTACCAAAGCCTTGAATCTCTTAATTGAGCTGCCGTGCACCCTCTGGAGAGAATATCTGCAGGGTTATTTGTTGATGCTACATGTCTCCACCACTCTGGGTCTGTTAGTTCTTGAATTTGGGCGACTCGGTTCGCCACAAACGTTTGGAATGACGAAGCAGTGGCGTTAATCCATTTTAATGCAATCTCTGAGTCTGACCATAAATGTATTGCTTCTAGGCTAATGTTAAGATCGGTTTTTACTCTGTTTGTAACTTGAGCTGCTAATACCGCTGCACAGAGTTCTAAGCGAGGCAGGGTCTGTTTCATCAGGGGCGCTACTCGGGCCTTTGAACATAGCAATCTTGTGATAATATTGCCTGTCTTATCCCTTGCTCGCAAGTATGGCACTGCCCCATATGCTGCTTCTGATGCGTCTGCAAATACATGTAATTGAATGCCTCCGGATGTGTCAGCTGGTAGTGCACATCTTGGAATTTTTATTGTTGTCAGGATTTGGACATCATGTCTGAATGTTTGCCATTGCTGGGTGAGTTCTGAACCCAGTTCCGTGTCCCAGTCGATCTTCAACTCCCATAATCGTTGCATCCTTATCTTTGCCGTTGTTACCACTGGACCAAACAATCCTAGAGGGTCGAAGATTTTTGCTAGTTCAGAACACACAATTCTTTTAGTGATGACTCCTGTGTCTTCTGTCGCCGTGCGTCCTTGGAGCCAATCTCCGGGTGGATCCCAAATAATTCCGAGCGTTTTGACGGTTTGTTCAGTAAAATTGCTGAAATCAAGAGTCATTTCTTGGTCTTCTTCGGGAATGTCTGCTAATAACGCTGGGTGGTTTGCGCACCATTTTCTTAGTTTGAATTTCGCTTCTCCCAAAAGTTGTATTAGTTGATCCCTCTTGATTAGTGCTTCATCTATGGTGTGACCTCCGGTCAGACAATCATCTACGTAGCAACCCTGTCGAAGTGCAGCCGCACCCTGGGACAAATGCTCAGGTGCTGTGTCCGACAAGTATTGCAAACATCGGGTGGCCAAGTATGGAGCAGTTGCCGTGCCATAAGTGACAGTGTTTAGTTGATAATATTTTAGTGGTTCCATGAGGTTAAGTCTCCATAATATGATTTGAAACTTTCGGTCATCTGGATGTATCACTTGTCGTTGTCGCTGACGCGTCAAATACAACCCGGAGTTTGGTAGTACTACTATCAGGTTTTAGTACACAATGATGTGGAATGACATAATGGTTTGATGTTAGTTGTTTGGTTGTTAATCTAGTCATATGCCCTAGTGCCTCGTATTGATCCATGAATTGTACGTATTGTTTCTGGAGATAAGGATCCCGTTGAAGTCTCTTTTCCAATGCATAGAAACGGCGATAAGCCATTGGGAGGGAATTCCCAATGTTTGTGGATCTTCTTTAAATGGTAAGCGTACACTTAATCTTTTGTCTGCCCTCCTTTCTATGTTTTCTATAAAATGCTGTTCGCATAACTTCTCGTCCGTGGTCAGACTCCTTTTGTTTTCATCGAGGGTGTCTAACTTCCAAAACTGTTCGAGCAGTCTATCGATTTTTGGTTCCTCCATGGTTGATAGTGCACTGCTTACAGGTGGATTTGTGTGAACCACAGAACTGGTTGTTGCTGGTTGCAAGCAGTAACTCGATCCCTTGTGGCTGATTGAACTTGGGATCTGCTAAACGCAGTTCTGGTGGAATATTTTTCGGCCGCATAATTGATGGTTGATTCGTCATGATTTCTGGTAGTACGTAAGCCACAAGTTGTGTTTTGAAGTTTGTGGTTAATGAGAACATATATAGTACTGTTCGGGAGGTCGCTTGTTTTGTGCCTCCTATGCCCCTTATGGTAAGGTCGGATGGTGCTGATTGGACTCCGAGTTTGTCTGCCAATTCCTGAGAAATTAAGTTCACTTGTGATCCGGAATCGATTACTGCGCGGCATGGGTGTCGTGCCTCAGTAGGACCTTGGACTTCTACTTGTGCGGTTGCTAGTAGTACATAAGGTACTGTACTTTGGCAGGTTATGGATGCGCTTGTTCGCGTGGATGTATTATGCAGCATTGTGTGATGATTCCTTTTGCACACATGAGAACCTAGATTTGCATGAGTTTACTGTATGGTATAGGGATAAACAGTTGGTGCAGGCATTCATCCTTGTTATTCTTTGCATTCTTTCATTCGGAGTCATGTCCAAAAACTTTTGGCAAGTTTGAAGTCGATGATTGCTATGAGTGCATATAATACATTTTCAACCGTAGCTTGAGTTGATGAGCGAAAGCCATTATTGGCCGCTGTCTTTTGTAGCGTAACTTGGCTGGTTGCTTGCCGCTCTAAATGGTCAAGCATTTGTTTTAATGATTGTGGGCACGTTGGGTTTGTGATGGCGAGTTCTACACAAGATAGGGTATGGGAATCTAATTTTTCTTCGATAATGTGTATTAGGATCGGATCCCACCCTACTGTTGATATATTAAGGGCGTGAAGGGCGGTAATTGTCCTAAGCACCGCATCATGTAAGCTACGCAGCTGATCTGCTGATCCATTTGTTTTTGGATGTGCAAACAAGGTTGCAAGTGTTGATTTGATGACGATTCTTTCATTCTGATATCGTGCCTTTAATCGTTGCCAGGTATCTTGATAACTGGCGTGTCCTCCAAATGTAGTGGAGATTAAATTCTTAGCCTCTCCAATCACATGATTTTCCAGATGCCGGAATTTTACCGCATCGCTATATTCTTGATTGTGAACCAGCTCTGTAAAGATGTCGCAGAATCGTGGCCACTTCAAGTAGTCTCCGTCAAATTTGGGAATATCGACTGGTGGTATTGCAAACGGAGAAGCCACTGTGGGTTTTTGAGTTGATGCCGACGTTGATTGTGATTCTTCGTTCAGAAATGAGAAATACTCTGCTCGGACCACCTGGAATCTGTCATCGGTGTGTCCATCATTTTTTAAGGTTGGCTCCAGATCGATGAGATCATGGTATCCCGTGACGATTTCCTTCCATAAGTCCCTCATGTGTTGTCTGATGTGTGTAGATAAGTCCCGTCCTTCAGTGCGGTTGCACAGAAAGTCTTCCATATCATCTAACCGTCCTTCATGTCTTCGTTTTAGAGATGTTAAGTGAGGGTCTTCTTCGATTCCTTGAGCTTGTGCCTTTGGCTCAAGATTTTCTCCTGTTTTCCGGGGCTTTTGTGACGGGCCTGATCCTGATGGAATTCCATCGGCAAATATCGCTTCATACTTGTTCACAAGGTCTTCTAGCGCCTTTACCTTTGTGAAATACTCGTGTTCTGGGCTTAGTGCCAGCTCCCGAAGCTTGGCGTCATTCCTTTTAAATTGGGTCCATGCGTGAGTGAGCTGTTTTAGTCTCTCCTCGAAATATCCGGGCTTGAGCCTTCGCTCTGCGGAGTCTTTAGTGAAGTTTTTTATTAGCCGTTGGATGGCTATGTTGGTTTCAATTTGCTCATCGATGAGCATCGTGGTTACAGGGTCTGATTCTGATCCCATTGTTGCCGTGGAAGGTTTTGCGGTGTAAGGTTTTGTTTATAAATGAACTGCCGTGTGGCTTGTGTTCAGGGTGCGATCCTTTAGGAAGGAATCACGTCGGGGTCACCAAATGTTCGTCCGTAGAGCGTAATGCGGCAACTACGTCAAACTTGAACTCGCGGGAGTAACGGGAGTAACGGAAGGTCCCGGAGTCGTAGTCAAAGAATGTAAATAATCTGACTAAATTTACCTGAATTATGCAAGGGGCTGTGCTTGCTATGATCAGGCTGGAGTTGATGTGCTTGAAGTCCTGGGTGGGTTTCCTCAAGTACCGGTGGTTGTGGGGGTTGGCTGATTTCTTCTCAGCTGGGCCTACTGGCGGTCCGTTTCACGGGAGCAACACTCGAAGTAGGTTAGGTAATGCGGGGTCTGTTGACGGTCCGTTTCACGGGAGCAACACTCGAACTAGACTGGTATGCCGCGGGATCTCGTCGTGGTCCGTTTCACGGGAGCAACACTCGGAGGAATTAGGTAGCGCGGGGTCTACTGGCGGTCCGTTTCACGGGAGCAACACTCGAAGTAGACTGGTATGCCGCGGATTCTACTTGTGGTCCGGTTACACTGGATCCACGCGAAGTAGATAATGGTAGAGCGTCCTACCTTGTGAACCGTTTGACACAGGATCCCGTGATATAGGTCAGTTTTAAGTGCCGGAGGATCAACACTGAGTAACGAGACGAGTGGTTCTGATTTCGCAACTATCTTTATTTCAGAAGAACAACTCTTATATAAGATGCTAAATTATACATACTTAAATCTAAGGAAGGTCAATGTTATGGACGTGAAAAAACTAATGTTAATGCCAGGGTTAACCACCTCTGAGTCTGCTGACTCAGATTGTTTGGTCATGTACTGCTTGTACATGCATTTCGGCTTAGCTCGCTGGTTTTTTGCTTGCTTTGGTCAGTTGGTCATTCTTCTTGCGGCGCCGTCTACTAGTGCTGGGTTATTAGGTTGAATATTGTTCTATGCTTATTGCTAATTATTACTAGGTGTACTTAATAGGTTAGTGGGTTGTATTGCGACATGCTGATGTGTATTGGATTAAATTACTAGTGTGTATCTAGGGTAGTAGGTCTTGGCAATAGGTGCCAACAAAGATCACATTGAATCTGTACAAAAAAACTTCCTTTCTTTTGCTCTTAGGGGACTTAATTGGGATGCAAATCTTTACCTCCCCTCTTATCATAGTAGACTTTTACTAATCAACTTACCAACATTAACAAATCGTAGAACGATGCTGGGTGTCATGCTTCTATATAATCTTATTTATGGAAATATAGACAGCCAGCATTTACTAACACGTTTAAACTTTAACATTCCTAGTAGAAGGACCAGAAACTTTCGTCCTCTACTCCTCAGCCATTGTAGTTCGATATATGCCCAACACGATCCGTTCAGGGTATTATGTTCGGACTACAATGGTCTCTACCACATCTTATCACTTTGCTCTACTAACAATCTTAAATCGCTTATATTAACCGCCTTATCTATGCAACACTCTTCCTCGTAATATCTTTCTCCTAATCCTCGCTTATCTATCTCGGATCTATTCCCGCGATTCGAGCCGTACGTTACGCGGCAGCGTCCCTCGGTCGGTTGGACGGGAGGTGGGCTGTACGTATGCAGTGGGAACCGCGCAAAAAAAAAAAAAAAAAAACAATGCTGGAATCTGCTGCGTAGTTCATTCATTTCGACTGTCTGTTTTGGCAGTGCTAGGTTCTGAACGGTCTGGACGATATTCAGCCAATAAATCTATTGGAATTGGTTTCCGAGATTTGGACTGATGCTTTCATGGATTCACTCTCAAATCGGGTTGTTTATGCCGTCCACAGCAAACACATTGGAGCAGCTTGGCCTTGTATTCCTAATCTTTGGAATACAGATGCGTCTTCCAAGGTCACGGACGATCCTTCGTCTAGGAATGCATAGATTTCGATCATCCTGCTGCCATTGCGCATCTTAACTGAAATTATGCGAAAAAATTGACTTCTGTGGTTGTCGTCTTTATGCGTACTGACGAGACTTTGTATTCTGCCTTGTTCGATGTATTTTGATCCAGCAGAAACATGCTTTACTCGATGTGATTATCTGCCACCTGTGCTCCGTGTCGAGGTTCAAGAACACCTGACATTGTGGTGGACGGTGACTGACGTCGCCGTACGCCACGCACCCCGATTAAACTTGCTGCTGAGCTGCTTCCGTCTGGCTGGTTCACCAATTGTACAATACTCGAAGTAGACCCCGCGGTTTCTAACCTACTTCGAGTGGCATCTGTGTAAACGGACCACAAGTAAAACCCGCGGCATACCAGTCTACTTCGAGTGTTGCTCCCGTGAAACGGACCACGAGTAGGACGGGCTGATTCCGTAACCACCACACCACCGGTGCTCGAAGAAAACCACCCCAGGACTTCAAGCACATCAACTCCAGCCTGATCACAGCAAGCGTCTGGTCAACCCGAGCAGTCCCTTGCAGAATCCAGGTAAATTAGTCAGATTTTATTCATTCTTTGACTACGACTCCGGGACCTATGGAGGAAAAGTAAACAAATCGCTTCAAAATTGTCCAAACTTCTTTGTGACATACTAGGTTTCTCTGGAAAATTAACCGTTCTTTCTAAAAATGTCAGTGTTCAACCGCACCGAAAGATGGGAAGTGTCCACACACGTCAGACAACACATGAAGGAGCTATGAAACCCGCGATCGCACCTCCGTTTGCAATACCACCAGTAGAAATTTCCAAGTTTGACGGGGACTACCGACATTGGCTACGATTCTACGAAATTTTTACGGAATGCATCCACGATCAAGACTACAGCGATGCAGTAAAATTGCGTCATTTGGAGAATCATGTAACAGGTGAAGCACAAAACCTAATCTCAACGTCGATCGGTGGACAGACCAGTTACCAGGATGCATGGCTAAAGAATCGATACCACAATGAACGGCTGTTGATTAAATCCGCGATCCAAGAGCTTTTCGGACACCCCAGAACAAATGGATCAGCGGACAAGCTGCGCAGCTTACATGATACCGTGCTCCGAACGGTTGCCACCCTCGACGCGCTCAAGGTGTCAACAGAAAACTGGGACCCAATCTTGATACACATCATTGAGGAAAGATTGGATCCACACACGCTGTCATCTCTAGAACTAGCCGTCACCGATCCAACCAATCGACAATCTCTGAAGCAGATGTTAGAAAATCTTGAGCGTCAGGCAACCAGTCAAGTAACAATGCAGAAAAATACGTCAGCTGCTCCACTTCGATCCAGTTCATCACGATTGGTGTGTTCAGCCAAAGCCCTGCTTACAGATAAGCCCACCGTTCTGTTACCAACCGCCCAAGTGGCAATACATGGACCAGCCGCACAATTCTAGATTCTGGATCACAGATTAACATAATCACCAGAAGGATGGCTGACACACTTGGACTACAATTGGAGCCATCAATCCTGAGTATCGCTGCACTGGGAGGAACAACTAAAAGATCACGAAAAAGGCTGTGGTGATCCTATCATCATTAACCACTGACTTTGAAGATCAAATCAACGTCGTTGTACTACCGGAAATAATGCGCCAGTGCGATCGGAATCAGCTCCTAATATCAAGGCAGAACAAGTCGTCGGTAATACGACGGTTTGGACAACAGAAGCTAACGAGCCACGACAAAGTTTGATTGCATGCATCGGCAAGGAGCAAATAGTAAAATCCGGAATATTACAAAGTTCCCCACTCATGGCGTATCAACAAGGAGAGCCCCAGACGGACCTCGAACCACAAGCCCAAGTTTGTCATCTCACAACTTGTAACGAACTGTTTTTGCTATATTTTGTTCGCAACAAATGCCGCGACTAGCTCACAGCGGTTGAGGGTACGTTCCACCGAATTTATAGATTCGACGTGATTGCCCGAGCCCAGAAATAACACGGAATGCTTCGTTTTAATCAAATCTCTTTTATTGTCTTTACGTTACAAAAATAAGAGTGTCTCACCGGCTGTTTGGCTCAGCCGACCGACCGCTCGCCCTTCCGTCGATCCCCGATCCCCGCTCCGGGTTGGTGCTAATACACACGCCCTCCCAAAGCTTGCGCCCGGCAGGTTGTGTGGTCTTGGTGCCTGGCACCGAAACGGCTCAAGGTTCCCTTCGTTCGGACTCACGGACTCTGGTTGCGGGGCCTGTGTTGTCGCTGCCGTCTTCTGCGCTGGTCTTCTGCTGCCGCTGCTCGTCGGTCGCCGCCGCTCCCTCGTCGTCGATGCTCCTCTGACGCTGATGCTCCTTCGTCGATGCTGCTGCTTCCTAGTTGTCGCCGTTGCTCCCTCATCGACGCCTCTGCTGTTGCTGCTCCTCCTTTACGGGTGCCGTGGACCTTCGGAATCTTTGGCTCGGTGCACTTGCCCTTTCGCCGTGGCCCGCACCTAATCCGTGTTAACCCTAGACGGTCATGCTTCGTCGATTCGACGACGCATGGTCACATTTGTTCGATTATTCCAGTATTTTTTTGATTCTTTTTCCTCGTTTTTCGTACAGCTGTTGTCGATGCTTAGACGCAGCTGTGTGCAAACGTACAAATCCGTCGGTCGCATGTAAGTATCATTTCTGAGAATTAGCGTCGTCGAAACGACGAAGCATGTCTTTAGTGTGACTTTTTGGTAATATTGCATATATTTTTCTGCAGAAAATTGGCCTAGAAAATGAATAGAGGCAATGGTTTAGACGAGATTGCGATTGCAAACCTTCTTGAAGAGGACGAATCCGATGTGGATATTGAAGATTCTGGTGAAGATCATCCAATTTTGGGCGAATTAGTTGAGGAACCAAGTTCTTCAGAAGACTCTTCAGATGACGAAAACACACCATTAAATGTGTTGTTTAATAAGTCCAGTATTATTACTTTTTCTAAAACTGGTCTTCGCGGAAAGGATCGTCATAAGTGGGCAACTCAAAAGTCAAAATCCCATAAATACTGGCAATCCATTATCCATCAACGTCCTTCCGCAAAACGTCGTATGACCAAAACCATTCGAAATGCCAAAAAAGCCTTTGTGGAGAACACAAATTTGATCTGTGTGCCTCTTGTGTAAAAAAATAATTTGCAACATCTTGATTCACATTTTTGTTTAGTTTTAAGCCTTAATATTAAGATTCGACTGAAGTAAAGAAACTACTTGTGATTTTTGTTATCTAATTTGGCCAAAGAAACAAGGCCCAAAAAAAAAAAACATGAAAAAAAGGTTGTTTATTATTTTTTAGTTTTTAAGTGTATTATTAATGTAAAAATGAATTGTTATTTCTTATTTTGAACTGATAACGTTATGAATAAAACGCAGTAAAAAAATTTTTTACAATATTGTTTGTTTTTTATCAATTATACTTATTTTAAAATTGGCGTCGTCGATTCGACGAAGCATAACCTTAACGTAGGAAAAATAAGCATGACCGTCTAGGGTTAACAGGCCGAGTGGCTCACCTCCCAGGCATACGCCGGGCAGGATATACGCTGAAGGCTGTCGGACTTACCCACGGGGGGTCGTTCAGCCTGTACTCCTAATTCCTCCAAGGAAACTTTCCTACTCGAATGTCAGACTTACCTACGGGGGGTCTTTCACTCAACTCTTCCTCCTTATATAGTGCCAGAGGCGCCCGTTAGTCCTCGCAAGTCTACTTCCTGCCGTTAATCCTTCGCTCATCTACTTTCTCCGTTAGCTTTCTCCAATTCCCGCCGCATGTCTATCGGCTTTCTTTATTGCCCCACCCCCGATTGCCCTGCTTGGGCCTCCGATCCGCATTGATTTTGTGCCGGTCATCGGACCTCGTCCAGATACCCCGCGACCCCCCCTGGTCATTCCAAATGCATTTCTGTATTTTGTGCATTTTCTAAACACAGCTGTGCAGTCGCCGGCCGCTTCGTTTTTTTCCCTGCGTGTGGATACCCTTATTTCCTGCAATTTTTCTGCATTTTCTGAGGGAGTGGCTTGTGCTTCTCCTGTCCCCAATGCCCCTTTGTCAAATATTGCTTTCGGCATTCTTGGCTCTCTGCCTTGGGTTATGAAGCAAGGTGAGTATCCCGTGGAGTCTGACACGCTCGAGTTCGGCACACATAGTTTCTACGATGCTACTTTCTCGCTCCCGGCTCTGTGTGGAACAGCAAATCAAACCTGCCTCCTCAACGTACTCCGGATACTCTGTGCGTTTTCCCGCATCTTCTTTTTCAGTGAGCCTATCCAAATGCATTCCACATCTTCGCTTGCTGTGGCACGCCGCAGCTTTTCTACTATTAACTTCTCAAACGTCTCTTGGTGTCTGCCGTCCACTCCCACTTTGTTCCCTTTTATAGGAGATCGTTCAACGCCCTTGCGATCCCAGCGAAATCAGGGACGAATCGCCGATACCACGACGTCATCCCGATGAATTGCCGTACCTCTTTCACGTTTGTCGGTGGTTCCAATTCCGTGATCGCTGCAACCTTTCCAGGATCCATACCAATCCCCTGACTTGTTATCCGGTGGCCCAGGACCAACAGCTCTTCCCTGAAGAAATGGCACTTGTCCGTGTTTATCCTTAAGTTTGCCGCCTTCAGTCTTCAGAACACTTCCTTCAAATTTGCCATGTGCTCCTCCCTCGTGAGTCTGATCACTATGATGTCATCCTGGTACGCGAATGCGTGGGGAGCCATGTCCGGGCCTATGACCTGGTCTAAGGCCCTTTGAAATGTTGCCGAGGACGAGCGTAGTCCAGCGTATGTTTGAACAACCCATTCTCCGGTGATTCCCGGGTTCTTTGCTAGCTCTTCTGAGATGAAGCTAGCCGTTGCCCCGGTGTCCACAATGGCCCTCACTTCTGCTCTTCCGACCTTGATGACTGCCGCTAATTGCTGATCGCCTCCGGTTAATCCTTCAACTAGTTCTGAGAGGCAGCACCTCGCGATCTCCGCCTTCCTCTCTACGGCTGAGAATGCTGCGCGTTTCCCGCTCTTTGGCAGCATTCTGTGCTTCTCACCCCTACTGCGCCGCACATCCTGAGGAACAAAATTCTGGGGTTCCTGCACCCGCTGGCCCAATGGCCCATGCCTCCGCAACTGTTGCATGCCTGTGCTGGGTTTTCTACATGTCCCTGTCCAGGCGTCGCTGCCCACTGCATGTTCGGCTGCCTTTGACTTTGGTTTGCTGCCCATCGTTGACTCGGCTGCTGTTGCCTTGGGCCTGTCCATTGCTGGCTCGGCTGCTGTTGCTGTGGCATTTGGCGTTGCTCCTCAGGCTGCCATCTCTGCCCCCATCCCTGCCCTGGGGGGCTCTATTGCTCCGGTGGTTTCTGATGCCGTTCTTCTTTTGGCCACCTTCTGTCTACCGTGGCGTCTTGCCTGTTAAAAACCTCTTCTTCCAAGGCCAACTCCTCGAATTCCTCAGCTAGACCTATCACCGCCTCGAGCGATACGTTTATATTCATCCCGTATGTTTTGGCAGACCATGCTACTCGGTCCACGAACTCGAGAGGATCTCCTGTTCCATCGAATCGGAACGACCACTCTCGGACTTGTTTCGTATTTCGTATTTCTCCTCAAATCCACGCGCGACCACCATTACTTCATCGTCCTTCGTCTCGTCGACCCACCTTGCAACAAGTGCCGTCATGAATCAAAGGTTCCATCAGCTGCGAAACCGAGCTCTCTGCACACTTCGCACAACTCTTCTTTGTGAAGCGCGTAAATCCAACTCTTCTTCCCCATCTTGAAGCTGTGTTACTCCTAGACTCTAAAGAAATCACGTAGTTTGGGCGCCAGGTGTAACGAACCGTTTTTACTTTATTTTGTTCGCAACAAACGCCGCGACTAGCTCACAGATGTTGAGGGTACGTTCTACCGACTTTATAGATTCGACGTGATGGTCCGAGCCCAGAAATAACACGGAATGCTTCGTTTCAATCAAATCCCCTTTATTGTCTTTACTTTACAAAGAATAAGAGAATCTCACCGGCTGTTTGGCTCAGCCGACCGACCGCACGCCCTCGCGTTGATCCCCGATCCTCGCTCCGGGTTGGTGCCAATACACACGCCCTCCCAAAGCTTGCGCCCGGCAGGTCGTGCGGTCTTGGTGCCTGGCACTTAAACGGCTCACGGTTCCCTCCGGCTGCTTCTCTGCCCCCACCCCTGTCCTGGATGGCTCTGTTGCTCCGGTGGTTTATGGTGCGGTTCCTCTTTTGGCCATCTTCTGTCTACCGCGGAGGTTTGTCCATTGAAGACCTCCTCTTCCAAAGCCAGCTCCTCGAATTCCTCGGCTAGACCCATGACCTCTTCGAGTGATGCACATGCGTATGGTCTTATGAACATTTTCAGTTCTCCACTAGCTTTTCAATGACCTTTATTGTGGACTTTCGTAAAGGCTTCATTAGCGCCTGAAGGTCCACCATGTACTCTTTAACGGCTCTCCTCGTTGTTGTTTTCACTGCTTTACCTGGTCGGCCAGTTTCTCAAAGTATCCTTTTGGCAGGAAAAAGGCCTCGAAGCTCCTTCTGAACTCCTTCCATGTGGGCCACTCCTCGTCGTTCATTAAGAACCATTTTTGCGCTCTGCCATCCCATATGTTTTGGCAGACCATGCTACTCGCTCCACGAACTCGAGAGGATCCCCTGTTCCGTCGAATCGGAACGACCACTCTCGGACTTGTCTCGCCACTCTCGCATAGTCCACCTGTACCGGGACTGGCTTCCGCACTTGTGGCTCCATGCTCCTCATGCTCTTCATTTCTGGCACTGCCAGACTTTGAATGAGCTTTTCCGATTCGCTCACCGCTCTCTGCCTCGGCGTGGACCTCTACGCGAATTTCTCCTCGAATCCACGCGCAATCACCATCACTTCAACGTCCTTTGTTTCGTCGACCCACCTTGCCACCAGTGCCCTCATGATCTCCACGGTTCCATCCGCAGCGAGACCGAGCTCTCTGCACACTTCGCACAACTCCTCTTTGCGAAGCGCGTAGATCCAATTTTTCTTCCCCATCTTGAAGCTGTGTTACTCCTAGACTCTAAAGCAATCACGTAGTTTGGGCCCCAGGTGTAACGAACTGTTTTTGCTTTATTTTGTTCGCAACAAATGCCGCGACTAGCTCACAGAGGTTGAGGGTACATTCCACCGAATTTATAGATTCGACGTGATTGCCCGAGCCCAGAAATAACACGGAATGTTTCGTTTCAATGAAATCCCCTTTATTGTCTTTACGTTACAAAAATAAGAGAATCTCACCGGCTGTTTGGCTCAGCCGACCGACCGCTCGCCCTTCCGTCGATCCCCGATCCCCGCTCCGGGTTGGTGCCAATACACACGCCCTCCCAAAGCTTGCGCCCGGCAGGTCGTGTGGTCTTGGTGGCTGCTCCCCCTTTAAAGGGGCCGTGGTCCCTGGCATTTCTGTGTTTTGTGCATTTTATAAACACAGCTGAGCAGTCGCCGGCCGCTTCGTTCCCCGCCGACCCCGCTGTTTTCTATGACCTTCGAGCGCGGCCGCGGAGGCCCGGCCGGGACCGTTACGTTTCACGGTGATTCCTCTTTCGCCTTCTTCCGTGCGCGCCGCCGTGGCGGCTCCCCCGCCCCCTTGATACCTTTCTCTTCTTCCGTATTTCTAAACACAGCAGCGCCGGCCCATCCGACGCTGCCGTGCTGACTTGCTTGTACAGGCGTTTTTGTATGGATTGTGGTTTTTGATTTTTGGCATTTCAGACATTTCTTTACGTGGTTTGCAACGTCAAGTGTCATGTTTTTCCAATAGTAATGTCTTTTTACTTTTGCTAGCGTTTTTGTTGTGCCTGTGAGTCCGCCTTGTAAAAGATCGTCATGTAATGTAAACAGAATAGCTTCCTTTTCTTTTTTATTTTCTATTATGGTCACCGGCTGGAGTAGCGCTACTCTTAAATTTAATAATATTTCATTGCCCTTATCTTTAAATTTATCTATTGAAACGAGTTCAAAGATTTTTTCACTCGGTGCCATTTTAAGTTGTCTAATCTTATTTATACCGGCAATTTTTTCAAGCCTTTGAAAAAATTGATCTAAATCGAATATTCCATTGGTATATAGATCATCAACGTTTATTCTTGCATATATCTGTTTTCCCTTCTTGAGAGAACACTTCGATATTGTTAAATGCAAGGTCACTACTTTTTTGACATCTTTGTTATGAATGACATCAAATATCTTGGGGTTGGAAGCTGTCGGTTGCTTTTGCAAATCCGAACTAGATGTTGAAACTGCGCAGTTATTTTTCTGTTTACTTTGGGATCTAGTAGTGACTTTAAATTGATATTCTTCCAAGTCTAACCTCATTCTTGTTAACTTGGAAGTTGGGTTTCTCATTGAAAATAGATAAGTTAATGGTTTGTGGTCTGCTTTTATAGTGAAATATTTTCCATATATACATGGTCTAAAATAGTTAACTGCCCAATATATAGCTGTCAATTCCTGTTCAGTTGTGGACTTATTACTTTCGCCTTTTGTAAATGTTCTTGAGGCGTATGCTACCGGGAGGTCTATCCCATCATATGATTGGGTTAGAACTGCACCGCATGCCTGCTTCCTAGCATCTGTTGTTATACAAAATTCTTTATTAAAATCTGGGTATTTTAATATTGTGGGTTGGACTAGTGCGTTTTTAAGATATTCAAAAGCTTCTTGACACTCAGTAGTCCAGTTTAATTTTATGTTTTTCTTGCACAAATGGGTAAGGTGTCTTGAATAATTCGAGAAATTTGGAATGAAACGTCTGTAGTAATTGCAAAAGGCTACGAATCTTCTAGATTCATCTGCATCGGACGGAACAGGATAATTTGTTATTACTTTAAATTTTTTATCATCGGGTAAAATTCCTTTGTTTGTGCATTTGTGTCCCAAAAATGTTACTTCGTGCATAAAGAAAGAGCATTTTTCAGGGTGTAACTTAAGGTTGTGTTTTCTAAATAGATTAAATATATTAGTTAGATTTTTTATCATATGATTTTCTGAACAACCTATAACTACTAAGTCGTCCATATAAAGGAAAGCTTGGGATGGTTCTAATCCCGAAAATGCTAATGTCATCATTCTTTGGAATGAATTTGGTGCTATTTTTACTCCATAAGGTACTAACAGCAATGGGCTGTTGTATTCTGATACTGATGGTTCTACTATATCATCTTTTATTAGCTTTTCTACTTGTTTGTTTATTTCATCTTTTTGGCTATGTGGTGTTCGATAGTTTTTAATGTAGACTGGTGTAAAATCTTTTAGTCTCAGCTTCTGTTTATAGAAATTATTTGCTGAGATTGGTTCGGTTTCTAATCCGAATATATCTGTAAATTCGGTACATAGTTTGGTGAAAGTGCTTTTATACATTGTAGGAAAATTTTTCGTTAATTTTGAAAGGACATCTTCTTTTCTGGTTTTAGTTTCGTTTCTTTGGACAATTTGATAATTTTCCAATGGTTTGTACTTTAATTTGGAAATGTTTATAATTTTATTTTTATCGGTCGTATTTAATATTCGGACAAATGTGTTGCTTGAATCAGTTATAGTGCTGGCTATAATGATGCCTTCACCTATACACTGATTTTTAATAAGGACTTCTTTGTGGGTGGTTATTATATTAATTTGTCTCACGGCTTTGGATCGTGCTGGGATAAATAAGTTATTATTAATTGAATGCATAATTGGAATATTTATGTCTTGATTGAAATCTGATGGTCTTGCTATTAAGCAATCTTGATCTATTTGAAAATCTAGTTGACAATTGAACCTTTTTATGAAATCCATTCCCAATATGCCATCACATGGTATTGATATGACATGGTATTGGGAAGTCGTTGTTTACTACATTACTGTTTACATTGTTTGAATTTCTACAAAAGTTAAACCTTCAGATTGAATAGTACCTTCTCCTATACCAGACATTGTTATGGTTTTTGTTGAATCTACTTCATTATATTGATCTGAATTAATTTTTAAAATGCTAACGTCTGAGCCTGTTTATATTCCCTAACAGAGTTAGGGATGTTTTTGTAACGTAATTTTTAATGGTTACATAAATATTGAGGCTGAGGTTTATTTTATACAGTTGTAAGTTTTGAGGCTTTTTCTTGTGTTACTGTTATTATAGCCAATATTTCCACCACGGTTGTTACCTCTAGAATTTCCACGACCTCTATAATTATTGGTGTGGTTATTAGTTTGGGTTATACCCATTATTTTGGTTATAACCGTTGTTTTGGTGGTAATTATTGTTATAATAACCTCTTCCGTAACCTCTTCCGCGGTAATTTCCTCTGAAGTTGTTATTGTGGTAGGGTTGTCCTCTTCGGTTATATAGGATTGTACTTGGATTGCCTGTCATATCAGTACTGCATTGTATGTACTTAGCGATGGCTTCGTTCATTGTTGCAAAGTTGCCTGCTTCTAGTACTGTTTTAAAGGTCCATGTTCATCTTATCGGTCATCTTGCGCAGGGCAGGTTTTCTTATTGGACTATTAATGCGCTTCCTGCTGCTGTTATTGTTGTTTTGTATTTTCAGGTTCTTTTGAACCCTCACGGTCGCCATGTAACTTTAGTTCAACATATAATCTGTTGCATATAATTGCATATTGCATAAAAAATAATAATAATATTCTAAGCTGCAGCTGTTGCTATAAGCATGTTTCGTCTCTATTTTGTCCCCAGTTTCGCATGCGCTTTATTGTTATTTGTAGCGTATGCGCTTTGGGGAGCTTTGGTTGAGCTTCTGCGCAAGCTCTTGGTTTGGCGTTTGTTGTGATTTGGAGTTGATTAGAGCCGCATATATTAGGGTTAAATTGAGCCCAAAATAAATATATTGAAACTATAATTTCAAAAGTTCATTTGCAGTCGTCGCATGCAGACGTGTTTTTTATTGTGCTCCGGGAAAAAATATTCAATAAAATCATAAAAGTGCAGTGACTGCTCTAAGAAATCTACAATAACGCGAAAAGACGCTTTTTTTGCGATGAAATCGCTAATGTTTATATTGATTAATTAATTAATTAATTAATATAAAACACAACACTTAAAACTCAAACTAAATCAACCTCGACTGCAATGAGTTCAAACGACGTTCGCACACAACGTCAACGTGAGCTAGACGAGAGACGGCTCTCAGTACAAAGAAACAACGCGTACTTCTCTTTTAAAGCTCGGTCAATTACCCCCAACTTGACCGAATTCTTAAACGTAGAGAGCGAGAGAGCGCGTTCCTGCTCCCCCTCGATACCATCGATGTCTCTGCAGCCAAAGAGTGCAGTAACTAGCACCTCAATTTCTTTGACAACGTCAACAGTAACAACAACAACAACCGCAACTGTATCGACAGCGCGTTTAACGACGTCATCAGCTAGCAGCGCAAATAGTAATACGTCCGCGCTGCCCGAAAACCAAAACAAAAACAAAAACAATGACAATATTAAGCCGGCTGTGCAGACTGGCATGGATCGCTACATCCAAATCAAAAGGAAGCTGAGCCCCCTGAATTCCAAACGCAAAATAACCCGTGGCAATGCTAGCCTAGTAGCAAAAGAAAAGCCCATTAACTCAAACCGATTTAAAATCTTGGCAGACGCCGATGAGGTTGAGGCGGTCGAATCCACTGAAGTTGGGAAAAGGAAGCCAAAACCTCCGCCTGTCTATATACGCGAAAAAAGTTCCAATGTTCTTGTCAACAAAATTATTGAGCTTATTGGTAAGGATAACTTCCACATAATACCCCTTGTAAAGGGCAACATTCAAGAAACAAAAGTTCAAATGAAGTCTGAAGATAACTATAGAGTATTATCAAAATATCTTACCGAGAATAAAAAGAACTTTTACACGTACCAGCTAAAAAGCAGCAAGGGCCTGCAAGTCGTACTTAAGGGCATAGAGCCCGAAGTAACGCCTGCAGAGATAAAAAAGGCGCTACAGGAGAAGGGTTTTAGCGCCAAGACAGTCTTTAATATCCTTAACAGGGATAGAAAGCCGCAGCCACTCTTTAAGGTTGAGCTTGAACCAGAAACCAAGCTCCTGAAGAAATACGAAGTGCACCCAATATACAATCTTCAGTACCTGCTGCACCGCAGAATTACAGTTGAGGAACCGCACAAACGTAATGGCCCGGTACAATGTGCGAACTGCCAGGAATATGGCCATACAAGGTCATACTGTAAACTGCGCCCGGTGTGTGTAGTTTGCGGAGAGCTTCATGACTCCGCACACTGCCCAGCGAGCAAAGATGACCAACTTGCCAACTGCGGTGGCAATCACACTGCTAATTATAGAGGATGCCCAGTCTATAAGGAGCTGAAAAGTCGCATCCACCAGAAAGGAATAGCTGCCCGCACCCAAAATGGACAGTTCACGGCGTCCAGATCAAACCCTGAAGTCTTCTTCTCGACTGCAGCCAGATCCTCACTAGGACCCATTAACGTTGACAAAAATGTGACATACGCAAGCGCCTTAAAATCAGGACCGGCGACACCTGCCTCAAGAAGCTCATTTCTGCAATCAGCATATCAAGAACCGAACACGGCTCAGCAACATCAATCAACAGAGCAGCCAAAAAGCAACTTTGAAGCTATGATATGCAGCCTACAACAAAGCCTGACGGAATTTATGTCGTTTATGCGCACAACTATGCAAGATTTAATGCGAAACCAAAATCTATTGATTCAAATGCTGGTTTCACAACAATCCAAATAATGGCTTTCCTACGGATATCTACGTGGAACGCTAACGGCGTTTCGCAACATAAACTTGAGTTAGCTCAATTCCTACTCGACAATCACAACGATGTAATGCTGCTTTCGGAAACACACCTCACAAACAAATACAATTTTCAACTACGAGGATATTCATTCTATGGAACAAATCATCCAGATGGTAAAGCACATGGTGGGACTGGAATTCTAATCAGAAGCCGCATAAAGCACCATTATCAAAACAAATTTGCTAAAAACTACCTACAGGCCACATCTATAAATATACAACTAAATACTGGCAACCAACTTACACTAGCCGCCGTATACTGCCCCCCTCGCTTCAATATAGCTGAAGATGAGTTTATGCAGTTTTTCAACACACTTGGAGACCACTTCATAGCAGCAGGAGACTACAATGCCAAGCACACACACTGGGGATCCCGTCTCGTGACTCCAAAAGGGAAGCAGCTATATAATGCAATTATCAAAGCCAAGAACAAGCTCGACTATGTTTCTTCTGGCACACCAACATACTGGCCGGCAGACCCAAGGAAACTACCAGATTTAATAGACTTTGCGATTACCAAAAACATCCCTAAAAATCTGATAAGCGCCAATTGCCTATCGGATCTTTCATCTGATCACTCGCCTGTCCTGTTTATTCTACTGCGACATCCAGGAACATTGGAACAACCATTAAAATTGACCTCACAGAAAACCAATTGGGTTAAGTACAGAAAATATATCAGCTCACACATTGAGCTAAGTCCTCATCTCCACGATGAAGCCAGCTTTGTTAATTCACTTGAGTCTGTACTCGTCTCTGCAGCTCGAGCCTCAACATCGCAAACTATAAATACACAAAGCAATAAAAAGACAAATCTACAAATCGAACAGCTCGTCCTCGAAAAGCGGCGTTCACGTCGCGAGTGGCAATTCCACAGATCGCCATCTACTAAGCAAAGCTTTAGACATGCCTCACGTCAACTTACTAAAGCCCTACAGCAAGAAGAAGCTTATGTCCACCGCCGCTATATAGAGCAATTGTCAACTTCTAGTACAAAACACTCACTATGGAGAGCTCACCCAACTCTAAGCTCACCGAAAGAAACAGTGATGCCTATTAGAAATCCCACAGGCGGCTGGGCGCGCAGCGATGCAGACAGAGCCAGCACGTTTGCCAATCACCTCAAAAATATCTTCCAACCAAATCCGGCCACTAGTGCCTTTACTCTGCCGACCATATGAGCCTCAGCTTCAACATGAACCAATCGAGTTTCGCCCAAACGAAATCGCTAATATCATCAAAAACCAACTAAATCCGAAAAAATCACCAGGCTGCGACCTCATAACTCCCAAAATGATCATTGAGCTTCCATATTGCGCCGTCTGCACTATCACCCAGCTCTTCAATGCCATCGCAAAACTTGGCCACTTTCCAGCGAGATGGAAAAAGTCAATTATAATAATGATAGCAAAGCCGGGAAAAGACCACACAATTCCCACGTCGTATAGACCTATAAGCCTACTTTCATGCTTATCTAAACTCTTTGAGAAATGCATTCTGACTCGAATAAACACATACCTAAGGATCCAGGAAGGAATCCCGTCACATCAGTTTGGGTTTCGTGAAAAGCACGGTACAATTGAGCAGGTCAACCGGATAACAGCAGAAATTCGGAATGCATTCGAAAAACGCGAGTACTGTACCGCAATATTTCTAGATGTCTCTCAAGCATTTGATAGAGTCTGGCTAGAAGGTCTAATGTACAAAATCAAGACAATGCTCCCTTGTAATACCCACAAGCTTTTAGAGTCTTACCTCTACGACAGAAAATTTGCTGTGAGGTGCAACACTGATATATCTGACGAATTCACTGTTGGAGCTGGAGTTCCTCAAGGAAGCGTACTCGGACCAACATTATATGTTCTCTACACAGCAGACATCCCGACAAGCACACGATTAACAACATCTACGTTTGCTGATGATACAGCTATTCTTAGCCGCTCAAAATGCCCGATGCAAGCAACTGCGCAGCTAGCTCTTCATCTGGTGGATGTTGAAAAATGGCTATCAGACTGGCGAATTAAAGTAAACGAACAAAAATGCAAGCACGTTACGTTCACCTTGAATAGGCAAAACTGCCCGCCCCTTACGCTAAACAACACCCTACTCCCGCAAGCAAACGAGGTAACATATCTAGGAGTACACCTCGATAGAAGACTCACATGGCGTCGGCACATATAAGCTAAAAGAACCCACCTAAAGCTAAAAGCCAGCAGCCTTCATTGGCTTATCAACGCTCGGTCTCCCCTTTGCCTTGAATATTAAGTCCTGCTGTATAACTCGGTACTTAAACCTATATGGATGTACGGCTCCCAGTTATGGGGGAATGCCAGCAATAGCAATATTGACATAGTCCAGCGAGCTCAGTCGAAGATCTTGAGAACAATCACCGGGGCACCTTGGTACGTTCGCAACGAAAACATACATCGCGACTTAAACATTCTTCCAGTCAAAGATGTGATCGCAGAACAGAAGGAAAAGTACTTTAGCAAGCTATTGTCGCACCCTAACCACCTGGCGAGAGGTCTAACAAGGTTGAGTAACCAATCACGACTTCGTCGGAATGACCTACCCACCCAGCGACCGTCTTGAGGAACGTGCAACCAGAATGCAGTCATAGTTTACTGTTAGTTAAATGTTAATGTTAAGATTTGAAAACTTATTGTTAGTCTCAAAATTAAGAGAAGATCCAATAAATAAAAGCAAAGTTTAATAAAAAAAAAAAAAAACTATAATTTGTCTACTATACTATAATTCATTCCTCACTTTTTCTTAAAGCGAACGGACGTTTTTTTTTTTGTGCGCACTGCGTTTTGAAAAATCTTTATTTATTATAATAATTATAAACAATCCGGTGTTTATTTTTATTTATTTACATAAACCCGATTCTTTTCATCCCAAACATCCGATTCGCTTCGCGTGTGCAGTGATATATTTGGAGGTAAAATAATAAATTTATTAATATTCTTCCAAACATAGCACTGCTCTGCTTCTTCATCCTTTACGGTGTTGCTTCTTTTGTCTCACACTAGATTCTTATCTATATTCTTTGCTCTTATACTAACTCTCACTAATCGCCCTCTTTATTCTTCCTTTTTCGACTCTTTGGCACAGTGGTTCACGGTACGTCAATAATAAAAATAATATATTCATAATGGAATTTAAACTTGTCTGTGGTTTGAAGTCTTGTAATAAGACAATCTCTTCATCCCAGCCTACCATCCACTGCTGGCTATGTGAAAACGTTTTACACGCTAAGTGTGCCGGGTTCACGGCCTCAGTTTCGGATGCCATCTCACGTAGGTCTGGTCTCCACTTTTGCTGTGACGGTTGTCGTGCTGTTCAGGACGAAATGAGATCGTTCATGAGACAGACTAAAAGTGGATTTAAAGAGCTGGTTAGCGGTTTTCGTAAAATCAACGACCAACTCTGTGCGCTAGATACACAGTTTAGTAGTCTTCAACTACTAAATGAGTCTCCAAAGCGTAAGAAATCTGCTTTTAGTGATGTGCCCGTGGCGAAAAGTCTTCAGCCTATTCAGCCGACAACTATGCAGCCGCTCATATCTCTGGCCACCCCAAGGGCCGGACCTGGGAAAAATTCGGTTTCCGAATATCTCAGCATAAACGAGCAATTTTCCGATATGTCCTCTGTGGCATCGCTTCAAGTGATACCACCAGACCCAATAATTGAAACCCCGTTAAAAGTCACCGAACAGGGCAATCAAGCTTCCGGACCCCCGGTACGAACTGATGCTGCCATACTCGTTACGGCGGCACCAAAACCCTTGCAGGTGATTCCACCATCGAAACACATATTTGTTTCCCGGCTTGCCCCTGATACTTCTGAGATTGATCTCTCGGCTTACATCAAAGCCAAATCAAAAGCCGACATAAAGGTGGCAGATATAACTAAATTTAAATATAACTACACCAGGCATACGTCATCTTTCAAAATACGTGTGCCCGCGCAGATGTTCAAGACGATTTGTTCCGCCAGTTTCTGGCCAGAGAACATTTTCGTCCAAGAACATCAGCCAAGTACGGTTAAGAAAAAAATGACCAAACCTGTGGGAGTGAAACTCCCACATGTTAGAGCCACTGACCAACCTTCCACGTCAGCTTCAAAAAACTAATGCCTTCACTAACACTTACCTATCAGAATACTAGAGGGTTACGAAGTAAGCTTCCCAAACTGTATTCTGATAGTTCTTTCTTTGCATCTCACATTATAGTCTTTACAGAAACTTGGTTAAAGCCGGAGATCTTAAGCTCCGAAGTTTTTCCAAGTAAGTACACCACTTTTAGACGTGATAGAACTCTGCGAAGGGGAGGAGGAGTGTTAATTTCTGTAGACTCCAATTTCGCTTCTGAAGAGATTAAATCACAAGAGTTTGGTGACATAGAATTTCTTTGCATTAAAATCATATTGTCCGATAAATCATTATACGTTACGTGCTCCTACGTACCCCCTTCGTCCGAACCGCCCACATACTGGCAACATTTAGACGCTATTAGGTTTGTTTTTGATCGTCTGTCTGATGGTGACCAGCTAGTAGCTCTGGGTGACTTCAATATCCCAGAACTCAGGTGGTCCAATGTTAAAAATTCACCGTCTTTATTGCTGAATTCGCACCATGACTTCCCGGCGGGCATGTTCGACATGTCACTCGGGCAAATTAACCACGTTAGAAATTCTTTAGGTCGGCTGCTGGACTTTTGTTTCGTTTCTGATCCTGATGGAATTACTCTTTCCAGAACTTTACCACTTTCCAACCCAGAGGATCCATATCATCCCACTCTTGAGGTTTTAATAGAAAACAATAACGTAATTGGCCTTAAGCCTACACTTAAATCTCATAAAGTTCGTTTCTTTCGTAAGGCTGACTTTATGAAATTAAATAAGTTAATTTTGGAATTTGATTGGTCCAATCTACTGGCATGTGAAGATGTAAACATTGCCTTAATTAAATTTTATTATACTTTGAATAAATTTTTCGACGTTTGCGTGCCATGGAAATATCCGTCCGTTTCAATTAATCCGCCTTGGTATACAAGGCACCTAGGAAATTTAAAGATCGTTATGAATAGACTTTTAAATAAACATAAAATATCTGGCTGTACAGTTAGTTATTCAAGATACTTAGTAGCTCGGTCCACTTTCACCGTGCATAACGCTGAATGTTATAGGAGTTATATACGCCGCTGCCGGATTCAGTTTACTCAGGATCCGAAGCAGTTTTATAACTTTGTAAACACTAAGCGCAAACATGTATCTTCTCCTCCTATGCTTATGTTTGAGAACTCATATGCGAACACTGATCAGGCAATGGCCGATCTCTTTGCACAGTTTTTTCAAACAACATACTCACCTAGCACCAGTACAGGTCAGCCTTACACTTATAATATTCAATCAGCCAACCTTATATTTTGCCCTTCTTTTGATCAAAGTGGTGTGTTATTGGGTCTTCTTAAAGTCAAGCCCGTGTATTCGCCAGGCCCCGATGGAGTACCAGGCTGTGTTCTGAAGAACTGCGCCGAGGCTCTGTGCAAACCGCTCCTTAAACTCTTTAATCTTTCGCTGGAGACTTCGATCTTTCCCCTTATGTGGAAGGAATCTTACATTATTCCTCTTCATAAAAAAGGGAAAAAATCCGACGCTGCCAATTATAGGGGCATTTCTAAATTGTCAGCAATTCCGAAGCTTTTTGAAAAACTTATCACTCCACATTTGCAACACCTATGTAGTTCAATAATATCTCCATGCCAGCATGGCTTCATGAAGCGCCGCTCCACCACTACCAACTTACTGGAGCTAACATCTTTCATCACGGATGGGTTCCGGAATTACTTTTTACACTTTTTATTAATGACTTGCCCCTTGCCTTAACTGATTCACTCGTACTTATGTACGCTGATGACGTTAAGCTTTGTCTTCAGTATAAATTCACTAGTGCCCAATCTAGACTTCAATCCGATTTGGATAAATTTCAAAATTGGTGTTTTGCAAATAACCTAAAGCTTAATGGATCGAAATGTAAACTCATGTCCTTTTATCGAACTAGTCCTCACCAGGCTATGTACTTTCTCTATGGGAACGCTTTAGAACGATTAACTCAGGTTAACGATCTGGGAGTCCTTTTAGATTTGAAACTTAAATTTACCGACCATATATCTACCATGGTTAATAAAGCTATGGGTGTGCTTGGCTTTATTAAAAGATGGTCAAAAGAATTTAATGACCCGTACATAACAAAAACGTTATATACATCATTGGTTCGTCCGATTCTTGAGTATGGATCGTGTGTCTGGAGTCCTCAATATGGAGTACACCGAGATCACATAGAATCTGTACAAAAAAACTTCCTGATTTTCACCCTTAGGGGACTTAATTGGGATGCAAATCTTCACCTTCCCACTTATCATAGTAGACTTTTATTAATCAACTTACCATCATTAACAAATCGTAGAACGATGCTGGGTGTTATGTTTCTATATAATCTTATATATGGTAATGTAGACAGTCAGCATTTACTAACACGCTTAAATTTTAACGTTCCTAGTAGAAGGACTAGAAACTTCCGTCCTCTACTCCTTAGCCATTGTAATTCGACATATGCCCAACACGATCCGTTCAGGGTATTATGGTCTCTACCACACCTTGCCACTTTGCTCCACTAACAATCTTAAATCCTTTATACTAAACGCCTTATCTATGCAACACTCTTCCTCGTAATATCTTACCCCTACTCTTCTCCTAAACGTTCTCGGATCTATCCCCGCGATTCGAGCCGTACGTTATGCGGCAGCGTCCCTCGGTCGGTTGGACGGGAGGTGGGCTGTACGTATGCAGTGGGAACCACGCGAAATTTGAAACGCGTATAGTTTCGTATTCGGCTGCTATTAAAAACTATTAATAGCTCAACATTTGGTGACCCCGACGTGATTATCTTCAATTCTTGTGATCAGCATTAAAAGTGCCACTAAAACACCGTTGTTGTTTTTGTTGTCGCAAAGTTGCATTTTAATTTAATTGCACAATGGAATCTGGAGCTGAAGCTACTGCATCTGCTGCGTCAAGCCGTGAAAGGATGTTGCGGAGACGCGCAGAGGTAACATGTCAGGAAATGGAGGTACTGCATCGGAAGGTCAAGGCTGCGATGCAGACCGACGATTTAACCATTCTGACCCTCGAGTCTATGGAGAAGCGTCTGTGCGACCGTTTCACCACGCTGCAGGAGGAATTGGAGGAGCTAAACTACAGCGAGATCGGCAGCGATTTATATTGGCGATTCTCTCAGCTGGCTACGGACGTGCACGTTGACATCCAGGTGGAGGTGGCCAAGCGTTCTATGCGGGTTGCTGCTCACTCTACGCTGTTGGATGCTACCAATGGTGCTGGGATTTCAAACGCTCCATATAGGCCTGCTCCCTCATTGCCCCCGTTGCCAATGCCAACATTTAGCGGCGGCTATGCCGAGTGGCCGGATTTCTGCGCCCTATTTAGGACAACCATTGACAGCCACCCGCACTTGACCAAGATGGAGAAGCTCAGGTGGCTAATTTCCTGCCTGCGGGACTCAGCCCTGGAGACTGTGAGGGCGCTTGAGATTACCGACGCTAACTATGATGTTGCCCTCGACCTGCCAAGCGACGGCTGCCACAAAGGCCAAATGGGAAGACTCTCTGGCAGGAAACACTGATGATAGCCTGCCAACTTGGGAGTCTATGGCACGATTCTTAGAGCAAAGGTGCCGGACTCTCGAAAGCGTTGACTTGTCTTTGGCGTATTCACCAGTTAACCAACTAGGCCGAGGTAGATCCTCCAATAACCGATCCTCGTGCATGGTTATTAACGCCAGTCCGGCTCTATGCGCCCTGTGTGGTGTTTCGGTTCACGAGCTTCCTGCTTGTCCAAAGTTCAGTGCTTTTCCAATTGAGGAACGGTACGACGAAGTGCGGCGTCTGGCTCGCTGTTTTGTTTGTCTGGAGGATGGCCATCTCGCTCGCGGATGCTCCGCTTCCCGCTGCTCGACTTGCAATCACCGTCATCATATTCTGTTGCACCCTCGCGGGCAGGTTTCACCCGCACGAGTCTCACGTCCCATCGGTGCAGTTGCTGGTGCGAACCCATCCCGCTCAATTAACACTGTTCTGACCCAGGATCGCAATGCTGAGCTAGTGCTCCTGCCAACAGCAAATGTACTCGTTCGTGGTCGATCTGGAACCTTCCTGCCTTGTCGAGCGTTGTTGGATTCCGGTTCACAAGTGCATCTCATCTCGTCGCGGCTGGCGAATGAACTTCAGCTTGGCCGCTCCAAATGCTCCACAACGGTGGCCGGTTTCGGCGGCGCTGGATTTGAAACAGATGGAGCATCCGTTAATGTGTGCTTGAAGTCCCGCCTTAGCACATATTCAGTGGAAATTGAGGCTGTTGTAGCTTCACATATAACGGACTATCAGCCTAGCCAGGACATAGATGCTTCGGGATGGAAGATTCCTGGCAATATGGACCTAGCTGACCCCAACTTCCACAAAACGCAGCGAGTGGACCTGCTGATTGGAGCCGGCTTATTCTTTGACCTGTTGTCGGCTGGCCAAATCCAGTTAGGTCACGGGCTCCCAATTGCTCAAAACACTCGATTTGGCTGGGTGTTTTCTGGCCACGGTGGACTATCACGGGATGTGTCGGCGCTCTGTGGTAGGGAGGACAACCCATGGAATAACCTCTGCAATAATGTGACTGCTGCCCCTTCCAAAATTCTTATTGAAGGCCCACCCTTCAATGGGGGGAGGATGTTGGGCCAAGCAGCCACCAAAGATTGCATATAAAATAATAATAATATTCTAAGCTGCAGCTGTTGTTATCAGCATGTTTCGTCTCTATTTTGTCCCCAGTTTCGCATGCGCTTTATTGTTATTTGTAGCGTATGCGCTTTGGGGAGCTTTGGTTGAGCTTCTGCGCAAGCTCTTGGTTTGGCGTTTGTTGTGATTTGGAGTTGATTGGAGCCGCATATATTAGGGTTAAATTGAGCCCAAAATAAATATATTGAAACTATAATTTGAAACGCGTATAGTTATTCGGCTGCTATTAAAAACTATTAATAGCTCAACATAATCTTTATTGTGTTTTTGAGTTTTTGCCATGTAAACTTTATTCTTTCAAAGTCAAATCCAGAGTGAATTGATATTCTGTTGCTCGCGGCTGCGCTGCCTACAAAAGCTCGGCAGCGATCAGTCGCAGCTATATTCATATACATATATAGCGGCCCGAGCGTAAGGGTGTAAGTATGTAAGTAAGTATTTCTCATTTGTATGCGTTGTCAACCAATGCACTTGACCAATGCACTTCCCAGGAGTGAGACTTTAAGGCATATATATAACTGGTTATTTGGTCGGGGCATCATGTTAATATAACAACACTGTAGCACAATATGGTATTGCTACAGTGGATGCTTCCTATAATGACCCATGCATACTACAGAAGAAAGTTTCGATAGCTTCAGTGGTTCTGAAGTTTTGCGTATTTTTAATTTACAAAGATTTTGGAATTTGCAGTATATTCCTGACATCTTTACTGTTCCTGATGAGTTAACATGCTCTCGTCCCAATAATGTGATGGTCGGGCTTTGAATCACACAATCTTGCCTGATTGTCATTTTGCCTACGCCGTCGATGATGATTTGATCCTTTTCGGCTGAGCAGACTATGTCATTGTTATTGTTTCTGGTTTCCCCTTGATTGGCTCTGGCTTACATTCCCTTGCCCGATGTCTCGCTAATGCTGCCATTGTACACGGGAGTTGATGGGCGTCCGGTCCAAAGATCGTCTGCTTAAACTCGCATACCTTATTTCCGTTCCTCATGCTGATACACTGCCTAAGGTGTTCTTCATTGGTCGCGAAGTGGTGTTTCCGTCTTAGTTATCACCAGGCCTTCTCTCGTTATTTGTGGAATTGGCTCCATCCGATACACTGTGAATTCGTCTTCCTCGACTAACGGAACGCTTGTATGGAACATCAATAAGTCCTCGGTTTCTTGAACCCTCGTGGTCGCGTGTCGATTTAAGTCTCGTGCTGTTTCACTGGTGATGGGGGTCTTCCCGGTGGCAGGTGTGTTTGTATTTTTGTGATCACCAGTTTTACTTGTTCCACCGACACCAATGCAGGGCTTAATTTTCCTTCGTGTGCCCCAAATAAAACATTCAATACAGCATCCTGGACTCGCCGAATGTGGCTTGCCACGACGACCAATTCTGAGACTGCATGCGGAAGATACCCATCAGCCGGGTATCACCTTGATTCTGACTAGACTGGCTTCTAGGTCCTGCATCCTCTTCTGAGTTTCGATCGTCGTCCTCCTCACAATGTTGATGGTTGTATCCTGAATCGAAGTCGGGTTCTCCACGGCTCGTAGTTTGCCAATAATCTCTTCCATTCGTTTGGCATATTGATCATCGAGTACTCCGAACAGACCATTCGCGATATTTCCAACGATGTTCAGTGCTCCGCGTTTTTGTCGTTGATGATGCATTAACTGATTGGCATCTTGGATTTCCGCCACTTCCTGCTGCGACGTTTGTATGATCGTGGGGCACACCTCGTATGCCGTTGGGCACCAATTGACTGAGGTCAAAGAATGTGATGAGTGTCCACTCCGCAGATTTGATTGCTATACTATCGGTGGCTTCTACGATGGTCCCGGTCATATTGTTGATTGGAGTGATGACGACAGGGTTAACGGCCTTCTCTTCTGATGGTGTGGAGATGGGCAACCACAGTCCGGGTACCCAGATGAGTATCATTGTTAGGACAAGCATTTTTTTTTTTTTAATATTATTAGGTTTCCTCCTTCTTATCATTGATTGGTAGCACCGCCAGTCGGTGTATAGCCCGTGTTATATTGCCTGATGTTGTTCGTATTTTTGCAACTCGGATCTCGCCGTCTTTACCCGTATGAACTGCTACGATGCGTCCGAGGGGCCAGTTCAACGGAGCGATGTTGTCTTATTTTATTATGACCAGATCACCAATCTTTACCGTCTTACAACTTCTTGTCCACTTTGATCGATTCTGTAACTCATGTAGTTACTCGTGGCTCCAGCGTGTCCAAAATTTCTTTCGTAATTGATCGAGACGCTTCCACCGAGTGAGTAAACCTGTGGGTCGCCTTGATTGGTGAATATCGAGTGGTGCCGTTAGAGGTTCCCCGATCAGGAAATGCCCTGGCGTCAATGCCGTAAGATCCCTTGGGCTGGAAGAGACAGACGTCAACGGGCGAGATGGGGTGCCCGAGGTGGTATAAATTTGAATTCTGTGCTCAGATTTGCGCAGGTCTTATGTATCATTCTTCGTCCGCAAAATTTTTTTAATGCCGCCAGGAAGGCTTGGGTAGCCAAATCTTTTACCACTCTAGGTGTACCGCCTTGGTTGAAAAACAACAGAAGACTGCTAGATACACCTTATGTGGTCGTTTTCCTCGGATTTTATAGTGAGTCCAAAAAGGCCCACAGTAGTCCACTCCGCAAATCTTGAATGGTCTATGCTGTTGAAATCGGTCTGCCGGTAGTGGGCTCATTATTTGATTCAACAATTTTGGTCGAATTCGGCAACATCTGACACAACGGCCAACTGTTTTCTGAGCCAGCTCTTTTCCTCTTAATGACCAAAATCTTTGTCTAATGTTGCATAATAACGCCTGTGGTCCGCAATGTGCCAGTTGCTGATGTTTCCATTGAAATAAGAGTATTGTCAATGGATGGTTTGGAGACAGTAACATTGGATGTGTGGCATCATTCGATAATGCGGCGTTTTGTAGCCGTTCTCCTACTCGAATTATTCCGTCCGTGTCTATGAACGGGTCTAGTGCTCGTAATGAATCGTTTGGTCCAACAGTTTTCGTCTTCTTGAGTTGTAACATGGATGTTGAAAAATGCTGAAACTGTATTTCCCGAATTATCACTCCTAATGCCTCATTCAATTCTACTGGTGACAATGGTCCAGTCCTTTTCTTCTCTGGCTTGAGGTAATTAAAAATGAATCGCCGCATTCTTCCTATTATTTGCACCATCGTATTGAATGATCCGTGATGGTTGATTTGTTCCATCCAGTCGTCAGATTTACTGGCTAGGTTGCAGACCGTCTCTTTCTTTCTTTCTTGATCTTCGATTGCCTTATTTGTTCCTGTTGAGTGGAACCTCGGCCAAGACCCTGAGTCTTCTGCCAGGAATGGTGGTCCGGTGTACCAAAGAAAATAAATTATATGCGCGATGTCTCCACCACTCTGGTTCTGTCAGTTCTTGAATCTGGGCGACCCGGTTCGCCACAAACGTTTGGAATGAGGAGGCAGTGGCGTTAATCCACCTTAATGCAATCTCAGAGTCCGACCATAAATGTATTGCTTCTAAGTTTACGGTCAGATCGTTTTTCACTCTTTTTGTGACCTAAGCTGCTAGTACTACTGCACAGAGTTCTAAGCGTGGTAGGGTCTGTTTCATCAGGGGTGCTACTCGTGCCTTTGAACATAGCAATCGTGTGACAATATTGCCTGTCTTATTCCTTGCTCGTAAGTATGCCAATGTCCCATATGCTGCTTCTGATGCATCTGCAAACACATGTAGCTGAATGCCTCCGGATGTGTCAGCTGGGAGTGCACATCTTGGAATTCTTATTGTTGTTAGGATCTGAACATCATGTCTGAATGCTTGCCATTGATGGGTGAGTTCTGAACCCAGTTCCGTGTCCCAGTCGATTTTCAGTTCCCATAATTGTTGCATTCTTATTTTTGCCATTGTTACAACTGGACCAAACAACCCTAGAGGGTCGAAGATTTTTACAAGTTCTGAACACACGATCCTCTTAGTAATGATTCCTGTGTCTTCTGTCGCTGCACGTCCTTAAAGCCAATCTTCGGGTGGATCCCAAATAATTCCGAGCGTTTTGACGGTTTGTTCAGTAAAATTGATGAAATCAAGATTCATTTCTTGGTCTTCTGCTGGAATGCCTGCTAGTAATGCTGGGTGGTTTGCGCACCATTTTCTTAACTTGGATTTTGCTTCTCCCAACAAGTTTATTAGTTGATCCCTTTTTCTTAGTGCTTCCTCGATGGTGTGCCCTCCTGTAAGACAATCATCTACATAACAACCCTGTCGTAATGCAGCCGCACCCTGAGTCAGATGTTCAGGTGACATCTGGGTGTATCATAATCTGTCGGTACATTTTCTCTACATCTGATGTAAAAACATATTGATACGATCGGAACCGTAAGAGAATGGATAGTAATTCACTTTGAACTGTTGGTCCACTCCGTAATAGATTATTTAATCTTTTTTCACTTGTCGTCGTTGCTGAAGCGTCAAATACAACTCGAAGTTTGGTAGTACTACTGTCAGGTTTTAATACACAATGATGTGAAATGACATAATGGTTTGATGTTAGTTGTTTGGTTGCTAATCTAGTCATATGCCCTAATTTTTCGTATTGATCCATAAATTGTACATATTATTTCTGGAGATCAGGATCCCGTTGAAGTCTCTTTTCCAATGCATTAAAACGCCGATATGCCATTGGGAGGGAATTTTCCAATGTTTGTGGATCCTCCTTAAATGGTAGGCGTACACTTAATTTTTTGTCTGCCCCCCTTTTTATATTTTCTATGAAATGCTGTTCGCATAACATCTCGTCCGTGGTAAGGGCCTTTTGGTTTTCATCGAGGGTGTCTAATTTCCAAAACTGTTCGAGCATTCTATCGATTCTTGGTTCCTCTATGGTGGATAGGGCACTGCTTACCGGTGGATTTGTGTGTACCACCGAACTGGCTGCTGCTGGTCCGGATATAATCCATCCTAATGGTGTCCGTTGAAGTAACGGTTGTCCTTGTCCTATGTTTATATGTAACAATTGGATGAGTTGTGGGAGACATTCGGCCCCAAGCAGCAAATCGATCCCTTGTGGCTGATTGAAATTGGGATCTGCCACCGCAGTCTTGGTGGAATATTTTTCGGGCGCATGATTGGCTCAGATGGTTGATTCTTGACCACTTGTGTTTTGAAGTTTGTGGTTAACGAGAACATATTTAGTACTTTTCGGGAGTTTGCTTGTTTCGTGCCTCCTATGCCTCTTATGGTAATGTCGGATGGTGCTAGTTGTACTCCGAGTTTATCAGCCAGTTCCTTAGAAATTAAATTCACTTGTGATCCGGAATCGAATACTGCACGTTTTTTGTGTTGTGCTTCGGTAGGACCTTGAACTTCCACTTCGGCGATTGCTAGTAGTACATAAGGTGTTGTAAGTTGGCTGGTTGTGGATGCGCTTGTTCGCGTAGAGGCACTATGCAGCATTGTGTGACATGAGAACCTGGATTTGCATGAATTGACTGTATGGTATAATGATAAACAATTTGTGCAGGCGTTCATCCTTGTTATTTTTTGTGTTCTTTCACTTGGAGTCATGTCCAAAAACCTTTGGCAGGTTTGAAGTCGATGACTGCCATGGGTGCATATGCTACATTTTTCAACCGGTGCTTGAGTTGATGAGCGAAACCCATTATTGACCGCTGTCTTTTGTAGCGTAACTAGGCTGGTTGCTTGCTCTAGATGGTCAAGCATTTGTTTTAATGATGGTGGGCAGGTTGGGTTTGTGATGGCGAGTTCTACACATGACAGGGTATGGGAATCTAATTTTTCTTTAAGAATTTAAGAATTCTTTAAGTATCAGAATCGGATCCCAACCTACTGTTGATATATTCAAGGCGTGAAGGGCGGTGATTGTTCTAAGCACTGCATCATGTAAGCTGCGTAGCTGATCTGCTGATCCATTTGTTTTTGGATGTGCAAACAAGGTTGCAAGTGTTGATTTGATGACGATTCTTTCATTCTGATATCGTGCCTTTAGTCGCTGCCAGGTATCTTGATAACTGGCGTGTCCTCCAAATGTTGGGGAGATTAAATTCTTGGCCTCCCCAATCACGTGATTCTCAAGGTACCGGAATTTTACCGCATCGCTGTACCCTTGATTATGTACCAGTTCCGTAAAGATGTCGCAAAATCGTGGCCACTTCAAATAATTTCGTCAAATTTTGGAATGTCGACTGGTGGTATTACAAATGGAGAGGCCTTCGCGGGTTTTTGTGTTGATACTGACGTCGATTGTGTTTCTTCGTTCAGAAAGAAAAAATACTCTGCTCGTACGACCCGAAATCTGTCATCGGTATATCCATCATTTTTAAGGTTGGCTCCAGATCGATGAGATCATGGTATCCCGTGACGATTTCTTTCCATAGGTCCTTCATGTGTTGTCTGATGTGTGTGGACAATTCCCGTCCTTCGGTGCGGTTGCACAGAAAGTCTTCCATATCATCTAGCCGTCCTTCATGTCTGCGTTTTAATGATGTTTCGTGGGGACTTCTCCCTCGGTTCCTTGTACTTGTGCGTTTTGCTCAAGATTTTCTCCTGTTTTCCGGGGCATTTGTGACGGGCTGACCCTGATGGGATTCCATTGGAAAATATGGCTTCATATTTCTTCACCAGTTCTTCTAGCGCCTTTGCCTTTGTGAAATAATAATTTTCCGGGCTTAGCGCCAGCTCACGGAGCTTGGCGTCGATCCTTTTAAATTGGGTCCATGAGTGAGTGAGCTGGTTTAGTCTCTCCTCGAAGTATCCGTCCTTGAGCTTTCGCTCTGCGGAGTCCTTAGTGAAGTTTCTTATTAGCCTTTGGATGGCTATAATGTTTTCAATTTGCTCATCAATGAGCATCTGGGTTACACGGTCTGAATCTGATCTCATGGTTGCGGTGTGAGTTTTTGAGATGAACTGCCGTGTGGCTTGTGTTTAGGGTGTGATCCTTTAGTAAAGGATCACGTCGGGGTCACCAAAGGTTCGACCGTAGAGCGTTATGGGGCAACTACGCCAAACTTGAACTCGCGGGAGCAACGGTAGGTCCCGGAGTCGTAGTCAAAGAACGTAAATAGTCTGACTAAATTTACCTGGGTTCTGCAAGGGACTGCTCGGGTTGACTAGACGCTTGCTGTGATCAGGCTGGAGTTGATGTACTTGAAGTCCTGGGGTGGTTTTCTTCGAGCACCGGTGGTGTGGTGGTTTAGCTGATTCCTTATCGGCCGGTCCTACTGGCGGTCCAACACGGGAGCAACACTTGGAGTAGTTAGGTAACGCGGGGTCTACTGGTGGTCCGTTTCACGGGAGCAACACTCGAAGTAGACTGGTATGCCGCGGGATCAACTCGTGGTCCGTTTCACGGGAGCAACACGCGAAGTAGTTAGGTAACGCGGGGTCTACTGGTGGTCCGTTTCACGGAAGCAAAACTCGAAGTAGACTCGTAGTAGGGATCGACTCGTGGCAACACTCGCAACACTCGAAGTAGACTGGTATGCCGCGGGATCAACTCGTGGTCCGTATCTCAGGAGCAACACGCGAAGTAATGAAATGACGCGGGGTCTACTTGTGGTCCGTTTCACGGGAGCAACACTTGAAGTAGACTGGTATGCCGCGGATCCTACATGTAGTCCGTTTACGCTGGAGCCACGCGAAGTAGAAGTTTGTAGAGCGTCCTACCTTGTGAATCGTTTTACACAGGATCATGTGATGTAGGTCAAATTTAAGTGCCTTAGTTTCAACACTGAGTAACGAGACGATTGACTCTGATTTCGCAACTGGTAGCTGGTTAGCTAGCTGGTTTTTGCTTCCTTCGGTCAGTCGGTCATTCCTGCTGATACTGCTTCTGGCGCCGTCTACTAGTGCTGAGTTATTAGGTTGGATATTGCTTATGCTTATTGCTAATTATTACTAGGTGTGCTAATAGGTTAGTGGGTTGTATTGCGACATGCTGATGTGTATTGGATCATATTACTAGTGTGTATCTAGGGTAGTAGGTCTTGGAAATAGGTGCCAACAATTACAAAATGAAAAAGTATAAATATATATAATGAAAGATTTATATATAAATGGCACAATAAAACAAAATTATTCAATATAAAAATGCTTTAAAACTGTGTCCAAGCGATGGACCACGCCCACTCACAATATCTGCGTATAGGGCTCGACAGCAGAAAACTACACTGAAGCAAAAGAAGCTCAGCGGAAAACGAGTTCAACTACTTAGGCAGAGAAGACTTAATAAGGATCTTACGAAAGCAGCAAGGACGGAGCAGGAGAAGAAGACCCATGAGAAGAGCCTGAACGCTATCGAAAAAATACTTTGCAATGGTGCGCAGTAACACAACAAAGGCTGTACATATCCGCACCAATGCTTAAGTTGCCATTATTATTAAGGGATTCTACCCAAGCCGATGCGCGAAAGCGCTGCTTGAAAAATATTAACCACTGTTAGGCTGTATACTAAAACCATATATCTGATGTTGATTTATATAGAGCATGTAAATATGTAAGCAAGTTATATGTAAATTAACACCTTTTTTTTCTCTTGTTTTCCTTCATTTTTATAAATAAACCCAACGCAATGTTTAAATGAATAATAGCATTAATAAGTTAGACTTCAATAATAAAAACAAGAAAGGAAAGCTAACTTCGGGCGGAGCCGAAGTTTATATACCCTTGCAGTTGAGTCGCAGTCCGCTATGTGGCGCCACGCATCTTATATTATTAGATATATAGCGGATCGTATATAGTTGGCCGATCCTTATGAAATTTGGCAAATCGAATTATTTTGCCAAAAGAGGAATCCATTGAAACTCATATCCTTCTAACTTGAAAAACAACGAAGTTATATCATTTCCGATCAATCAGTTATATGACAGCTATAGGATATAGACGGCCGATCCTTATGACATTTGGCAGATCATATAAGTTGGCCCAAATTAGAATGCACAGAAAGTCCCATCCTTCTAACTTGAAAAACAACGAAGTTGCATTTGCAAATAAATCAGTTATATGGCAGCTATAGGATATAGTCGGCCGATCCTTATGAAATTCGACAAATCAGATTTTTTTTTATTAAACAGAATCTGTACCAAATCCCATCTTTCTAACTTAAAAAACGCCAAAGTTATGTAAATTTCGATCGTTCTATGACAGCTATAGGATACAGTCGGCCGATCCTTGTAAAATTTTGTACATAAGATATTTTGGTCAAATATAACATGTGTGGAAAGCCCTTTAACTTGAAAAACAACGAAGTTATGGCATTTCCGATCAATCAATTATATGGCAGCTATAGGATATAGTCGACCGTACCCGGCCGTTCCGACTTATATACTATCTGCAAGGAAAAAAAGGATGTGTGCAAAGTTTCAACTCGATAGCTCCAAAACTGAGAGACTAGTTTGCGTAGAAACCGACAGACAGACAGACCGTCAAACAGACAGACAGACGGACAGACAGACAGACGGACATGCTCATATCGACTCAGGAGGTGATCCTGATCAAGAATTTATATACTTTATAGGGTCGGAGATGCGTTGCACACTTTTGACCAAAATTATAATACCCTCTGCAAGGGTATTATAAGCCACATATATTTGGCATAAAATATAGAATTTTAGAACAAGCCCCAAAAATGGGTTTAATAGAGACTAAAACTGTCGATTCCACGGCAAACGTCATAAACAAAATAGAATCAGAAAAAGTAGATATGGAAACGGTTACCCTATTGTTAATAATAATCGTCGTTCTAATGTTAGCAAACGTATTTATTAAATTATAAAAGCTGCATAATAAATGCTTGCGCAAAAGATTCCAAAGCCAAGCTAATGATTTGGATAAAATCTAAAAAAAATCTTATATTATTAGATATAGAACGGATCGTATATAGTTAGCCGATCCTTATGAGAATTGGCATATCGAATTATTTTGCTTAAGGAGGAATTCATTGAAACTCCCATCCTTCTAACTTGAAAAACAACGAAGTTATGGCTTTTCCGATCAATCAGTTATATGGCAGCTATAGGATATTGTCGACCGATCCCGGCCGTTCCGACTTATATACTACCTGCAAAGGAAAGAAGGGTGTGTGCAAAGTTTCAACTCGATAGCTTTAAAACTGAGAGACTAGATTGCGCAGAAACGAACAGACGGACAGACGGACATGCTCATATCGACTCAGGAGGTGATCCTGATCAAGAATATATATACTTTATAGGGTCGGAGATGTCTCCTTCACTGCGTTGCACATTTTTGACCAAAATTATAATACCCTCTGCAAGGGTATAAAAAAATTAAAAAATACACATTGCAACTTCAATTATGATGAACGGTCACACTGTCACACTGGAACCTGCATTAATTATCAATTCGGGAAAACTGGGCACACACAACATTTTATGTACAGAAGAAGAAGGCACTAGAAGCGTCGGTTGCAAGTTTCGGCGTGTAAGTTTTCTTGCTTTGCTTTTGTTGGACAGATGGCAGCTCTTTTTTAAATAAATAAAGTCAATCATCATAAAGAAATTGGTCCTTCGAGCCGGATTCGTTATTGTTATTAACTAAAAGTAAAGCACCATTGTTATGGAACAACTCAAAAGGCTAAAGGGAGTGAGGGGCCGTCTCAAATCCAGCCTCACCAATCCAGCCTTCCGCATCAATAGGCGTTGACGCCGTGGAGGTACTGCTAGTCAGGCTCGACAAGGTTTAGAATGATTTCGAACTTGCCGGAGATGATCTGAGCGTGCTTGACGACGTCGAGGGCTGGGTTGATGCGGATGACTACGACGAGTATGAGGCAAAGTACATAAAAACCAGAGCGCTTTAATTTTCCCTCAAGCGCTCACAGGAGCCGACAACACCAACAACAACGAAACATGCAGAAGGAGACTCAATAGCTAACAACGACGCTATTTCTCGATTAGTGCAGCAACAACAAGAGTTCTTCGAACGCCTCGGAGCAACTTCAACACCTACTCAGGCTGACGCCCCGGCGCCAGTAAGGGAGACAGAATTACCGAAAATTCACATAAAACCGTTTGGTGGCATTTACAAGGAATGGCCAGCCTTCAAAGCACTGTACATAGCAAGCAACATCTGGGTAAGATACAGAAGTACCACTATCTAAAATCGTTTCTCGTGGCTGCACGTTTGGTACGCCATTGGCCGATTTCTGAGACCGCATATAACAACCTCGGCAAATTATTCACAACCAGTTGAACACCTTTATGGAGCTACCATCGACTAACAATGGAGAGGTATCCATATTGCGTAGCGTATCAGATGGTGCAAATGAGGTCATCCGTGAATTGGACTCCATTGGCCATATGGACCGAGACTGCTGGGTTATCCATTTATTGCTGAATAAAATCGATCCAGAGTCACGGCGCAAATGGATAGATGCAAGCCGTGCTTCAAATTCACCAAGAGTCGAAGAGTTCTTCAAGTTCCTGGACGCATGATGTGAAGAATTTGAGCTGTGTCAAAGCGATCCTGTACCGAGACAGGGTGGTAACAACATGAAGACAAGCAGAGCCATGGTAACTGCTGCGCTGACCAAATGCGTGAATTGTAATGCGGATGGGCATCAACTGTCTAAGTGTCCTCAATTCATTGGTTTGTCTATCGACCAAGCCATTCTTTTGTAAAGCACAAATCTCTCTGTTTTTACTGTCTTAAACCAGGTCACAGGTCATCAAACTGTAGCTCAAAGTACAACTGTCAGCAGTGTGGCAGCAGACACCACACACTCATACACACACGCATGCTATGCAGACCAACGAGGGTCAAATCACAACCACGTCTTCAAGCGATCGCAAGGATCCAGACACGACATCGGTGACTGCGAGTCATATGTCACAGGCACTACTCACGCCAACCCTATTGTCACATGGGCAAGTACACACGAACATGTACTTTGCCGACTGCATTGGTACACATCCGCAACTCTCAAGGCACATACACAAACTGATTCAGCACACTCACGATCAAGTCTCCAGTTTCTGATCACTCGCTACAAGTAAAAGCTCATATTCTAGGAAACATCACATCTACACTTTCAAGGGAAAACATCGATGCATCTGTGCTTGAGATCTTTAATGGGATTCCGCTTGCAGATACTGAATTCAACTCGGCATCGCCTATAGACGTTCTACTAGGCACCGATTCTGTATGGGCTATTTTAACCGGCAACAGGAAGATGGATGCGCAAGGCAACATAATAGCAAAATCCATCAATCACCACGTCATTATACCCTTGCAGAGGGTGTTATAATTTTGGTCAAAAATGTGCAACGCAGTGAAGGAGACATCTCCGACCCTATAAAGTATATATATTCTTGATCAAGATCACCTCCTGAGTCTCTCAGTTTTAAAGCTATCGAGTTGAAACTTTGCACACACCCTTCTTTCCTTTGCAGGTAGTATATAAGTCGGAACGGCAATAATCCTATAGCTGCCATATAACTGATTGATCGGAAAAGCCATAACTTCGTTGTTTTTCAAGTTAGAGGGTTGAGACTTTCCTGTTTAAAAAAAAAACAATCTGATTTGTCGAATTTCATAAGGATCGGCCGACTATATCCTATAGCTGCCATATAACTGATTGATTTGCAAATGCAACTTCGTTGTTTTTCAAGTTAGAAGGATGGACCTTTCTGTGCATTCTAATTTGGGCCAACTTATATGATCTGCCAAATGTCATAAGGATCGGCCGTCTATATCCTATAGCTGTCATATAACTGATTGATAGGAAATGATATAACTTCGTTGTTTTTCAAGTTAGGAGGATGGGACTTTTGGCAAAATAATTCGATTTGCCAAATTTCATAAGGATCGGCCAACTATATACGATCCGCTATATATCTAATAATATAAGATGCGTGGCGCCACCTAGCGGACTGCGACTCAACTGCAAGGGTATATAAACTTCGGCTCCGCCCGAAGTTAGCTTTCCTTTCTTGTTTTTGTCTACAGTTGATATCCATGCTACTAGGGGTAGTTTTTGACGGTTCATTCCAAGATTCCAAGATGTATAGCGACAACGGGCGAAACTTCGTCGGGGCAAAAAGGGAATTAGACGAAATGCAAACTCTTCAAAAGTCAGAAGAACACAGCAACACTGTTCTGAAGGACCAGGCACCAACACTGGGGTGGCAAATGGGAATCAGCTGTGCGCTCTGTCAAATTGCATCTTCATAGAGTCATTGGCAAGAATGTCCTCTCCTTTGAGAAAATGCACACTCTTCTCGCCCAAATAGAAGCTGCGGTCAACTCACGTCCACTATTTTCAACTTCGAACATTGAGATCAACTATCTGTCGCCAAATTTGTAGACAAATTTGTAGCAGCTCTCAGAATGACATATTGACATATTTCTCATTTCACTTTTCGTTTCGTTCATTCCCTGTCATTTCGTTTGAAGTTTCAAATTACGAGAGGAACCTAAGCTTACATTCATACAATTTCATTTCATTTCCAACATTCCACTCACTCCATTCTATTCGATTCGAATGTACTCTATTAGACGTATGTTATGGATGTAATCATGCAGATGTCTAGTATATATATTCTTGATCAGGATCACCTCCTGAGTCGATATGAGCATGTCCGTCTGTCCGTCTGTTCGTTTCTGCGCAATCTAGTCTCTCAGTTTTAAAGCTATCTAGTGGAAGCTTTACACTCCCTTCTTTCCTTTGCAGGTAGTATATAAGTCGGAACGGCCGGGATCGGTCGACAATATCCTATAGCTGCCATATAACTGAATGATCGGAAAAGCCATAACTTCGTTGTTTTTCAAGTTAGAAGGATGGGAGTTTCAATGAATTCGTGTTTGGGCAAAATAATTCGTTATGCCAATTTTAATGATCGGCATAATGATCGGCTAACTATATACGGTCGACTATATCCTATAGCTGCCATATAATTGATTGATCGGAAATGCCATAACTTTGGTGTTTTTCAAGTTAGAGGGTTGAGACTTTCCACACATGTTATATTTGACATAAGATATGAAAATATCTTATGTACAAAATTTTATAAGGATCAGCCGACTATATCCTATAGCTGTCATAGAACGACCGAAATTTACATAACTTTGGTGTTTTTTAAGTTAGAAAGATGGGATTTGGTACAGATTCTGTTAAAAAAAAAACAATCTGATTTTTCGAATTTCATAAGGATCGGCCGACTATATCCTATAGCTGCCATATAACTAATTGATTTGCAAATGCAACTTCGTTGTTTTTCAAGTTAGAAGGATGGGACTTTCTGTGCATTCTAATTTGGGCCAACTTATATGATCTGCCAAATGTCATAAGGATCGGCGTCTATATCCTATAGCTGTCATATAACTGATTGATCGGAAATGATATAACTTCGTTGTTTTTCAAGTTAGAAGGATGGGACTTTTGGCAAAATAATTCGTACGCTTTCGTTTACATAAATACGTTTTTTCTGCGGACATTATCAATATGTTAAGTCAAATCTGGATCAACAAGCATCACCGCAACTATCAACGTATCGTTTGGAGAGAACATCCTTCAGCTCCACTTCTACATTACCAACTCTGCACTGTAACCTATGGCACTGCGTGTGCACCATTTCTGGCTGTACGGGTTCTTGAGCAACTGGCCAGAGACTATCAACATTTGTATCCAACTGCTGCGCGCATTCTTCTTGAAGATTTCTACGTTGATGAGGTTTTAAGAGGAGCTGACACCCAGGAGAAGCTTCTACAATACAAACAAGAACTAACTCAACTAATGTCATGTGCTCAACTCGAACTTGGAAAATGGATTTCCAACAGCAACCGCGTTGTCGACCCTGAGACAACAATCACAAACAATACATCATACAGTCCACTCGAAACTACCAACAAGGTTTTGGGAATTCATTGGCAACCGCACACGGACACATTGGCATACTAGGTATCTTTGCCCAGCGAGGGAAAGATTACAAAACTGCAAGTTTTATCAGATGTGTCTCGCATTTTCGACCCACTTGGATTGCTGGCTTTAGTGGTTATTCAATTCAAAATCCTGTTCCAAGAACTTTGTTCTCAACTTAGACTGGGACAGCCCGCTACCGCACAGCCTGGAAGATTGATATCTCAAATGCAAGCGCGATATCAACACGCTTAATGAACTTGAGGTTCCACGCTACATTGGCAACTCTACTGACAATTGAATTGCACGCCTTCTCTGACGCATCTATAAAAGCCTACGCCGCTGCCGTTTACAGTAGAGTCACTCTCCCTAATGGTAACATACAGGATACTCTTATAGCTGCAAAGACTCGTGTTGCACCGCTCAAAACACAATCACTTCCATGTATAGCGAGAACGGGCGAAACTTCGTCGGGGCAAAAAGGGAATTAGACGAAATGCAAACTCTTCAGAAGTCAGAAGAACACAGCCACACTGTACTGAAGGACCAGGCACCAACACTGGGGTGGCAAATGGGAATCAGCTGTGCGCTCTGTCAAATTGCATCTTCATAGAGTCATTGGCGAGAATGTCCTCTCCTTTGAGAAAATGCACACTCTTCTCGCCCAAATAGAAGCTGCGGTCAACTCACGTCCACTATTTTCAACTTCGGACATTGAGATCAACTATCTGTCGCCAGCACACTTTCTCATTGGTCGTCCATACATGACAGTACCAAAAGGCGATCTTTCACATTTACCAATCAACCGTTTGGATTATTGGCAACAGACTCAAGCTATGCTGCAAGGCTTCTGGAAACAATGGCACATGGAATATCTTACAACACTTCAGCATCGGCCAAAGTGGATGAACAAATCGGTCAACATTGCCAAAGATGACATCGTGCTCCTTAAGGATTCTCACACACCGCCAGCAGCATGGGCTCTCGCAAGAGTCAACGAAACATATCCAGGGAAGGATGGAATGGTCCGCGCTGCACGACTCAGGACTCCAAATGGAGAAACAACCCGTCCAATTGTCAAGATCGGGAAAATTGGGCACACACAAAAGTTTATGTACAGAAGAAGAAGGTACTAGAAGCGTAGTTTGCAAGTTTCGGCGCGTGAGTTTTCTTGCTTTGCTTTTGTTGCACAGAAAATATTCTCCATTCAAAACAAAACAATAAAGATGACCACAATAGAAGCCAATAGAAAGGTTTACGAAAGGGATGCTTATTTTAAAGAACATGTTCAACAAATAGTCCCAATGACTCCAATAAGCACAAATCAATTAGAATACCTTATAATTGAAACATTTAATTTCGAAAATTCACCATTAATACATTGCTCAAAAACACAAAAAGCGATTGTATTAAGCACCATCCCAGGTGTCTAAATAAAATCAGTACTGGAAGAACATGAAACATGCCTAAGCAAAACACTTGTTATTGTAGTATTCAGAAAATAATTCTCCATATTAACAAAAATGCAATGGAATGAATTATACACCGAATTGAATAAATTAAAAACCGATTTTGACAAATCATATAAATCTTTAACTCAAAATCGTACAATTCAACAGAATACCATACACAAACACGCCGAAATATTAGTAGCCGTTTCAATAAAGCGCGGATATTAATATATGACCATAGAGATCGACTAGATAAAAATCGATGGTCACAAGTTTCAAAGTTCCTAACAAGATTGCGATCTAACCTAATAAATATAAAAGAAAGATATGACTTGGCTATTTCAGTGCCAAGTACCTGAAACACACCCTTAACAGTAGAACCTGGGGACGAATTAGAAACGCAAGAACTACCAACCACAGACCAAGTAGAGTTGACAGATTCAGATTCTGATAGATTAGAAAGAAGAAAAAGACATAAACAATCTAACTATACCCGCAGTTCTTTTGTAATCTGAATTATCAGACCAAGGCGAAGAGGATATAGATTCAAACAACGTATTAGACCAAAAACCAATTATAATGGCAGACGAAACAATTCCCTAACGGGCATTCATAAAAGATTTTTCAAATGCCATCCCAGAGTTCAATAGCCAAAAATTAAATCTTCAAATATTTATCACATCCTTGAATTTGGTGAATATAACAAAAGGCACATTTGAACATATAGCGGTTGAAGTAATCAAACATTGTAGGATCAACCCTATATAAAGTCCGAAAGGAAACCACTATATATGGAATAATTAAAAACTCAAAGACAGTATAATCGGAGAAACATTAGATGTCATCAAAGCAAAAATTTCAAAACCCTTCAAAAAGTTCAAACGGCTGAAAAGTTCACAACTGAAATCGAAAACTTGCGAAAGCTAATAGGTAATAATAGTGGTGGAAATAACGGCTACAATAACAGTAACACTGGTGGAAATACCAATTCCCAAGTTCGAACTGTTGAATCCCAGCCGGAAAACTAAAGACTTCCCTTAAGAAAAAGCCACAAACTTACAACTTTATAAAATAAACCTCAGCCTCAATATTTATGTAACCATTAAAAACCACGTTACAAAAACATCCCTAACTCTGTTAATAGATACAGGCTCAGACATTAGCATTTTAAAAATAAATTCAGATCAAAATAATGAAGTAGATTCAACAAAAACCATAACAATGTCTGGTATAGGAGAAGGTACTATTCAATCTCAAGGTTTAACTTTTGTAGAAATACAAACAAGAAAATTCATAATTCCATTTCATTTTCATTTAGTAAACAATGACTTCCCAATACCATGTGATGGCATATTGGGAATGGATTTCATAAAAAGGTTCAATTGTCAATTAAATTTTCAAATAGATCAAGATTGATTAGTAGCAAGACCATAAGATTTCAATCAAGACATAAATATTCCAATTACACTATAAAAACAGACCACAAACCATTGACATATCTATTTTCAATGAGAAACCTAACTTCCAAGAATGACGTTAGACTTGGAAGAATATCAATTTACTGCAGTATACCTTAAGGGATAAAAAAATTATGTGGCAGATGCCTTATCAAGAATAAGCATCGATGAACTTAAAGAAATGAATAGACAAATACTAAAAGTCACTATTAGATCCCAAAGTAAACAGAAAAATAATTGCGCAGTTTTAACATCTAGTTCGGATTTGTAAAAGCAACCGACAGCTTCTCAGCCCAAGATATTTGACGTCATTCATAACGAAGATGTTAAAAAAGTAGTGACCTTGCATTTAACAATATCGAAGTGTTCTCTCAAGAAGGGAAAACAGATATATGCAAGAATAAACGTTGATGATCTATATACCAATGGAATATTCGATTTAGATCCATTTTTCCAAAGGCTTGAAAAAATAGCCGGTATAAAAAAGATTAGACAACTTAAAATGACACCGAGTGAAAAAATCTTTGAATTCGTTTCAATAGATAAAATTAAAGATAAGGGCAATGAAATATTATTAAATTTAGGAGTAGCGCTACTCCAGCCGGTGACCATAATAGAAAATAAAAAATAAAAGGCAGCTATAACAAAAACGCTAGCAAAAGTAAAAAGACATTACTATTGGAAAAACATGACACGTGACAAACCACGTAAAGAAATGTCTGAAATGCCAAAAATCAAAAACCACAATCCATACAAAAACGCCTTTGACGATAACAGAAACCCCATTAAAAGCGTTTGATATAGTATTAGTGGACACGATCGGTCCATTACCTAAAAGGTAACGAATATGCAGTCACTCTAATATGCGACTTAATAAAATATCTCGTTACAATCCCTATACAAGACAAAAGTACAAGAACAGTAGCGAAAGCTATATTCGAATCTTTTATTCTAAAGTACGGTCCAATGAAGACGTTCATTACGGACATGGGAACTGAATATAAGAATTCAAATATCTCGAAATGAATAATATAACATCAGCTGCACATCATCACCAAACATTGGGGACAATAGAAAGAAGCCATAGAACATTTAACGAATACGTTAAATCATACGTTTTGTCAGATAAAACAGACTGGGATGTTTGGCTTATATACTTTACATATTGTATGTCATACTCAAAAACGCTTATAAAAGAGCGAGAATGATGATTGAACAAAATAAGCAAAAACAAAAAGAAACCTATGATAAAAGATCAAATAACACAGGCCGACAATTTCCAACTTTTTTTTTCCTCCACGCATAATTTTACCTGCTCCATAATCTTTAGGCTCCCCTGAACCAAAGTCCAGAACAAACATAGGTTCTATCACCCACCGTTTCCGCGGTACACCTAAGAGAAGAAATTGATCAAATTTTACCATATATTGAATTATGTAGGCCGTGAAATGGCTACGACCATCATTGTTTCCAGTACATATCATTTTTGAAATGTATGTGTACCAACTAAAATTAAAAAATGGTATCTAGCAGTTACCATATCTTTGGAATACTCATCCAAAGTTGAAATCTCAGATTTTCTACGTTAATTTTTGCTCTTCTATGATTTTTCCCCAAACATTTTTCTATGGAAGATTTTTATTTTCTTATTGAAATCAGTAGATCATACCATGTTTTAATTTTGGATTTAAGGAAAAACTCGAAATAATTTTATTGAATTTAATATAGGTGGTTCAACAATATTTTCTTAAATTAAATTGGAGTTTTTAATCTCATATTTTCAAAAAATCATGGCTATCTACAACTTCTGTAAAGCTTTACTAAACAAGCTGAACCTGCAATAGATACATTTTGAATATAGAAACAGTTTTAGATAGCCATGATTTTTTGAAAATATGAGATTAAAAACTCCAATTTAATTTAAGAAAATATTGTTGAACCACCTATATTAAATTCAATAAAATTATTTCGAGTTTTTCCTTAAATCCAAAATTAAAACATGGTATGATCTACTGATTTCAATAAGAAAATAAAAATCTTCCATAGAAAAATGTTTGGGGAAAAATCATAGAAGAGCAAAAATTAACGTAGAAAATCTGAGATTTCAACTTTGGATGAGTATTCCAAAGATATGGTAACTGCTAGATACCATTTTTTAATTTTAGTTGGTACACATACATTTCAAAAATGATATGTACTGGAAACAATGATGGTCGTAGCCATTTCACGGCCTACATAATTCAATATATGGTAAAATTTGATCAATTTCTTCTCTTAGGTGTACCGCGGAAACGGTGGGTGATAGAACCTATGTTTGTTCTGGACTTTGGTTCAGGGGAGCCTAAAGGTTATGGAGCAGGTAAAATTATGCGTGGAGATTTTTTGCTGTTGGCCTGTGTAATTTAAAATTAGAAATAGGAGATAAAGTTTTATTAAAAAACGAAGTAGGGCATAAATTATCATTATAGGAAGCATCCACTGTAGCAATTCAAAATTGTGTTACAGTGTTGTTATATAAACATAATGCCCCGGCCAAATAGCCAGTTATATACATATATATGCCTTAAAGTCTCACTCCTGGGAAGTGCATTGGTCAGCAAATTCCCATGAGTTGACAACGCATACAAGTGAGCCATGCATACTTACACCCTTACGCTCGGGTCGCTACCAGCCTTATATACGCGCATAGAAATATATGTATATGAATATAGCCGCGACTGATCGCTGCCGAGCTTTTGTAGGCAGCGCAGCCGCGAGCATTAGAATATTAATTCACTCACTTTCAAACAATAATGAACGACATGGCCAAAGGCACCAAACACAATCTCTATATGGAAATTATATATTGTACGACAAACAAACATAGTTACAAAATGAAAAAGTATAAATATATATATTATATAATGAAATATTTATATATAAATGGCAAAAAAAATTATTTCGGAAAAAGGCCCAAAAATTATCATCGTGAATGAGTCAAAAAATAAGTTCGGAATGCAATCCACCCCCTGTGTCACCGATGGATGACCAAGATTTCGACAAAGCTACTCCTATTGAACAAAGAGACGCACCGACTCTAGAGGAGGCTTTAAAACTGTGTCCAAGCGATGGACCACGCCCACTCACAATATCTGCGTATAGGGCTCGACAGCAAAAAACTACACTGAAGCAAAAGAAGCGCAGCGGAAAACGAGTTCAACTACTTAGGTAGAGAAGACTTATAAAGGATCTTACGAAACATTTGTCCTTCTCTTAATTTTTTAATGAATAATAGCATTAATAAGTTAGACTTCAATAATGAAAATAAGCCACATACATTTGGCATAAAATATAGAATTTTAGAACAAACCCCAAATATGGGTTTAATAGAGACTAAAACTGTCGATTCCATGGCAAACGTCATAAACAAAATAGAATCAGAAAAAGTAGATATGGAAACGGTTACCCTATTGTTAATAATAACACAGGCCAACAGCAAAAAATCTCCACGCATAATTTCACATGCTCCATAACCTTTAAGCTCCCCTGAACCAAAGTCCAGAACAAACATAGGTTCTATCACCCACCGTTTCCGCGGTACACCTAAGAGAAGAAATTGATCAAATTTTACCATATATTGAATTAAGTAGGCCGTGAAATGGCGATGACCATCATAGTTTCTAGTACATATCATTTTTGAAATGTATGGGTACTAACTAAAATTAAAAAATGGTATCTAGCAGTTACCATATCTTTGGAATACTTATCCAAAGATGAAATCTCAGATTTTCTACATAATTTTTTGGTCTTCTATGATTTTCCCCAAACATTTTCCTAAGGAAAATTTTTATTTTCTTATTGAAATCAGTAGATCATACCATGTTTTAATTTTGGGTTTAAGGAAAAACTCGAAATAATTTTATATAATTTATTATAGGTGGTTAAACAATATTTTTGTCAATTAAATTGGAGTTTTTAATCTCATATTTTCAAGAAGTCATGGCTATCTTAAACTGTTTCAATGTTCAAAACGTATCTATTGTTCAGCTTGTTTAATAAAACTTTACAGAAATGGTAAAGTTGCATGCTGCCCAAAATAATAAGTACACAGATATGTATAGTGTTTTTTTGTTTCGATATAACTCGATTTTTATGAAATGCACACCCGTCATTTTTTTTATATTGATAAGTTACAATGTTACACAATTTCTAAAACAAGAATGAAATATGGGAACCTCGTGTATTCAATAGTAAGCTTAATTTTCTGCTGGGTGGGCGATTTTGGTCTGGTCAAAATAATAAGTACACCTGTGTATTTGATAAATTTTAAAGGATTAAAGCTATATTCGAGTTAAGATATGTTGGTTTTTATTATTTCCTAGCATATTTAAGTCTATCCCAGAAAAAAAAATTCTATAGATGGGCAAAAAAAAGAGTTGTACTACAGAAAAAAGAAAAATTCCTTTAATTCTGCAAAAGGAAGGATAAAATCTTTGGGAAATCGCTAAAAGACTTGAGCATTCATTATGTTTGGTCCAGAATGCCCTAAAATTCAAGGTTCAATTCGAAACTCGAGGTCGGAAGAAGAAATCCTGTCAAACGACCGACACCCGAATCCTAAGTTTTTACTGCTCATCCATTGCTGCTCATATTGACCATGAAATATTGTCTAGATCAGTTCGTCGAAGACTTACTAATGCTGGCTTACAAGGACGCATCGCCAGAAAAGTTCCTCTCCTTCGAGGGAATAATTTAAAGATGAGGAAACAGTTAGACAGACAAAATCATTTGGCATGATCTGGAACAGAGGGTTCCAAAAAGTGGAATAATGTCCAATGGAGCGACGAAACAAAAAAAAATCTATTTGGTAACGACTCCAGAAAGAATGTACGACGACCCAAAGGCAAAGAATTCGACGCCCGGTACTCGAAATAGACCATTAAACATGGAAGCGGAAACATTATGATTTGGGACTTTTTTTCTCGGCATGGAGTCGTCCCGATTCATCGGATTACCGATACTATGATCCGATTTGGGTATAAAAATATATTGTCTGACATAATGCTGAGGAAGACATGCCCTTGAGATGGGTCTTTCTACAGGACAACGACCCAAAACACACATCAAAGCTGGTCAAGGCTTAGTTCACTGAAAACAAGGTGGACATTATGAAGTGGCCAAGTCAAACTGCAGACTTAAACCCAATAGAAAACCGATGGGGAGATCTTAATCGTCGGATTGGCACAAACACATTTCAAAATATAGAAGAATTGCAGCAAAGACAAGGTACGAGAGTTGTTTGGAGACGTGCCGTAAATTAAATGCCCAGCATGCCGAAACGGATAACAAAAGTTATACAAAATATGGGGGGATATACTGGGTATTAGCATAAGATTACTATAAAAAAAAAAAATTGAGAAAATGTTTTTTATTTTTAAGTTAGAGGCTTTGAAGAATTGCAGTACTTATTTTTTTGACCAACCCTTTTTTATATTTTTTAGGTTTAATCGACAATAAATTCTACAGATTTCGTGAAATATTCATATGTTAAGTATTTTTATAATCAACATTATGCCAGAAAACTAAAAGAAATTAGAATTGGTTCGTTACGGTTATCAAAAAAGATTTACGTGACATATCTGTGTATAAATAGATGCGATTGCGAGGGGGTTAAGACCGAATTAGAATACAAACGCGGGAGCGCGGCTCAACGCTTGGTGCTGCGGAGCGATCGAGAGAGCCCGGGAGAGAGCCAGACAAATGCTAGTGTATGACGGCAGATGCAGGTGGCCGATCGAATGCACGAGAGCGGGCGATGCGAACATAAGTACAAAAGAAAGTGACGTCACGAACTCAATAAAATATTTCCGGCCAAACTTCTTTCCGGCGGCTGCTTGACCCGACAAATACCAAGTTTAAGTTATAAAAATATCCTATTGGATTGATCGTTGATTATAAACTGATTTTACAAATTCAATTTTCTTATATCTATGGCTTTTATCGGTGACAGCGACGTTGGCATCATAGATGGACTTTGGTTGAATAATTTTGATTGGACAGAGTTTTATGCTGACATATAGGTTCCCATGGTGGGCACTTGTTTATGAATTTAAAGCAAAAGCGGTTTGGTGCTTACGCCTACTGTCGTCAATATAGGCATATGAATAATGTATGTCTATTTTTATGTCTGGATGCCAATGATAATGGCATGGGAAAGGGTGTGGGTCTAGCCTATTTGAATTATTCCCACAGTAGGCTCTGGAATGTTGTTTATATACGATTTGATAGGTATGGCAGGGTATACTGGTTTTATGGAGGTTTCGTTATCTAGGGTATTTGCAGATACATTAAGTGTATTTGCAGATACACTACTTACATGACATACCTCTGCCCCCTGCACATGCCAAGTGCTTTAACTACTTTCGCAAATTGGAATTTATGTGCTTGATGGTGTTTTTTACAATTTCTCAATTCCCTTATTGCTGACGACGGTTTTTAATTTTTCGGGTTACAAAACCCTCTTTGTGCCATATTTCTGCTATATATCGATCCCGAATGAGTCGAATTATGTTTCAATATTTACAATGGCCCTTAAAACTTTAAACATTAAACGTTGCCCGCAATCTTATCAAGTATCAGCCACCCAAAAATGGACAAACTTTCACAAGTTGCAGTCGAGTTTCGAAACATTAGGTAATGTCGGGATTGCATCAAATAGAGCTTAACGAGCTTAATTTAAGAAATATAACGTCCTTTTAACAATCAATGGCGCTTACCATTTCACGTGGTCAACATTTGGTCTAAAAGTTGCTCCCAACTCTTTCATGAGAATGATGACAATAGCATTCTCTGGACTGGAGGCATCACAAGCATTCCATTATATGGATGATTTAATAGTTATTGGTTGTTCCGTAAATCATAAGCGTAAAATTTTAATCTTTGTTTTTTTATAAATGCAGGAAATATATTGAAGTCACATTTTTGGGACAAAAGTGGAATCAGATAAAGGAATCTTGCCAGATGAAAAAAATATATATATTATATATATATATATATTATATATATATATATATTATACATATATATATATTATATATATATATAGTCGGCCGATCCTTATGAAATTTAGCATATCGAATTATTTTGCCAAAAAAGTAATCTTTTCCAAGTCTCCTTAGGCCGATTGCATCAAATAGAAATGAAATGAAATTTCATTCATTACACTTATGAAATTTTGTACATAAGATATTTTGGTCAAACATAACATGTGTGGAAAACCCCCCTCCCAACCCCCTAACTTAAAAAACACCAAAGTTATGGCATTTCCGATCAATCAGTTATATGGCAGCTATAGGATATAGTCGACCGATCCCGGCCGTTCCGACTTATATACTATCTGCAAGGAAAAAAAGGATGTGTGCAAAGTTTCAACTCGATAGCTCCAAAACTGAGAGACTAGTTTGCGTAGAAACCGACAGACAGACAGACAGACGGACAGACGGACATGCTCATATCGACTCAGGAGGTGATCCTGATCAAGAATATATATACTTTATAGGGTCGTAGATGTCTCCTTCACTGCGTTGCACACTTTTGACCAAAATTATAATACCCTCTGCAAGGGTATAAAAATGTTCCATTCGAGTGGACTGATAAGTGTCAAAATGGTTCCTACACCTTAAATCCCAGCTCTTGAAGCCGACCTTATTACAATATCTTATTGAAGATTCAATTTGAAAATCATGGATGGAATCTAGTCAGAGGATGATAATACAGCAAGCTATTATCTGGACTATTACGCAGCGGTACATCTTGCAAATGACTCCCGTCAAAGCGACTAGATGAGAACGAAACCGAAGCAAGGTATAGAAAAGCTTAGGTTAAATGGCAGGGCCAGACATAAGGACATCATTGAGGGAATTTCCAGATGATGTAGCAGCAGAACCGTCAAACACAACTCTCAGCTTAGTAGTGGAACTGACGCACGGCCTGTGCTTAGGATTCTCCTAACAGCTGAACAGATTAAAAATAACGCTGTGCTTGATTGGAAGACGAACTGAATAAGCACTTGATTCAAGACGGACGCGAGCGGGTCGAGGAGGGGTTCACAATCGAGCTCCTCCTTAGTAGCCTGAACGATCGGCTCAGTGCAGGCTTCCCGTTCCCTGAATTGGCGTAGAATATAATCGAGGCGATCGTCAAAAGGGTTTGCGGAGTCAGCAAGAATCACCTCTCATGAATCGGCCAATCGAGGTTTCGCTGGGGAGCCACCATCTCCAGAAACTACCCATCCAAAATAGGCAGACCGTCTCCTAGCTAGATTTGCCCAACTGAGAGCAGATAAAAAAAATAGGCTTCTCCAATCTGCAAATCCACGCGCTCTTGAGAAGTTCGGATCAGCCAAAGCCACATTGGCAGGAACCTTCCACTTTTATACATCTATGTTCAGGCCATGTTGACGCGCTGTGATGTGAGACACCAAAACTGCCTCAATTTACACAGAATACGTGGATAGGCGATACTTCAGGAAAACTGATGCCCCTCCGTTGGACAGAGCATTTGTACCAATGTAGCTGAAGTTTGCTGGCTACCAGTGATGAGATGAACTTGTGAGCCGGAGTCATGTAGCTCTCGGCAAGGAAGAAAGGCTTCTGATCGGCCACGATCCTGTGTCACAAACGTGTTAGCTGGCGGAGCTTAAGCGGGAATGGAAGTAGTGCTGGACAATTGCTCGCAAGGATGCAACCGGGCATGATGTCGGCGATTAAACGTTTGGCAACGGGAGGATGAGCATCCGCGGACTAGTGCTCAAAATTGAGCAGCCAAAGCAGTGGGAAAGCTTGCTTATCACTACAATATGCACTCGCCGTTTACATTATTTTTAGCAGCTTTTCATCTACTAATTCTCTTCTATGTCAATATTATATACATATGTAGGTCCATTCTCTGTTTACAAGTTCTCGAGATAAGCTCTTCTCTAAATGATTCATTGATATTTAAGCGATTTTATAATAAATTTATTTTCTTATTATTCTACATGAGAGCTTTTCCTTTTACTTGACCTTGCAAGAGTTTTAGCTTCTACATAATTCTTAACAGATACTAAGTTAAGTTTTTTACTATAGAATTTAGCTAACACTTAATTACATTCTTAGTTCATACTTCTTGGTATTAAAAGAATTGGTATTAAAAGATTAATTAATCACTTCCTCTCTTTATCTTAAAGCGGACGGACAAGTTTTTTTGTGCGCACTACGTTTTTGTAAGATTTGTAATAAGCTTTCTATAAACAATCGGTGTTGATTTCTTTACATATATAAAAACAAATTGTAATTTCTTAAATCCGTATCGCTTTGCGTGTGCAATGATATATTTGGAGGTAAAATAATAACTTGTTTAATTTTCCTTCCAAACATAGCCTTGCTCTACTTCTTCATCTCCTACGGTGTTGTTGCTATTCTTTTGCTTCTACTCTCGCTCAATAGAGATTCTTATCTCTATTTCTTTGAATCTTACTAACTTGCACTCCCCCTTTCGTTTCCTTGGTACAGAGGTTCAAGGTTCCTCAATAATAAAATCAAATAATATTATTAAATAAATTATTAATTTTTTTAATAATTTTTAATAAATTAATTATTTAATTTTTAATAATTTTTAATAAATTAATTATTTTAATTTTTAATAATTATGGATTTTAAATTGGTCTGTGCGTTGAAGTCTTGTAATAAGACAATCTCGTCTTCCCAGCCTACCTTCCATTGCTGGCTCTGTGAAAACGTTTTACACAGTTTGGCCTCAGTTTCGGATGCAATCTCACGTAGGTCTAGTCTCCACTTTTGCTGTGACGGTTGTCGTGCTGTTCAGGACGAAATGAGATCGTTCATGAGGCAGACTAAAAGCGGTTTCAAGGAGTTGATTAGTGGTTTTCGTAAAATCAATGACCAATTCTGTGCGCGAGACACATAGTTTAGTAGTCTTCTACTACTAAATGAGTCCCCAAAGCGTAAGAAATCCACTTTTAGGGATTGGGTCGAATAATCTTCAGCCTGCTCAGCCGACAACTATGCAGCCGCTTATATCTCTGGCCACCCCAAGGGCCGGACCTGAAAAAAATTCGGCTTCCGAATGTCTCGGATTCAATGACCAATTGTCCGATATGTCCTCTGTTGCATCGCTTCAAGTGATCCCAGACCCAATAATTCAAACCCCTGGAACAGTCACCAAACAGGGTAATAAACCGTCCGGACCCCCGGTATGTACTGATGCCGCAGTATTAGTTACGGCGGCACCAAAACCTTGCAGGTGATCCCACCATCGAAACACATTTTTATTTCCCGGCTTGCCCCTGATACTTCGGATATTGATATCTCGGCTTACATCAAAGCCAAAACAAAAGCCGACATAAAGGTGGTGAATATTACAAAATTCAAATATTTTCACACCAGGCACACATCATCTTTCAAAATACGTGTGCCCTTGCAGATGTTCAAGACGATCTGTTCCGCCAGCTTTTGGCCAGAGAACATTTTTGTCCAAGAACATCAGCCAAGTACGGTGAAAAAAAAAGATAACCAAACCTGTGGATGTAAAACTCCCACATTATTGTATTTACAGAAACTTGGTTAAAGCCGGAGATCTTAAGCTTCGAAGTTTTTCCTAGTAGGTACACCACTTTTAGATGTGATAGAACTTTGCGAAGGGGAGGAGGAGTGCTAGGGTCAAATGTTGAAAATTCACCATCTTTACAGCTTAACCCCAACCACGACTTCCCTGCGGGCATGTTCGACATGTCACCCGGGCAAATTAACCACGTTAGAAATTCTTTAGGTCGGCTGTTGGACTTATGTTTCGTTTCTGATCCTGATGGAATTACTCTTTCCAGAACTTTGCCCCTTTCTAACCCTGAGGATCCATATCATCCCACTCTTGAGGTTTCAATCGAAAATAATTACTTTATTGACCTTAAGTCTACAGTTAAATCTCAGAAAGTTCGTTTCTTTCGTAAGGCTGACTTTATGAAATAAAATAAGTTAATTTTGGAATTTGATTGGTCTGATTTTCTGGCATGCGAGGATATAAACATCGCATTACAAAAATTTTTCGTGTATATTTCATATTTTTCGACGATTGCGTGCCGTGGCAATATCCGTCCGCTTCAACGAATCTGCCTTGGTATACAAGGCACCTTATAAATTTAAAAAATAGTATGAGTAGACTTTTCATCAAACATAGATTGGCTGTACAGTTAGTTATTCAAGATACTTAGTAGCTCGCTCCAATTTCACCGTGCATAACGCAGAATGTTATAGGAGTTATATTCGCCGCTGCAGGATTCAGTTTACTCAGGATCTGAAGCAGTTTTATTACTTTGTAAACACTAAGCGAAAACATGCATCTTTTCCCCCACTGCTTACGTTTGAGAACTCTTATGCGAACACTGATCAGGCAATGGCCGATCTCTTTGCACAGTTTTTTCCTTTTGTGGAAGGAATTCTTCGTTATTCCGCTGCATAAAAAAGGGAAAAAATCCGACCCTGCTAATTATAGAGGCATCTCTAAATTATCAGCAATTCCAAAACTTTTTGAAAAACTTATCACTCCACATTTGCAACACCTATGTAGTTCAATAATAACTCCGTGCCAGCATGGCTTTATGAAGCACTGCTCCACCACTTCTAACTTATTGGAGCTCACTTGTACTTATGTACGCTGATGATGTTAAGCTATGCCTTCAGTATAAATTCACTAGCGCCCAGTCTAGACTTCAATCCGATCTGGATAATCTTAAAAATTGGTGTTTAGCAAATAATCTAAAGCTTAATGGATCGAAATATAAACTCATGTCTTTTTACCGATCTAGTCCTCACCAGGCTATGTACTTTCTCTATGGGAACGCCTTACAAGGATTAACTCACGTTAACGAACTAGGTGTCCTATTAGATTTGAGACTTAAATTTACCGACCATATATCTACCATGGTTAATAAAGCTATGGGTGTGCTTGGTTTTATTAAAAGATGGTCAAAAGAATTTAATGACCCGTACATAACTAAAACGTTATATACATCAGTGGTCCTTCCGATTCTTGAGTATGGATCGTGTGTCTGGAGTCCTAAATACGGAGTACACCAAGATCACAATGAATCTGCACAAAAAAACTTCCTTACTTTTGCTCTTAGGGGACTTAATTGGGATGCAAATCTTTACCTCCCCTCTTATCATAGTAGACTTTTACTAATCAACTTACCATCATTAACAAACCGTAGAACGATGCTGGGTGTCGTGTTTCTATATAATCTTATTTATGGAAATATAGACAGCCAGCATTTACTAACACGCTTAAATTTTAACATTCCTGGTAGAAGGACCAGAAACTTTCGTCCTCTACTCCTCAGCCATTGTAGTTCGACGTATGCCCAACACGATCCGTTCAGGGTATTATGTTCGGACTACAATAGTCTCTACCACATCTTGTCACTTTGCTCTACTAAAAATCTTAAATCGCTTATATTAACCGCCTTATCTGTGCAACACTCTTCCTCGTGATATCTTTCTCCTAATCCTCGCTTATCTATCTCGGATCTATTCCTGCGATTCGTACGGACGTTACGCGTCCCTCGATCGGTTGGACGGGAGGTGGGCTGTACGTATGCAGTGGGAACCGCGCAAAAAAAAATAAAAATGTCAGTAAATTCATTTAATTTTTCATTTTTTTGTTTCTTTTCTATTTACTCTAAAGCATGTGTTTTAACGTATGTATATATTTCTTTTTCATGCCGCACTGAGAGAAATTTTTAGCACTTCAATTTTACATAATATTATATATTAAATGCTTTAATTGCATTTAATCGTAGAGCTAGTCATAATTTTGCAACACAACAGTCTTTGAGAAAACTTTTAATATAATACTTTTTAATCTTTTAAAACTTTACTCTTGCATATTAATTTTAATTGGTTTTTCTTTTTATACCCTTGCACAGGGTATATTGATTTAGGTCAAAAGTGTGCAACGAAGTGAAGGAGACATCTCCGACCCTATAAAGTATATATATTGTAAGAGTTCGTACGGATCGCCATGTCTTGATATATATGTTGTTGATGAAGTTGGTGTCCAACGTGGATCCGTTCCCAATTATTTAGACAGATAGTTGATCTTTCAGTTTTATGTTTCTTTATTTGTTATTTAAGATTCTGTTCATGGGAGTTTCTCAGTAATTCGGAGAAGCCGTGGTTGCCGCTCCGAGCTCATAGGAGTTTCTGGTTTTTACAAATTTACTTAGGAGTTAAGGAAGTATATAGTCTAAGTATATAGCTATGCTCGCTTAGGCGGAGGTATATGGACATGCAGAAGGTCCACTCGTGTTACATATATGCGGACATATGCACTATTCGGCGTAAAGCAAAGGTACAGAGGGCGATTCATATTTCGGCCACTTAGATTTATGACCGAGACCTTGAATAATGTGAACACTGCGACAATGTATTACAGTGTGTACCCTTTAAGTACTCTTGGTACAGTGGGTGGTCGATATATATATAGTATCATATCAACAAAATTTTTGTAAAAACATAAACACATAATTATTCCACTTCGACTGAAAACAGCCTCATTTCAGATTTCCAATTTCTAAGAGTCACTTCAGATTGAAAACCAAAACAATATTTGGGTCAAAACAGAATCCCGACTCAAATCTTTCTCACTCCTTTCAAGTGAATTAAAACTAAACAAATCAAACCATTCTTAAATGGGAACCCACTTCATAGGAAATTTCTCATTTTCTTGTCACCTCGATTAATTGAGACCCAAAGCCTTCCGCGTCAACTGACACCTCAAGTAAATAATAAGACTCAATCAATTCCCTTCAGAAAACCCATCAATTCCCTTCAGATATGCTAAACTATAATTATTGCATTTATATATATATGTTACATTTATATTGATTCAATTTATGCCGTGGCTGCTGCCTGACCCGAAATACTCCCCCCATTTGAGGCCTGCCTCTCAGAGAGAAAAGCTTCCTTCGAGCTTTGATTTGCAAAAAGCTTCAGCAAGGGTAGCTATAAAAAGGACTTAAAGCCCCAAATATAAGTTACTTCTGAAATTCTAAAATTCTAAGCAGTTGTTCTGAAATTCTAAAATTCTAAGCAGTTTTAAAAAATCACACTGTATCAAAACCGGAACTCAAATAAAAATATATTTTTTTTAACTATGTTTGGTCATTGAGTCTTTTCGATGACTTTTTCCCTTTTTTCCAAAATAACAAAAAAGGGAATTATTTTTTTCACAACGTTATAAAATGTTTATTTTGTATATCCTTTATAGCTCGTTTTTAGCTCCAACAAAATTGGCCGCATTGTCAGACCAAATGTGCTGAGGCTTTCGGCGAGTGCATATAAACCGTTTTAAAGCATATAAAAACGCAGATGTGAATAGATCCTTTACAAGCTCTAAGTGCACGGCTTTAGTAGCAAAGCAAATGAAAACACTCACGTAATATTTTACGGGAGCTTTATTGCGAACTTCTGGCTAATATTAAAATGGGCCGCAAAAATTCACACCAGTCACTCCGAAAACCTGGCATCCGCTGACTCTTTGCTCCGGGCTCCTTTGCAACCGAGGTTTGGTGCGGAAGCATCGGATACACTTGTGCAATGCCTTCGTGCGCCTTTATGTCATCCCAAAAATACACACGCTGCACCAGACGCAATAGTAGGTGGGTTCCAGCCTTGATGTCGCTAGCAGTGACACCCTTGTGACGGACTCGCTGTGAGAACTTGTGCACATAAGCGAACACACGCTGCAGTGCTGGAAAAGAGTTGGCGTACTTGGAACCAGCTTTCACGTCAAAGTACGGGGATTTGATTAGCAAAACCCTTGCCCTTAGCTCCAGAGTGGGTTTTTCAGATAGGCCACTGGTCTTGAAGTCCAAGAAGAAATGCAGGACCATGGGCACACAGGGTGTCAGTAACTAACTCCTTGAGAAGAGCATCACGCGAGAGGATGTCTGTCGGGTTCAAAGACGTAGGAAAATAACGCCATTCCATCGTTCAGGTGAATTCCTGGATTGTTGAAACTCGATTGGCAACGAAAACATTCAAACGAGCGGGCTCCTCTCGAATCCAGGACAGCGCCACTGCAGAATCGCACCAGCAGAAATACCTCCCATCGTAGACATCAACTGAGCTACTTCCGACATTAGCCGAGCCAGCAACTCTGATCCAGATAGCTCCAGTTTTGGTACCGTAACTGTTTTTTGAGGAGCGACTCGGGACTTTGAGCAGAGTAAATGACTTTTTGACCTTGTACCCTTCGATACGACATAAATGCTAGCACGATAAGCCCCGATGCTGGCGTCACAAAATCCATGAATCTCCACTTCAGACTGTGATGATAGTGACCATCTAGGGAATTCAGCACGCGCCATTGCGAAGCTGAAACAAATCATGTCCCAATCGGAGTGAAGAGCTTGAGGTAGACTTTCATCCCAGGACAACTTCTCAAGTCCTATCGGATCATAAAGCCGGGCGATTGAGAAGAGGATGATGCGTCTAGTGGGCTTCGAGGGTGACTGAAGCCCTTCAAACGAAAATAGAAAGCAGTCAGTAGAAGGATCCCAAGCTAGGCCAAGAGTCTTCGTAAAGTTGCTGCCATCATCAAACCTTAGGAACGACTCTCAATCCGGTACGTCAGGTACTTTCTCAACCGAAATTGGCCCTTGGCATGGATCCCCGATGTTTGCTGAATTATGTTAGTAGCCTCCTCTATGGAGTCACTTCCGGAAATTAGATCAACACAAAAATCGCGACGCAGAATTTCGGCACCCTTTGGAAACATAGACTGCTCATCCTGTGCCAACTGATGCATTGCTCGAATTGATAAAAATGAGGCCGGCTTTGTCCCATAAGTGACCGTACCCAGTTTAAAAACCTGCAACTCATCCTGGGTGGAATTTCGCCAAAGAATGCACTGCAGATAGCTGTCCTCGGGGAAAACTCTGACGCATCGGTACATTTTGCAAATATCTCCTGTAATGGCCTCGATGGCAACGAAACCTTAGAAGAATGTACAGCAGCTTTGGTTGGATAACTGGACCAAACGTCATTCAATGAAAACAACCCTGAGCTTGGTTGTTGAGCTGTCCTCCTTCAAAACGCAGTGATGTGGCAGGAAATACTGTCTGACACTGGAGACATATGCTTCAAATCTAAATACTCCTTTATGAACGCAGCATACTGATCCTTTAATTGAGGCTGACGGCAAAGCTTCCTTTCGAGGGAGAGAAATCGCCGCACGGCTCGTGAGAACGACTCACCTAGCAACTCAGAGCTGACCTTCACCGACAGCTTCACCGAGTAGGCGCCTGACTCGAGCCGAGCAGAATTCTGCACGAAATGCGTCTCGCAATCCAATTCCTCTTTCGTCCACTTCAAAATAAGATCGGAGCAGTCTTCGATTTCCCAAAATTTAAGGAGCAGACACTCCAAGTGCTCATCCGGCAGGCTTGAGCTCTTCACAACGTCATTGCGGGCTGTGGCTACAAACGACTTTCTCTCCAGATATGAACCACCGCTCATCCAAGCCGGGTTTTCTGCAGCACCGGTAGGCCAGCTGAGAGCTGGATTTGACCAACACACAGCAGATCATAGAATAGACTGGCTCCGATAAATAAATCGATCCGCTGCAGTCGAAAGAACTGGGGATCAGCCAAAGTGAGGTTTGGCGGCTGGAGACATCCAAGCTAAAACTAGGCTGGAGGTCCGTGATGTTGGTGGCGATTACAGCGTTGTCGCCAATGCCCGACACTGCCACGTACGATTCGCGTCTACAAAGCTGCAGCTGACTAGCAAGTCGGGACGTAATCACGTGTACCTGTGATCCAGAATCCAAAAGAGCCCAGCATGGAACAAAAACCCCAGAACGACTCCGAATGAGAATGTTCGCTGTGGACCTCACTAGTTCACTAGTGCATTAGCCGTGGATGGTGAAGCGGCTGATGTAGACGGCACAGCAGAAGGCTGGCTGCTGGAAGACTGAAACTCCAAAAAATGGAACAGACTGTGATGCCTCCTCCCGCAACTGCGACAATTATCAGCGAGACACTTATGCAGGTGATGGCCAGTTTGGAGGCATTTCCGACATAGACCTAGTCGCCTAGCCTCGCCAAGGCGGCGATGACAGGGGGCAATGACAAAAATCTTGGGCATGCAGAAACTACATGGGACCACCCACCGCATAATATACAAGCAGAGGCAGGTGAACTAGTAATACTATAGGATGCTCTACTATTATTTGCGACTTTACGTCTTCCCACCTGAGTGCCCGGCGCGTAAGCGGCCAAGGCCACATCCATAGCCTCCAAAGTCCTGCAACGCTGTTCCAAAAACTCTGCCATCGACTCCCAAGAAGGGATGAGATCCAAGTTCGAGGCATTTTGACCTTCCTCCCACTTGGCCTTAGTAGCAGGATCCAACCTTTGAAGAAGTACCTGGACAATGATGCAGCCGGCGATCTGAACTGTCGTCCCCAAATTTTTTAAGGCTCGCATATGGGCATTGAACTTATCGGACAACCCTCGGAGCGCTGCCACTAAATCACCTTCCAATAGATAGATAGATTGAGAATCTCGTTCACATGAGCCTGAAATATCAACCGACGGTTATTAAATCGATTATCCAAAAGCTGCACTGCGACATCATAATTCTCCTCGGAGATTTCCAAGGAACGGACTGCCTCTAAAGCGGAGTCCCGAAGCTAAGATCGCAACCTCTTAAAACTTTTCCACCTTACTTTTATAAGGATTGCGGTCTACGATTGTCGAAAAGACCGAAAGAAACTCATCCCACTCTGAATATACTCCGCTGAAAGTAGGATGAGGAAGAGGAGGCAAGGCTTGAAAACTCCGACTGAGTGATGGTTCCAACTGGATACTGGAAACTCCGCTGGCACGGGTGGAATGGGCAGCAATTCGAGCAGAGCGCAACGACGTCCCATGCTCGATTTCGGCAATCATCGTAGCTACAAGCTCAGACACTGTCCATCGCAAGTCACTGCTTATCTCAGCAAGCTCCCCGTGGATGGCCTTAAAATCCTCGTACATGGCGACCAACTGGCCGTGACGCACATGGAGCATAGCATCCTCCACCTTTGACATTGGCTGCAGGGCGCCTTGGATCCTCTTCAAATCCTGGAGGATAGCCTTTGTCTTGCATTTTAAAATCGCGCCCCCGAGATGGAGTGGGTTCTTCTGTGACGGCGAAATACGCTCAACTTAGGTAAAACACGCACAAAATTAATTTTGGCGCCATAATTATAGTTCTTGTTTATTTTATTATATTTAATTATATTTGAGCGCAGCGAACACGATTTATCCCACTGTGCGCTCAGAACCGTACACTGAAGTGTGGAATATATATATATATGAACGCTTGTGTGAGTCGAATGCACTTGCAAGTGGAAAGTATGTATGTATGTATGTATGTATGTATGTTGGCGGACCGGATAACAATTGTATGTATTGTATTTATTTATATTTTTAAATAATTTAGGTATAAATACAAAATAATTGTTTCACTGATGCACTGTGTGCCGTTTATGTTCAAAAATACACATACATATGTTAATACACCGCCCAAAAACTGAAACGGGTATGTTCGCACTGTTTTATGCTCGTGGAATTGTTAATTTTATTAATTAGATCAGGTCGAGGTCACTAATGTTTGGTCATTGAGTCTTTTTCCCTTTTTTCAAAATAACAAATTATTTTTTTCACAACGTTATAACATGTTTATTTGTTCGCATATGAAATGGAGTGCCAGAGAGCTCCAATTTAGGATGCGTATGCACTGAGATAGAGAGTACAAGAGGGCCCGCCTTTTAGCATAGGACAGGCAAAAGCTCGTTAACTTGACAAAGGTAAAATAAAGCCGAGCGGCCGAGAAGAGTCGGCCGATTACTTTTTTATATATATGTTACATTTATATTGATTCAATTTATGGCGTGGCTGCTGCCTGACCCGACAAACTATTTTGAAGAAGATATTTAATTGGTCGTTTCTGTGGCCAATTCGCCTGGTTTTTGCACATGATGGCAGCTTTTAAATTTCTATGCCAGCGGTCGATGATTCCGTTTGCTTGTGTATGATATGCGGTTATACGTAGGTGATCGATTCCCAGTAGCCTTGATAATTCATTGAATAGCCTCCATCACTTTGTCCGATCAATCTTTGTATGTTACCTGTTCGTACATACCACCTTCGTCCGAACAGTATGCCTTGATCCGTTGTGATTCGAGCCGGTATGCCAAATCTGGAGATCCAGGAGCGAATGAGGGCGGATGCTACGGTATCGGCTTCCGAGTATCTCAGAATTAAGAAGTAATTCTTCGATATGTCCTCTGTGGCATCGCTTCAAGTGATCCCAGACCCAATAATTCAAACCCCCATAACAGTCACCAAACAGGGCAATCAACCGTCAGGACCACCGGTACGTACTGATGCCGCAGTATTAGTTACGGCGGCACCAAAACCCTTGCAGGTGATCCCACCATCGAAACACATTTTTGTTTCCCAAAATACGAGTGCCCTTGCAGATGTTCAAGACGATTTGTTCCGCCAGCTTTTGGCCAGACAACATTTTCGAAACATCGTCCAAGAACATCAGCCAAGTACGGTGAAAAAAAAAGATAAACAAACCTGTGGGTGTAAAACTCCCACATGTTAAGGCCACTGATCAACCTTCCACCTCATCTTCCTCAATTTCAAAAAACTAATGTCTTTTCTAACACTTACTTATCAGAATACAAGAGGGTTACGTAGTAAACTTCCCAAACTGTATTCTGATAGTTCTTTCTTTGCATCTCACATTATTGTATTTACAGAAACTTGGTTACAGCCGGAGATCTTAAGCTCTGAAGTTTTTCCTAGTAGGTACACCACTTTTAGATGTGATAGAACTCTGCGAAGGGGAGGAGGAGTGTTAATCTCTGTAGACTCCAAACTCGCTTCTTAAGAGGTAAAATCACAAGAGTTTGGTGACATTGAATTCCTTTGCATCAAAATCACTTTGCCCGATCAATTTTTGTATGTTACCTGTAATATACATACCACCTTCGTCCGAACCGCCAACATACTGGAAAAATTTGTCCGCTATTCGTTTGATTTTCGATCGTCTGTCTAATGGTGACCAGCTGATAGCTCTGGGTGACTTTAATATCCCAGAACTTATGTGGTCAAATGTTGATAATTCACCGCCTTTACAGCTCCCACCACGACTTCCCTGCTGGCATGTTTGACATGTCACTTGGGCAAATTAACCACGTTAGAAATTCTTTAGGTCGGCTATTGGACTTATGTTTCGTTTGTGATCCTGATGGAATTAATCTTTCCAGAACTTTGCCCCTTTCTTACCCTGAGGATCCATATCATCCCACTCTTGAGCTTATTTTTGTGTTAACTTTATATTAAATAAAGATTAATTAACTCATTATTTGATTGACAAATAAATGGTGAATTATGCGATAATAGTATCTGTTTTATGCTGTCTGTGTATTGTTTGCATTTTATTGCCAAAAATAAGTACGGATATTAGATATCTCTAAGCACTAGGCCGCCACTAACGAACAAATTAGTCGTAAATTTATTTAAAATTATTTTTCACTTAATATCGGCGTTTAATTCTGCTGCTTGGATATTCATTAATTGTGAATTTATTTATATTCCCACCCCATTTATATTCCCACTCCACTGCTGGGAACCCGATACTACTGCATATGCATTTGTGTGGCAAATTCTTGTTATTTATTTCTTTGTTTCTCATAGCGGAGGCTCAGTCCCCGCATACTCCTGACCCTATCGCTGTTTGACAAGGCACCGTCTCGATTCGACGAGCTCATTTACTTTGATGCTAGAGCGGCGGCTCCGACCCCGCACACCCTTTGCCATGCCAACTGCCTTCATGGGCAGAATAGCTTGAGCAAGCATTCCTCTTCCAGTGCGATTTTACTTGGCCACATATGAGCTCTCCATTCCAGCAGTACAGGGAGAATAGACCATACGCTAGTGACTCAGAATCTGATAGTGAAGGGACCCCGCGTACTAACCCCACAGTAGGAATTTTGGACCCAGAGCAGCTTAAAGTTGTAATTCAGGCCGCGGTTAACCATGCCTTGGCGGAAACAAATTTACGGGGGCACAAGAAACATACGTCTTTTGGCGGCAAGCGGCAGGAGCCGCATATTACATTTTTAGGAATTATGTTAATAGCTCACGCCATTATCAGGCGGTAGTCATAGACCGCCTTCATTTCACATATAGTGACATATATAATACACATATATATAGACCTCGGAATTGGCATGTTTTCTCATTTTTTATCCATTTGATGCCAAATTTTGTATTTAGACATTACATTTTTCAAATATTAGAATTTTAAATACATATTAAAAGTATGCTAAATATATGCAATAAATATACAAAAATTATTCAAAAAATATGCAAAAAATATGGAATTAAATTTTGTGAAAAAAGGTATATCTACTTTTTAACTACTTTTTTTATATCTACTTTTGCGTGGTTAAGAGCGCCATCATATTATGCAAATAACATGGAAGGAATTGCAGATGTTTTTAATATACTAAACACAGAAGACGCTGAATCCATAGAGCAGGCAAAAGATCTCATGAAAAATCCTCTACTACATCGGGATTTTATATTTGGGAAATCAGATTATTTTGTCCAAAATAGAAACTGTACAAAGTGCCATCTTTCTAACTTAAAAAACACCAAAGTTATGGCATTCCCGATCGTGCCCCGACGTCAATTTTACCAACATTGATTGCTCGGACGCGCCGCCTCTAGTTAAAGAGGCCTTTATCAAAATGCTTTGCGAATGAAATAAAGCCTTTGCAAACCCCAACTAGGCCCTGCCTTTAAACACGTCGGTGGTAGCTACCATCAGGACGGTAAGCAAGGAGCCCATTTATACCAAGCTTTACCCATACCCAATGGGGGCTGCAGATTTTGTCAACAGCGAAATCCAAGAGCTGCTAAAAAATGGCATAATACAAAAATCAAAGTCCCCCTACAATAACCCAATATGGGTAGTAGACAAAAAGGGCACTGGCGAAGCGGGCAACCGCAAAATGCGACTCGTGTTGGACTTTCGCAAATTAATTCGCGAGAGCAGATTGGCAAATTTTGCTATGTCTATGTTGAGATGTCATCGTTTTTTCAGAGGACGAAAACGCCCACATACGGCATGTGGATTGGGTTCTTAAGAGCCTGCACAACGCCAACATGAGGGTGTCAGCACAAAAATCGGGTTTCTTTAAAAAGAACGTTAGTTTCTTGGGCTTTATTGTCACTAATGAAGGTGCCACAACAGACCCAAAAGAAGCCAAGGCCATACAGGAATTCCCCGAACCCAAAAATGTATTCGAGGTGAGATCGTTCCTTGGCCAGTTATTACCGATGCTTCATCAAAGATTTCGCATCAATAGCTAGGCCCATATCTGAAATACTTAAAGGGGAGCATGGAAGTAACTGTAGGCACAGATCCAAGAATATCCACGTGCAATTAAGTGAGAAGCAACGGCTTGTTTTTGATAAGTTGAGTAACATTCTGGCTTCAGAGGATGTCATCCTCCAGTTCGATCTAACGACGAATGCCTCGGCGCAGTACTGTCCCAAGAGGGAAGACCCATTACTATGATATCTAGGACCCTGAAGGACCGAGAGGTTAACTACGCTACTAACGAGCGTTAGCTGTTAGCCATAGTTTGGGCACTGGCCAAATTACGCCATTACTTATATGCAGTAAAAGATATAAATATCTACACTGACCACCAACCGCTGACGTTCGCAGTATCGGAATCCAATCCGAATGCGAAAATCAAACGATAGAAAGCCAGCATCGACGAGTCCGGCGCCAAAATGTTTTACAAGCCCGGCAAAAATAACCTCGTTGCGGATGACCTCTCAAGACAGATACTTAACGTTCTCGGAGAGGAAGAAGCTTTTTCTAGCGCAGCCACAATTCACAGTGGGCTGTCGCTCACCCACACAACTGAAACTACGGATAAGTCCCTGACCCTGCTTCGTACTCTTTGGAAACAAGAGACGACATAGCATCGACTTCACTTGCAAAGAGTCATTGCTAGAAGAGCACGCGGATATTATCGTTTCTAAAAGCGTAAACGCCATTCATTGCGATTTGCATACGCTAGCAATGATACAGGACGAATTGGTTCGGTAATTCCCGGCCACCAAGTTCTGGCACTGCAAAAACCGCGTGACGGATATTTTTGTAGTTGCTGAGAGGCGAGAAGTCCTCACCGTTGAGCACAACAGGGCTCACAGATCGGCCGAAGAAAATGTGAAGCAGGTACTCTCAGAATACTACTTCCCAAAAATGGCTAAACTAACAAGCGAAATAGTCGCTAATTGTAGGACATGCGATAAGGCGAAGTATGAGAAACACACCAAAAATCATGAGCTTGGCGAGACACCACTCCCATCTCATGTAGGAGAAATGCTACACATAGACATTTTCTCCACGGACAAAAAATATTTCCTTACGTGCATTGAAAAATTCTCGAAATTTGCCATGGTCCAACCAATTCCCTCTAGAACCATAGAGGACCTGAAACCGGCATTACTACTGCTAATGAATGCTTTCCCTAAAGCCAAGGTCATATATAGCGACAACGAACCATCGTTAAACTCGCACAACATTTTGACCATGCTGGAAAATCATTTAGGCGTTAGCGTTTCAAACGCACCGCCCCTCCACAGTGCCTCAAACGGACAAGTGGTGCGCTTCCACAGCCTTCTGGTGGAGCTCGCCTCAATCAAATTCTGAGGTCGGCTAAAGAATCCCAAATTGATTCGGGACACCTATACGAGATGTTATTATCTCGGAACAGGATGATTACAATGGAGCTGCAAAATTTCGCCCAAATCAATATAGTTAGCCCTAGCATACTAGATCATGCAGACCTGGAAAGTATGTGGATAGAGGAGCCCACAGATACCCCCATCAATGACATATTGTCCGTTGCGTCCGTTAAAGTTTTACAATCCACTAACATTATTCATTTCATTATTAAAATTCCTAAAATTAAGTCAGCTTGCGTCAAAATTACACTTTTTCCCGTGTCACATCGCGATGCTCCGACTGGAGGACAAGGTCAAAGCGGACTGCGATGGAGAAATCCACACGGTAAAAAACCGCTCCTTGTCATCAGGAGTCACACTTTGCCAACTGGCGCTGAGAAGATCTGGCGCCCAGGAACTCCACACGGGAGGGATTGCGCACTGCGCAATGACACTTACGTCCACTTGCAAGGAACACACCTTATCAACTTCATCGAGAGTGCCACGGTTAATGAAACCCGATATATCAATCATGATATGGCCCAGAAGAGGGCACCAGGAGTAGCCAGCTCGCCTTCCCTGAACATTTCTCTGGAGCACAATATTCTTAGCCTCCCATACCTTCACCGCTTGAGTGAACGTAACCCTGGAGCATATCAAGAGATTTGGGGAAGATGTCAACAACTACCGCTCGCACCAGATAGTGCTAGTCACGGGAGCAGTTTGCTGAGCGTTGATTTGTATCGGCCTCACGTATCGGCAAGTCATCCAAGCCAGGAGATACACGGAGATAATATTTCACGGAGGAGTTTGCCATTCTGGCCGGGGCGTTTTTGGCCCACCCTACCATGGCCTATACTTCCGTCTATCATATCTGCTAGGCCCCTTTTTCTTGCAAGCTTCTACGGCGGCTTCTCGATCAGCATGGAGAACAGGGTTAATTATTCATACATTATAAAATATGGTTTATTAATAATTAAGAATACGAACTATCTTAAGATATATGTGTATATGTGTGCGTATTTTGTTATTCATAAATGTAAATTTTATAAATCAGTGGAAGATCGAGAATTTGTTTTAATAAATTGGAGCAGAACATGTCGTTACACATAGCCAATTAATAGTTTTTATCGATAATAGATTTACGACAATTCTTCAAACTGAATTTCAGAAGAGAACAAGGAAAATTTATATGTAAATAGAATTTTAACTTTGAGTTTACCTTTAAATTTTAAACTTTACTTTACTTTACGTTTAATGAATATCGTTCTGTGTTTTTACCAAGATATGAAATGGTATTAAGATAAGAAAGTCTGCAGAGTAGCTGATGCATATAAACATAGTTTTGTTGTTGTGCCAACACTCACCAAAACATTATTTAGCGTAATCGCTCACCTGCTGATCCACCGATGAAAGCGCTTCCATGACTGTTGCAGCTGAAAACTTAGGCATAAGGGAATAGCACAAAAACAAATCTTATGCTTATCTTGCTTATACAATATGCACTCGCCGTTTACATTATTTCTCGTCATCTCTTCATCTACTAATTCTCTTCTACGATAATAAATGAAAGCTAATTCTCTGTTTACAAATTTTCATATAATTCTCTCTGCATTATTCGTTGGTATTTATGCGATCTTATAATATAATTTCTTCTTTTAATATTCTACATGTGAGCTTTTACTTTTACTTGACCTTGCAAGAATTTTATCTTATACATACTTCTTGACAGATACTAAGTTGGGTTTTTTAATTTAGCTAACATTTAATTACAATATTATTTCACTTCTTGCTATTCAAAATTCCAGTATTTGTTCCATTTTTCAATTCTTTTCTATTTATTCTAAAGCATGTGTTTTAATATATGTTCATATTTCATCGTTTTATGCCGCACTGAGAGAAATTTTTAGCATTTCAATTTTACATGACATTATTTATAAAATTATTTAATTGCCTTTAAGCGTAAAACTAGACATAATTTCGTCACATAACACAATGTGACAAATTTTTTAATATAATATTTTTAATTTTTTAATCTTTTAAAACTTTACTTAAACATATTAATTTTAATTCGTGCTCTTCTTGTTTTTGTTGTTTTTAACCTTTAATTTAATCTATTTATTCTTGATGCTGAATCCACTTTACCAATGTTTCCCTTTTCCCAGTGTATTGAGATAGGGAAACGGCGCTTGAAGCGGCGTTCGAACGCCTAGCTGGACTTGGGAACACCGACAAATTGGAGGTGCAGGCCCTAACTTTTTGTAGGCCGCCTAAATGTGAAAACGTGAGTCAATACCCTTCTCAAAAAAACACTTTCTCAAGATGAACCACAGGATGGTTTAAAAGATGCCAGGGAATTTTCCTCCTGGGTAATCTTTAGACTTTGGACTTGAGACACACTTTAGTCTTAAAGCAGATCTTTTGATCTTAGCCGACTTTATTTGTTACAACAACACTTCACTGGCTATACCTTTCCTATGTAGGGTCAGATCGAAAAGAAATCCACGAGGGACATCAAGTATACTCGAAAGGTTATATCCGTTTCATATATACGTATATATATATATACATATATACTCTGCAGCTTTCGATAAGTCATGTTATCGATAGTCTTCATACGAATTTTGACCTAGCCGTTACAGATCCGTCGTAAAGCATTTATTAATACAAATCTGACTGAGTCTCTAGGCCAGCAGATAAAGAGGGACTACTAATCTTCCTAACTGGATATTTTACGGCCAGCCGGCTAGAAGACATCAAAGGGCCTGTTGCCGGCGAATCATCACCGCACAACATCTTATTAATTTGCACATATATTGAATACCCACTATACCGAAAGTACTTAAAGGGTACGCACTGTAACCCTTTGTTGCAGTGTTTACATATTTCAAAGTCCCGGACATAAACCCTAATTGGCCATAATATGAACCGATCGCTATGGCTTAGCCCGCACACAGGAAGTGCTAGCGTGGGCATAATTGTAACGAACTCGCGCCTCCACTTGAGAGCGCATTGCAATATATATAAGTACACTAGCTGACCCGGCAGACTTCGTACTGCCAGCTGTTGTTTTTTTTTGTTGCGTTCAAAATCTTCTTTTGTGACAAAATTTAAAATTTTTCAAACTTAAAAAAATTATCTGATACAGTAAGAACTGAAGATAGCTAAAATTAAGTTTCGCGGAGCTATCATTTTAATCATTTTCAATTCCAAAAATTAAAGATTACCCTCTTATTTTATTCAACTTCATTTATTGAATAAAACATGAAGTTTTATTATTATTTTCGATACATGATGTTGCTTACTTACAAAACAGAGTTTTCCTAAAATACTGGCTATTTATAAGATTTAAATTTGATATTCACAGACGCACACTGTTAAAATACAGTCTGATAATTAATTTAAAGCTTTCTCATAAACTATATTTTTTGTTTTGTTTTGTGGTGCGTAAATAAACAAAGAAGACGGTTTTCCGACGCACGAACTCGCGACGTCTAATTGTCCTTGCGCGAAACAGGGAAACTCCAAGGTGATTCCAAAAACTTCTAACGATTTCTTGCAATTTATTTATGGTCATCGCAAAATCCAGACGTACTGGAAATTGTATGTCCGTTGGAATCATCGGTATCCGCGGGATCAAGACATCCTCTCCTTTGTATTTTCCTTTTATGATTGTCGCCTCAATGACGATATTCGTCAGTCTTTTCACAGCCAGTCTTTCAGTATTATGGCTATCAGATGGCATCCGATCCAATGCTATCGATGATTATGTTTACTAAATTGTTATTCTGATGAAGAAACATTTGTAATTGTTGGACAATGGTTCTCTTCACTGTTGGATTGTGAGCACCACGATTAAGTTCCGCATCTGAATTGCCCATAAAAAAAATTTGTAAAAATTGATGATCTGCATCAGGTAGTGGTATCAGTGTTCCCAGTAAGTGATAAAATTGTCCTTGTATCTGTGATTTTTCAAAATTTGGCCATTAATTATTTCCTATATATATATTTTAATACAAACTTGAATATTTTTATATAATACCTTAAAAGTGGGCACGAAATTTTCTGTTCTGTTGTTATATTTCTGAATGTAGGTCAAGAAGTGCTTTAAATCATTTCAAATCCCAGAAAGTAAAGAGCCTAAACGTTTTTATGGGAAATAGAAAAATGATGTTTGATTTTCCCGTCAATTATTCGAATTTTTATCACCTTATAAACCTTCCCTAGACCTCCACGAATAATTCAAGACCAAGATAAGATAAATCCGTTCAGCCGTTCTCGAGTTTTAGCGAGTAGCCTTAATTAGACTTAAAGAATATTGTAAAAGAACAGAGACACTTCGATCTTTGGAGCGGCACCATTGCTGCTCCAATCAAATAAACTCCTAACATATTTCAATACAAAATAAAACCAAACATGTTTCATGGCGACCGTGACGAGAGTTACAAGGAGCAGCATTCCTGCCGATGTGACAATAGGACAAGGTATATACAGGCAAAAAAAAAAAAAAACCTCTGAATGAGTAGTGTGTGCGTGATGGTACGTGGGGGTCAAAAAAATAAAATTAACAAACGAATAGCCCGCATAAAGTGGCTGATATTTGCTCAATCGCCAAAAAAATCAATACAAGGTGAGCACGAAGAATTAGCGGTATCCATAGTGAAAACAAAGCTAAAAGGTGTCGCCAGAAATCTAATCAGTAATGAAACAACAATTACTGAAGGGATTTCCAGACTAAGAGGCAACGTCAAAGGCGAAACTGTTGAAGTATTATGAGCGAAGCTACAGCAGCGCAATTAAACTGCTAACCAATATACACAAGAAATTGAGCAGATGACGAAAGCCTTAGAAGGCGCATATATAACAGATGGTTTACCTTTAGAGCTAGCCAGAAGTTATTCCACGCAGCTTGCAATCAAAGCAATGACTAAAAATTGCACAATCGATAATGTAAAACTTATCATGCAAGCTGCCGTTTCCAAATTTGTCAATAGTTGAAGCAACTGGACAGTCAAGCACCGTCCTATATTACAAGAACATAGGACGGTAATTTTCGTGGTAATCACAATAACTACAACAAAAATAACTACAACAACAATAACTATAACAACAATTACAAAAATAACAATAGAGGACGAGGCCAATATAGAGGAAACTATAGAGGCGGTGGAAATTCGACCCGAGGCAACAATGACAATAACCAAGGCAATGTCAGAATTACCCAAAACACTAACCAAAACACATCGCAAAACCCCAAAGACCTTTAAATAATCAACAATAAAAGACGTCAGAGTTCACACCATTAATCTCAGCCAAAATATATTCGTTTCGTTTTTCAATGTAGCTACTGGAAAAGAACATATCTTTTTAATAGACACAGGTGCAGACATTTCCATTTTAAAAGAAACTTCGTATAACTTCCAAAACATCCAAGATGATCACATTAAAAGGCATAAGTCAAGAAATAACCAAATCCCAAGGTTTAGTTTCTATAGAGATACAGATTTTCATATCCTAAATTCACATTTCCTAATTCCATGCGATGGAATAATAGGCATCGACTTTATTAAAAAATACAACTACCAATTAGACTTCAAGCCATCTGAAGATTGGCTTATAATTACATCCAATAATTTAAAATTTCCAATTAGGGTACCAACAGCATAGTGCTGGAAATAACTCAATGCTTTTGCCAGCAAGATCCCAAGTAATTCGGAAAATTGAACTTAATTCAAAAGAAGACAGTGTATTAATTCCAAATCAGGAAATTCAGCATGGTATTTACGTTGCAAATACCATAGCAACATCAAATAATGCCTTCATAAGACTATTAAACACAACAAATACCGACCAAGTAGACAGTACAGATAATCTAACATATGAATCACTTTCGAACTACGATGAAGCCAACAGAAATTCAGACAATAGAAAAAAATTCGTACTATCACAACTTTCTAAAAAATTCCCTCCACAGTTCAAATCACAGCTTTCTAGCTTATGCACCCAGTACAGCGATATATTCGGATTGGAAATCGAATCAATAACTACAAAGAATTTTTATAAACAGAAACTGAGATTAGAAGGTGTTGAACCAGTGCAGATGATGAACCGATAAAGAACTATCAAAGCTCACATAGTCAGGTTAACGAAATACAAAAGCAAGTAGGAAAATTAATCTCTGACGGGATTGTCGAACCGTCAGTATCTGAATATAATAGCCCATTGTTACTTGTTCCTAAGAAATCATCCCCCGGGTCAAATGTAAAGAATGTTAGTCGCTATTTAAAAACCAAATTGACTATCGCCAGATTAATAAAAAATTACTATCTGATAAATTTTCATTACCTAGAATTGATATTTTAGATCAACTAGGTCGAGCAAAATATTTTTCATGTCTCGAGGATTCAAATTGAACTAGAAAAAGGTTCAAGAGATATAACTTCTTTTTCAACGAGCAACGGCTCATATCGCTTCACGCGATTACCCTTTGGATTAAAAATAGCTCCTAATTCGTTTCAGAGAATGATGACTATTGCGTTCTCCGGTCTTGAACCTTCTCAGGCATTCCTATATATGGATGAATTAATAGTAATTGGTTGTTCCGTAGATAATTTTAAATTTATGGGCAATAAAATATTGAAAACATTAAGAGTAGCGCTACTCAACCCGGTGACCCAAATAACAAATTTAAAAGAAAAAGAAGCAATTTTGTCTACATTTCATGATGATCCAATTCAAGGAGGTCACACTGGCATATCAAAAACTTTATCTAAAGTAAAAAGACACTATTACTGGAAAAGCATGTCTAAAGATACAACTGAGTATATAAGAAAATGTCAAAAATGCCAGAATTCCAAAATAACTAAACACACAAACCCCTTTAACAATTACAGACACACCAATAAATGCTTTCGACAGAGTGATAGTGGACACTATTGGTCCACTGCCAAAATCAGAAAATGGCAATGAGTATGCAGTCGCTTTAATATGTGATTTAGCCAAATATTTAGTTGCCATACCAATTCCGAAAAAAATGCTAATACTGTTGCTAAAGAATTATTTGAATCTTTTATCCTGAAGTACGTTCATTACGGACATGGGAACAGAATATAAGAATTCAATTATAGACGATTTGGCAAATATTTAAATATTGAAAATATTACAGAAAATGGCAATGATATGCAGTTACTTTAAAATGTGATTTAACCAAACGTTAATAATGTCGCTAAAGCAATATTTGACGTTTGAAGACGACCAATGATAGACCAATTATAGACGATTTGTGCAAATATTTAAATATTGAAAATATTACATCCATAGTACACCGCCACCAGATAATTGGAACAGTAGAAAGAAGTCATAGAACTTTCAATGAGTACATACGATTTTACATATCGGTTGATAAAACTGATTGGGACGTATGGCTTCAATATTTTGTCTTTTGTATCAACACGACCCCCTCTATGGCACATACTTATTGTCCATATGAGCTAGTATTCGGGAAAACAAGTAATTTACCGAAACATTTTAATAGCATAGATAGTGTAGAAGCACTATATACATAATATAGATGACTATGCTAAGGAGAGTAAGTATAGATTAGAAGTAGCCTATAAAAGAGCTTAAGTTATTTTAGAAGCAAATAAAAATAGAAATAAACTACAATACGATCATAAAGTACGGGATATAGATTTATCAGTAGGAGAAACGAGACAGGTCATAAGTTAGATCCTAAATATACAGGTCCGTATATGGTAACGGAAATAGGAGATAGAGATAACATAGTAATAACAAATAATAAACATAAGAAACAAACAGTTTATAAGGATAGATTAAAAATCTTTATTTCATAAATTGCACTTAATAGGGCCATACAAAGACACACATACATAGATAAATAAATAAACGTAATAATTTCAATTTTTTTGATTCTAATAACATAATACAAAAAATTAATAAAAAAAAGGATGTATTAACTAAAAATTTTGATTATAAAAATACCTTCAATACATTACGTTATTTTTCAAAAGGAGGGAGATGTAGTATGACATATATTGAATACCCACTGTACCGAAATTACTTAAAGGGTACGCACTGTAACACTTTGTTGCAGCGTTTAAATATTTCAACGTCCCGGTCATAAACCCTAAGTGGCCGAAATATGAACCGATTTCTATGGCTTAGCACGCACACAGGAAGTGCTAGCGTCGGCATAATTGTAACGAACGTACAGCATATGCATACCCCCCTCGCGCCGCCACTTGAGAGCGCATAGCAATATATATAAGTACATTCCTTTATCCATAAGCATAGAGGTACATAGCCGTCTCTCTGCCGCCGCCTGCGAGCAGCGCAGCTACGCAGCTACTTAGCCTTAATTAGACTTAAAGAATATTGTAAAAGAACAGAGACACTTCGATCGGCACCATTGCTGCTACAATCAAATAAACTCCAAACATATTTCAATAAAAAATAAAACCAAACATGTTTCAGTAGTGACTTTCAGAATTTTATTGTTTAAATGTATGTTTTTCAAGTCGGTGATTGTTATTCTAGACAGCGCATCGGCTACATAATTATCTTTACCCGTTAGATACTCTACTGTAAAATTATATTCCTCTAATTCAAGTCTCATTCGCGTAGTTTGGAACTGGGATTTAGCGTTTTGTAACGAACAGTGAGGTGGCATCACTAAAAGTATCGGACGAGAGGAAGGGGTTGCACGCGGTGTCCGGCCAGATCTCGCCGGCTAGTGGGAGGGTTCTGAAACACCCCCTTCTCTCCCCTCGATGCTGCCTGGGGAATCATAAATTAGATCGATAGTAATGCGTGCGCGACCTCACGAACAGCGTGGGTCAAACCTGAGCCCCTCAGAACAGTGTATAATAGGATCCTTCGGAGACCCCTCCGAAGGTACATGGCGTAGGTTGGCGGCAGGGCGGTGGCGACCCAGACGAGGCGAAATGTGTTTTCTTACTCCATTATAAACTTCATATTTATTCCTTAAAGAAAGTCCTTAAACGTCTAAATAACATTCTTATCCTAACTTCCTAAGTATCCTAATACTTCAATATTATTCCTTCTTGCTACGCTTAACAATATCTTATCGCCAATAGTTTCCGAACTCATAAGTGTATTCAATTTGGTAGAATTCGTGGACGCGCGCTCAAATTCATGACATAGGATTTCAATTGCTAAAAGAGCTCTACTACAAAGTCCGCGTACGGATGTGGGCCACGTTCGGTTTTCACTCCTTTCTTATCTCTGTTCAATGCCACGGGGTGGTTGACTGTCTAGCTGGTAAAGCCTCTTGGGCCGGAGATCGGAACACGTGGAAAAGTACTGATCGGAGAATTCCGCATCACTTTAGTAGGCTTGGCATAGATTTAGGATTACTCACTTAATACATCCGCGACGAGTCGTTGAAGCGCTTCCACTACTCGAGGCTGGAAAAGAAAATATGCAATTCGGGAGGGCCTTTGCCTAACCCGTCAACAATGCCAACAACAATACATACAGCCAGCAGCAGTGCTCTGACGCGAAATCTCCGCCCACTACTTCCTCTCCGTTTCCGGCACCGTTAGGCCATCAGCCGGTCGAGTCTCTCCGCTTTCTTGATCGACAAAGCGCTTCTTGAAAGCGCCGCAAGCGCCCTGTCCCTGCTCCCTATTCTATGGCCGACAATTAGTCCACGGCTGCTCCTCCGAATAACGGAACGCTCCTTGAAAGCGCCGCGAGCGCACCGTCTCCGCTACTGCTCCTCTAGGAATTCGCCTATTTCGCGGCGACTCCTCCGTCCGACGGCGTGCTCCATGAGAGCACCGCCAGCACTTCGTCCTTGGCTTCGCTACTCCGGGATGACGCCTACTGCACGGCGGCTCCTGCGATCGGCGGGTTGCTGCTTAAAGCGCCGCCAGCACTCCGACCTTCTTCACTACCCCTGGATGGCGCCTACTTCACGGCGACTCCTGTGAGGTTAGGGCCGAACCCTATCCGAATTTCCGGCGGAGCGCCCCTTAAAGCGTCGCGATCGCTTCGACCGCTCCTACTTGGTTTTGATGACTCCCCTCAGCCCCGCCTCGTGGGAGGCCTGACTGAGAGATTCGCGCCGCTACTGTGACCCGCTCTTCTCTTCTTCTTCTGGCCAAGCGTTGCTCGCACTACGCCTCTCTGCCACCAGGGGTCTAGCTCGCACGCTGGTACCCCTGGTAACCATGACCTAGCCTTAAAACTCACCTAGCTTCTACGATCGCGCCCTGCCTTGACTGAGCAGTACGTACACCGCCAAATGGCCGCTTGTGGCCTTCTTTCTATATGCCTGCTGGTCCTGCACCAGCACGATGATTCCTCAGCGGTTAAAACTACGCTGCAGTTGATCGAAAATTTCCGGATGCTTCTCCTTGCTCGCACGAACTTGCTTGTTTCGTGGTCAAATCACTAAAAGAACGCCGCTCCCACGCGGTTTCCTAACCTTAGCTTTGAGCGCGTTACCAGATCGATCAGACCCTCCACGGAACGCTGAATAGGGTCCTATTACGCGATCGGGCTGCCAGAAAGGCTGAAACACCGCACCCCCCGGGCTGCCAACCCGGTCGACCTATCGCCGACGTTACAGTTTTGACATTCTGTTGTCCATTCGAATTTTACATTTTTCCTACATAATCTTGTTATGTGACGGCAGTATTCTGCAAAATTCTTTATGAAACTTCTGTAATAATTGCAAAATGCATCGAATCTTCTAGCGCTGTCCACATCATGTGGAACTGGGTAATTTTGAATTACGTCGTATTTTTTGACGTCAGGCAAGATTCCTTGCGAAGGTTCCAATCGAGAGAAAGCTATAGTCATCATTCTCTGAAAGGAGTTTGGAGCTATTTTTAAACCGAATGGTAATCGCGTGAAACGATATGAACCATTGTTTGTTGAGAAGGATGTTATATCTCGTGAATTTTTTTCGAGTGTAATTTGGTGAAAACCGGAAATTAAGTCGAGGCATGAGAAATACTTTGCTCTACCTAGTCGATCTAAAATGTCATCGATTCTAGGAAGTGGAAATTTATCAGATAAGATTTTTTTTATTAATTTGACGATAATCAATTACTAATCGTCATTTTTTCTTGTCTGAATTTGGGAGAGACTTTTTTGGTACTAGCAAAAGTGGGCTATTATAACTTGTCTTTGAATTTCGTCTTGTTGACTATAAGGATTTCTGTAATATTTGTATATACGGGTTCATCAACACTTAATCTCAGTTTTTGTTTATAGAAGTTATTTATAGTGATCGCTACATCACTATATTGGGTGCGTAATGTTGTAAATTGATCATTGAATTGAGGTGGGAAGTTTTTTGTAAGTTGAGATACTACTGTTTTTTTACGGTTTTCTGAGTCTGATTTTATTACTTCGTAGTTTGATCTATACCACCTGATGTATATTTGTGGTACTTAGTAGCCTTACATATGCATTCTGGACTGTTGCTATGGTTTTTGCTATATAGATACCTTAATGAAGTTCTTGATTCGGAATTAATACACTGTTTTCTTCGCAATTTATCTTAATTTTTCGGACGACTTGGGATCTTGCTGGCAGAATTAGGGAGTTGTTGCCAGAAGTGTATGTTATCGGAACATAAATTGGATATTTGAGGTTATTTGGCCTAATTACAAGCCAGTCTTCAGAAGGCTTGAAGTCTAATTGACAATTGTACCTTTTGATAAAATCTATTCCCAGTGTCCCATTATAAGGAATAGCGAACTGCACATTTACTATAAGGAAATCATGTGGGATGATGTACTAAGAAGTTTGAATTTCGATAGAAGTTATTCCTTTTGATTTGTTTACCTCTTGGTTTATATCCTGTATGTTTATGATATGATTATCTTGAATGTTTTGAAAATTATCAGAATTTTCCTTTAATATGGATATTTCTGCACCTGTATCTAGTACAAAAACTAATTCTTTTCCTGTTGCTGCGTTTATGAAACTAACGAATGTACTTTCACTGATATTTATAGTGTGAATTTTGTTGTTTTTTTACTGACGCGTATCTAAAGGTGTATGGGAGCTTCCAAATTCGATTGGGTTATTCTAATAATGTTGTTTTGGTTATTATTATTATAACCGTTACTATTGTTATAACCCATGGCGATTTCCACCGCGGTTGTTTCCACCACAATAATTTCCGCCGCGGTTGTTTGTGTAATAACTGTTATTCTGGTTATTGTTATTTATGTAGTAACCAGTGTTTCGATTATAACCGTTATTTTGGTAATATCTGGTATTATTATAATTACCTTGATTATTACCTCTACCGCGATAATTGTTTCTGAAATTATTACCGCGATAATTATTTCCTCGTTGGGTGTTGTAGCGAAGCTTAGAACTACAGGATCAACGGGTACTAGCGCCACCTATCGGGCGGTAGCCGTTGCAAGGCTGTTCAAGGCTGTCCAAGAAGGAAGAGAGAAGTTGGATCCGCTTAAGTCGCAATCCGATCTTGCCCCGATCCAAGTCGAGATTTACTAGCTACACGGATTTAAAGTGTAAAGTGGATAGTAGAAGCGTTCTGGCCAGATTGTGGTCATATTAAATATTGTTTTCCCAGGCCCCTAAGGGTAAGTTCGAAGAGCTGCAGAGCAAAGCGAATGAATATGCTCTCACACAAACATTTTTATCTCAGGGTAGGGAACGGTGGCTTTTAATAATCGCCGTTTACCTCTGTCACGGAGTCAGGAGCAGCAAGCAGGGCAAAATTGATCCCCGCTTCAAGAAGCTCAGTCTATTTTCGGCACGGTTTCTATACAGTTCAGCGTGGGCAGAAGTCCGAGTGCGGCGAGGAGGGGAAAACTCCCCTAAAACCCCAAAAAAAGGTCTAAAGGTGTTTCTTACCAGTTTGGGACCTCTAAGATCCTTTCTCGTTTAAATAATTAAGAAATGGCCCAAACAGCATAAATGCATTACGCGAAAAAATATAATATATAGAAAAAAACCCCGTTATAGTTAATACTAAATAATATCTTAGGTTAAAATTTCTAAAGTTTAAAAATGTAAGTGTTGGGCTAAGCAGCCACCAGATAGGCTAATTAGAATATTGATAATTTGTTCATCTGCAGCGGCATTTAATCTTCTCTTTTGACTCCCAGATTCGCATGCACTTTGTTGTCATTTTTGTAGCGCATGCGCTTTTGGGAGCTTCTGCGCCAAAGCTGTTCTTCTTCTTGTGGTAGTTTGAGAGTTGTTATTGACGGGCCGCTATTTGTTTTATTGTGCGGAATTAGCTCAATAAATTAAATATAAACAATTGAATCTCGTCTTTAATTCGGTCGCTATCAAAAAGGTGATCGCTCAACAGTAAGTTAAAGTCAAATATAATGAATAACAAGATTGGTAAGGATTTGTAAAATTTAAATATGTAAAAGTTAAAAGAAAAAAAATGTGAATATAAAAAGTAAATTATGAGGCTACGGAAAGAGAAAAAAAAAATATGCAAAAGAAGATATAAAATCACTTATCAGTAGGAAGATCTTACAGAAAAATTATGTGAAGGAGGAATTGGGAAAAAAAGTTAAAGTTTTCGTGCATGCAAATTTCGGTCGCTTAAAGACATGCACTAAATATTGTGCATTTACCGAATCTTTTTTGTTGTTGTTAGTTTTTTTTTATTGTGTTTGCCTGCCAGAATTTCACAGCTCCACCGCCAACGAATGGAAGCGCTTTCGTCATTGGAGGAAGTTAAGGTGAGCTTTATTTACTATTTGGCAATAAACCAACTTTGATTCTTTTTCTACCGAAATTTTGTTACACGATCACACGAATATAAATGAGTATAAAGAAATAATTTTCCTTAAAAATTTAAAAAATATTTTTGAAAAACATTGAATTGAATTGCGTTAGAATGAAAACAATAACGAAGTTACTTTTTAAATAATTATATCACATTTCTTTTTGCATACTTTAACCTACATTTTTTTAGAAAGATTTACTGTTACTTTTTATTTTCATTAGAATACTTTATGATTACTAAAAATGAATATCCTATCTCTCCCTGTATTTTATGTACAAATATTATAATAACAAATATTATAATGTCTGAGTAAATACCCACTTTTAACTCCATGCTGACCCAAGAGCCGTCGTAAGTTCAAGATACTAAAAGGGGCCTAATGCATAGCTTTGTCGGACGAGCATTGGCCATGGTAGGGAGGGCAGATAACACCCCGTTAACATCTAGGGGCGTGGCATGTCTAGTGAGAAGTACTGTTTCATTTTCTTAACCGCCTGTCCGATTTTTATGCTATCTCTTTTCCGGCCGATTCAGGCTCGTTACCTATTCGCACGCGATAAATTTTAATTATCAAAGATACAAATGAGCGCCCGTAATCTGAATCCTCCAAATAACACCACGACAATTGCCGACGAGATATAGCCGGATTTCAACGCGTGCGGGATTAACAGATTGCAAGACCACCAGCTCAGACGTTGTTCGTTACAGGAATAATAAGAAATAAAATCTAAAATAATTATGGCGCCCAACGTGGGGCCTTACTGTACAGTGAAGCCCACCTAGTAGCATGAAAATACTAAATCTGTCCTTTCTGTTCTATTTCTGTCAATTTTCCCAGTCAGGTGGGTCAACTTTCATTCGCATAGGAATGCAGTGTTTATACTTTTAAAAATAGTAAAACCTGACCACGAAGAAAGTTTCGCACACCTGTCTCCTTGATTTGTGTTAAATTACATAAGTCAAGCGCTTCGGACTTAGGCAATCAACATTCACTATGTGTTTTGGCTAACCGCGCTTGGCATAGCAATACCTAATTTAAATTAGATCTGACAAGTCATCACTGCAGGATAACAGTGCTAATGCCCGCGAGCAGTAGCCTGGCCGCGGTTTGGATTTAGGTCTAATGTGGTTTGTTTTATTTTTTTTGAGTCTGTTAGATTGGAATGTGCTTGGAACTACAATCCTAGAAAAAATTATTAGTAGTTGAGGTTGACCACGCTATATAGTTTGGGAGTTGTTATTGACGGGCCGCTATTTGTTTTATTGTGCGGAATTAGCTCAATAAATTAAATATAAACAATTGAATCTCGTCTTTAATTCGGTCGCTATCAAAAAGCTGATCGCTCAACAGTAAGTTAAAGTCAAATATAATGAATAACAAGATTGGTAAGGATTTGTAAAATTTAAATATGTAAAAGTTAAAAGAAAAAAAATGTGAATATAAAAAGTAAATTATGAGGCTACGGAAAGAGAAAAAAAAAATATGCAAAAGAAGATATAAAATCACTTATCAGTAGGAAGATCTTACAGAAAAATTATGTGAAGGAGGAATTGGGAAAAAAAGTTAAAGTTTTCGTGCATGCAAATTTCGGTCGCTTAAAGACATGCACTAAATATTGTGCATTTACCGAATCTTTTTTGTTGTTGTTAGTTTTTTTTTATTGTGTTTGCCTGCCAGAATTTCACAGCTCCACAGCCAACGAATGGAAGCGCTTTCGTCATTGGAGGAAGTTAAGGTGAGCTTTATTTACTATTTGGCAATAAACCAACTTTGATTCTTTTTCTACCGAAATTTTGTTACACGATCACACGAATATAAATGAGTATAAAGAAATAATTTTCCTTAAAAATTTATAAATATTTTTGAAAAACATTGAATTGAATTGCGTTAGAATGAAAACAATAACGAAGTTACTTTTTAAATAATTATATCACATTTCTTTTTGCATACTTTAACCTACATTTTTTTAGAAAGATTTACTGTTACTTTTTATTTTCATTAGAATACTTTATGATTACTAAAAATGAATATCCTATCTCTCCCTGTATTTTATGTACAAATATTATAATAACAAATATTATAATGTCTGAGTAAATACCCACTTTTAACTCCATGCTGACCCAAGAGCCGTCGTAAGTTCAAGATACTAAAAGGGGCCTAATGCATAGCTTTGTCGGACGAGCATTGGCCATGGTAGGGAGGGCAGATAACACCCCGTTAACATCTAGGGGCGTGGCATGTCTAGTGAGAAGTACTGTTTCATTTTCTTAACCGCCTGTCCGATTTTTATGCTATCTCTTTTCCGGCCGATTCAGGCTCGTTACCTATTCGCACGCGATAAATTTTAATTATCAAAGATACAAATGAGCGCCCGTAATCTGAATCCTCCAAATAACACCACGACAATTGCCGACGAGATATAGCCGGATTTCAACGCGTGCGGGATTAACAGATTGCAAGACCACCAGCTCAGACGTTGTTCGTTACAGGAATAATAAGAAATAAAATCTAAAATAATTATGGCGCCCAACGTGGGGCCTTACTGTACAGTGAAGCCCACCTAATAGCATGAAAATACTAAATCTGTCCTTTCTGTTCTATTTCTGTCAATTTTCCCAGTCAGGTGGGTCAACTTTCATTCGCATAGGAATGCAGTGTTTATACTTTTAAAAATAGTAAAACCTGACCACGAAGAAAGTTTCGCACACCTGTCTCCTTGATTTGTGTTAAATTACATAAGTCAAGCGCTTCGGACTTAGGCAATCAACATTCACTAAGTGTTTTGGCTAACCGCGCTTGGCATAGCAATACCTAATTTAAATTAGATCTGACAAGTCATCACTGCAGGATAACAGTGCTAGTGCCCGCGAGCAGTAGCCTGGCCGCGGTTTGGATTTAGGTCTAATGTGGTTTGTTTTATTTTTTTTGAGTCTGTTAGATTGGAATGTGCTTGGAACTACAATCCTAGAAAAAATTATTAGTAGTTGAGGTTGACCACGCTATAAATAATCAAACCAGGCTAAATGATCAAATCACTTATATCTTTCCTTCTATCTTTCTCGGAACCTCTCACGTAAACATACATAAGAGCTTCGACAATGAGCTCTTGGTTAAGCATGGAGTAATTCAATTTTCATATATTATCTTTTCGCACTCATTGAACATATACATATCTTACAATTATACATATCCTGTCCTATATCTTACAAATAACTATTACTAATCTTCCCACGACTATAAAGGTTGAAGGATTAAGAAGAAAAGTTAGTTCTACAGAGTTTGTACCGTTTGATAGAAAAGTCCGAGAAATTTCATTTAGTTTTCGATTTAAGAGAGACAGAATAATACAACAAATTTAGCTGTTATATCCCAAGCAGTCAAGATTTAGTGGTGAAATGGGTCTCGATCATTCGGATACCGAAGAGGCAAGTGCTTCAACAGAGGTCTGTACGTTGTGCAGAACTCGTACTTCGTCAACGGAATGGTTTAAAACCAAATGTGGGCATAGTTTTCATAGAAGCTGTATAAAAACGCATTTCGCAAAAGATAGAAGTTGTCCTGTCTGCAAAGCATACTGCCGAGGAGAATCTGTGGAAAGACCAGATAGTGTCGCACAGCATACAAGGCAGAAACAAAGGGTCGCAAGTTCACAGGTAGAAAGCGTGGAGCAAAGAGTCGCTGACATGGAGGGTCGAGGTCAGACTAGTAGTCGCGAGAGCATGGAGAGCATGCTGCAGGATGCAGTGAAGAGGATGCAAAATGAGTTACTTACACAGTTGACAGAGGTGCCGAGGGTGGAATAAGCGTATATAATTTTATTTATAGAGTTCAGGCTTTAACTTGCCAGACACTTGGCGGAAATTTCGATATTCTCTGTGGAAATGCAAGTGCGCTGTTTGAAGGCAAAGCCGATGATTTCTTCTGGCGGTACCATAAATCTGTTCGGACCGTGAGATGGAATGTTTTGTGTGCTGTTCTTCGCCGTCAGTTCAGGGATACGAGAACTGATGTAGATATACGAGAAATGATCAGGGATCGTAAACAAAAAGAAAGGGAAACTGTCGACTCCTTTTATGATGCGGTGGTCCAACTTACAGATAGCTTAGAGGATCAAATGGAGGAGAGGGAGTTAATAGAAATCCTTCGGCGAAATTTAAGACCCGAGATAAGGCACGAGATCTTAAATATCTCTATTAGTTCAATGTCGCGGCTTCGCGAAATTTGTAGAAAGCGGGAGTGCTTCCATGAAGAACTTAAGAAAGAGCAGGTCTACAAAAAGGGACCACCATTCAAGAGCCACGTGTCTGAGCTCCTTGAAGATTCTCATGACCCAACCGAATCAGAATTCTTCGATGAGCGGGAAGGTACTGTGGAGGCCATATCCTTAATCTGCTGGAATTGCAGAAAAGAAGGACAAAGATACCAAGACTGCACAGCAACACGAAAAGTGTTCTGTTATGGTTGTGGTGCTCGAAATACCTACAAACCATCTTGCCAAAGGTGTTTAAAAAACATACAGCAGAACACCCAAGTTGTTCGTTCGCGGACTGTTCTGAAGGCACAAGGAACGAACCATTGAGAATCTGGAAGGATATCCTGAGGATATCCTTGAACCAACCGAGGGCGCCTCAGCAGGATGGCACCACAGAGTTTCTACTACTAATAAGTTTACTAACAGAGTTACGAACAAAAATAGTAATAATTTTAGGATTACAGCTAAGTCTAGAAATTCAAACAGGTTAAGAAGATTTTGGAGAGTCACCAAAGATTTGTGTGCGCTCCGAAAAAGTTGTGTCGACAATCGGCCGTATGCATCAGTAACAGTTCTTGGCAAGGAAGTGAAAGGGCTGATGGATACAGGAGCAGCAATGAGCTGTATACGCGGACGATTTGCACAAGAAATCTTAGGAAGTGGAGTTCCCGTGCGTAGAGTGTTTAGTAATATTTCGACGCCAGATGGCAGTAGGCAAAACATTGTCGGGCGAATAAAGACAGGAGTTGAGTACAAAGGCCGTAAAGAGCTTTTAGAATTATATATAGTCCCTTCGTTAGCGCAGGATCTCTATTTAGGCATTGACTTTTGGAACCTGTTTGACCTATTACATCCAGATATTCAGATATCAGAGCTGAGCGCCCACAAGATTTCTGATGAGCAGAGAAGAAGTCTGCAGAAGGTAGTAGAAAAGTTTCCATCGTTTGAAGTATCGGGGCTAGGTAAAACAAGCCTTCTGTCGCATCAGATCGATGTTGGTGTTGCAAAAACCATTAAGCAGAGGCATTTTCCTGTCTCTCCAGCTGTAGAGAAGTTACTCTATGCAGAAGTAGATCGAATGCTGCAGCTGGGAGTGATTGAGGAGTCCGACAGTGCCTGGTCGTCACCAGTAGTCCTAGTTGAAAAGCCCGGAAAGGTCAGGCTTTGTCTAGATAGTCGTAAAGTGAACGCGGTATCCGTCAAGGACGCATACCCGTTGCCACAAATTGACGGTATCCTTAGTCGGTTGCCCAAAGCTAATTTCATTAGTAGTCTAGACCTCAAGGACGCATTTTGGCAGATTCCATTAGATCAAGCGTCTAGGGATAAAACAGCTTTCACGATCCCTGGTCGTCCACTTTACCAGTTCAAGGTGATGCCGTTTGGACTCTGCAATGCGGGCCAAACTATGTGACGATTGATGGATAAGGTTATCCCAGCAGCCTTACGAAACGAGGTCTTCATCTATCTCGATGATCTCCTTATAGTCTCCGAAAGCTTTGAAGCGCATATGAAAATACTTGAGACAGTTGCAGATTGCATCCGGAAAGCAGGTTTGACTATTAATGTCAAGAAAAGCCATTTCTGCGTGCAACAGGTCAAGTATTTGGGATATTTAATTGGGGAAGGTGTTATACGCACAGACCCAGATAAAGTGGCTGCGATTGAAAAGTTTCCATTGCCAAAAACTCTTAGGAGCTTGAGAAGTTTTTTAGGTATGGCTGGCTGGTATAGAAAGTTTATTGAAAATTTTGCTACAATCGCGGCACCCTTGACCGATTTGTTAAAAGCGAAGAGAAAGTTCAGTATGACGGATGAAGGAAGAGAGGCTTTTGAGGAACTAAAGCGTAGATTATGTTCAGCGCCAGTCCTTAGAAGTCCAGATTTCAACAAGCCTTTTTATATTCATTGCGACGCAAGTAAAAGCGGGGTAGGAGGCGTTTTGGTCCAAAAGACAGAGGATGGGGATGAGTACCCAATCGCGTATGTATCCAAAAAGCTCAATAAAGCTCAGAGAAATTACTCTGTAACTGAGCAAGAGTGTCTTGCGGCGATCATAAGCGTGAAGCGCTTTCGTCCGTATGTTGAAGGCCACGAGTTCACCATTGTAACAGATCACGCATCGCTCAAGTGGTTGATGAATCAAACGGATTTGCATTCACGGTTAGCAAGGTGGGCCCTTAAGTTGCAAGCTTTTAGATGAGCATCGCTCAAGTGGTTGATGAATCAAATGGATTGGCATTCACGGTTAGCAAGGTGGGCCCTTAAGTTGCAAGCTTTTAGATTTACGATTGAGCATCGGAAGGGGTCACTGAATGTTGTTCCTGATGCACTCTCGAGGCTAAACGAGGACGAATTAGCGAGCATAGATGCCTCTAATGGCTTGTTACTGGATACTTCCTCCGATCAGTTTCGTAGTCCTGAGTATATTGGTCTGATAGATAGCGTAAAGGCCAATCGCTCGAAATTCCCAGACTTAAAGGTTGTAGACGGCTTAGTGTATAGGCGCTCAGAGCACGCAACAGGTGAGCCGCTCCACGACGTGTACATTTGGAAGCTTTGGGTGCCCGTTCAGCTGGTAGGCGAGGTTTTGAAGAACGCGCATGATCATCCACTTGCATCTCACGGCGGAGTTCACAAGACTCTAGAGCGAATAAGGCGCTATTATTACTGGCCCGGTTTGGTAGGAGATGTTAAGGCGTATATTGGCGGGTGTGAGACTTGTAAGACCACCAAGGCACCCAACAGTCCCCTTAGACCTCCAATGGGTAAAGCGCCAGAGTCGGAAAGATTCTTTCAGCGAATCTATATCGATTTCCTGGGTCCGTATCCGCGTTCAAAGAGCGGGAATATTGCCATTTTTATAGTCTTAGACCACTTTTCGAAATTTTTATTGACAACGGCTCGCAATTCAGATCGGAGCTTTTTCAGAAGCTTTTGAGAGAACATAGAATTTCTCGCAAGCTGACGGCTATTCATGCAATACGTTCTTATGTAGACATTAGTCAAAAAGACTGGGACGCAAACTTAAGCAGCATTTGCTGTGCTTTAAGGTCAGCTACCCATTCGGCAATTGGTACCTCACCCTACTATATGGTGTTTGGCCAGCATATGGTAACGTCAGGTGGAACCTATGCCTTGTTAAGATCACTTGAAGGATTGCAGGATAGAGGGATATCCTTTACTAGAGAAGATTCGCTGGAATTGGCTCGAGGGAAGGCAAAGAAACTTTCGCAACAGCAGGATAGCAAAAACCGACAGCGTTATAATCTGAGATCGCGAGAAGTAAACTTCTCTAAAGTCAGGAAATATTTCGCCGCAACTTTAAGCAAAGTTGCTTTCTAACCGGCTACAACGCAAAGTTAGGACCAGCATTCCTAAAGGCACGAGTGCGACAAAAGTTGGGGAACTCGTACTATGAGGTCGAGGATCTCCAAGGTAAATTTGTCGGACGCTATCATGCGAAAGATTTGCACCAGTAATTATGGCGGGATCAGCCTTGTTGGGTTCACCACCAAGTCAGATCTTGGCGGGGGGGTGTTGTAGCGGAGCTTAGAACTACAGGATCAACGGGTACTAGCGCCACCTATCGGGCGGTAGCCGTTGCAAGTGGCAACATTATAATCTATAGTTTAACGGCAATCTGCAAGACTGCATTTGCGTTAACGTTAAGTCTCCCACTAATCCCAGCTCTAGAGCCGGCAGGAAGCTACTGCTAAACGCACCATGCTTTCTTTCCCAAACCGCATCTTGACCTGAAAGGTTGATTAAAAAGTAGCTGTTCAAGGCTGTCCAAGAAGGAAGAGAGAAGTTGGATCCGCTTAAGTCGCAATCCGATCTTGCCCCGATCCAAGTCGAGATTTACTAGCTAGACGGATTTAAAGTGTAAAGTGGATAGTAGAAGCGTTCTAGCCATATTGTGGTCATATTAAATATTGTTTTCCCAGGCCCCTAAGGGTAAGTTCGAAGAGCTGCAGAGCAAAGCGAATGAATATGCTCTCACACAAACATTTTTATCTCAGGGTAGGGAACGGTGGCTTTTAATAATCGCCGTTTACCTCTGTCACGGAGACAGAAGCAGCAAGCAGGGCAAAATTGATCCCCGCTTCAAGAAGCTCAGTCTATTTTCGGCACGGTTTCTATACAGTTCGGCGTGGGCAGAAGTCCGAGTGCGGCGAGGAGGGGAAAACTCCCCTAAAACCCCAAAAAAAGGTCTAAAGGTGTTTCTTACCGGTTTGGGACCTCTAAGATCCTTTCTCGTTTAAATAATTAAGAAATGGCCCAAACAGCATAAATGCATTACGCGCAAAAATATAATATATAGAGAAAAAACCCCGTTATAGTTAATACTAAATAATATCTTAGGTTAAAATTTCTAAAGTTTAAAAATGTAAGTTAAAGTCAAATATAATGAATAACAAGATTGGTAAGGATTTGTAAAATTTAAATATGTAAAAGTTAAAAGAAAAAAAATGTGAATATAAAAAGTGAATTATGAGGCTACGGAAAGAGAAAAAAAATATGCAAAAGAAGATATAAAATCACTTATCAGTAGGAAGATCTTAGAGAAAAATTATGTGAAGGAGGAATTGGGAAAAAAAGTTAAAGTTTTCGTGCATGCAAATTTCGGTCGCTTAAAGACATGCACTAAATATTGTGCATTTACCGAATCTTTTTTGTTGTTAGTTTTTTTTTATTGTGTTTGCCTGCCAGAATTTCACAGCACCACCGCCAACGAATGGAAGCGCTTTCATCATTGGAGGAAGTTAAGGTGAGCTTTATTTACTATTTGGCAATAAACCAACTTTGATTCTTTTTCTACCGAAATTTTGTTACACGATCACACGAATATAAATGAGTACAAAGAAATAATTTTCCTTAAAAATTTAAAAAATCTTTTTGAAAACATTGAATTGAATTGCGTTAGAATGAAAACAATAACGAAGTTACTTTTTAAATAATTATATCACATTTCTTTTTGCATACTTTAACCCACATTTTTTTAGAAAGATTTACTGTTACTTTTTATTTTCTGAATCTGAATCCTCCAAATAACACCACGACAATTGCCGACGAGATATAGCCGGATTTCACCGCGTGCGGGATTAACAGATTGCAAGACCACCATCTCAGACGTTGTTCGTTACAGTGTATAAATTGAATTGGCATTACCTGTCATTTAAGTACTGCATTGTATGTACTTTGTGACGGATTTATTCATAGTTACGAAACAGCTACGAAACTTTGATTCTGGTTCGTCTCCAGCTTCAATTGTTATTGAAGTATTAAGAATACTACGTATTGAAATATGAAGCTTGATCCTTTCTTTAACAGATGTTAGATTAGATCTTAGTCTGATCAAAAACTTTGATACTCGAGACCAGTGATCTGGATTTAACATTTCTTTGTGTTCATATATTAACATTCGAGCTTCATTAAAGCATTTATCTAATATTTCTACGTGTTTATTGACCGTCGCTTTTTGTATCGGTCTCTTATGCGATTTGTCAAATTCTGCTTTAATGCTTGATAGTTCATTCGATAATTCATTCCATTCCATTATATTATCGCTGTGGATTATCTTTTAGAAACCAAAATTGGATGCTCGTCTATTCTTGATTTCACTAGCATACCCGGTAAATTTTGTTAATACTATTCCTTTTTGGGTTGCGGTGCAGTGAAACAATGGTGGGACATGGCAGTTAAATGTTTCTATATAAAGAATTTCTAACACATACACACTAACAGGGGTTGTTGATACTAAATTCTGGACTCTTCTATTGAAATATGGGTCCTTTTCATATGTTTCGTTTATGGCTCTTTGTGTATTCATACTAGGATTATTTCTTTTGAATTTTCTTTATTTTATTTATTTTTGTTTCATTTTACTTTTATGGTATATAAAGATAAGATTATTCAAAAACATATGAAATCGTATTTAATATATCATGGGTGTATATTCAATATATCAGAATTTGGCATGGAGCGTTTCTTAGTTATACATATTTTTTTTGTTTTTTTTTACATTTTGTCCAGACCGATAGCCTGGCTTTTTAATCGCTCTTTTTGCTATACATTTATTATGAAAAATGTATGCTTTGTACAAAATGAATGCGATCAAAATGAATAAAATAATTTTTAATAAATTGTTTGTCAGTTCTGTGTTCATTGTTTTGAACTCAATTTTATTTATTACATTTGCTTTGGAGTCCACTTGTTTTACATCTACGAAAACCCGTTTTGGTTATTTTCTCAAAAATTGGTATATAATTTAGTAACTTCAGTAATTCATCCTTTCTGGCTTTTAGTCGTTGCACCACGCCACTTCTTTTTCCACACATCACACTCTACTTACTGCGATATTTTGTTTTCCGGTTGTCTCATAAGTGGCCGCTGCTGTGTAAGGGTTTTTTTTTTTTTTTTGATGCCTTAGTTGTGGATCCCTTGATGTCCTATTTGTTGGAGATCCGTCGATGTCTTGTCACGATCGCCATGTATTATTTTTCATCGAAGGTCCCAATTTATTTATAAAGAACAGCCGAAGTTTAGTTTAATCTTTCTTTATTTTATAGTATGTTAGGAGCAGCTGTGGTTGCCGCTCCGAGCTCATGGGAGTTTCTGGGGTTAGGAGTTAAGGAAGTTTAAGTCTCGTAGCTGCGCTGCCCAAGGTAGCAGCGGAGAGACGCTTATGTATTCTTAAGTATATAGCTATGTTAAGTATATATGTTCGCTTAGGCGGAGGTATGTGGACATGCATAAGGTCCACTCGTTTTACGTACATGCGGACATATGCACTTTTCGGCGTTCAGCAAAGGCACAGCGGACGATTCATATTTCGGTGCACTAAGGTTTATGACCGAGACCTTGAATAATGTAAACACTGCGACAAAGTGTCCTTTTGAAAAATAAAGTAATATAATATTGTTATTTTCTAACATAGATTGTACAAAATTTAATAAATTAAATTAACAATAAGATAAAAAAAACAAGAAAGGAAAGCTAACTTCGGGCGAAGCCGAAGTTTATATACCGTTGCAGTTGAGTCGCAGTCCGCTAGGTGTCGCCACGTATCTTATATTATTAGATATATTGAAATAAGTTTGGTTTTGTTTTGTATTGAAATATGTTTGGTTTTATTTTGTATTGAAATGTGTTTGGAGTTTATTTATTGGAGCAGCAATGGTGCCGCTCCAACGACCGAAAGGTCTCTCTTCTTTTACAATATTCTTTAAGTCTAACTAAGGCTAAGTCTCATATCTGCGCTGCTCGCAGGCAGCGGCAGAGAGACGGCTACGTATCTATATACTTATGTATATTGCTATGCGCTCTCAAGTGTAAGCGCAAGAGGTATGTATATGCTGTCCGTTCGTTGCAATTATGCCGACGCTAGCATTTACCGTGTGTGGGCTAATCCATAACGATCGGATCATATTTCGGCCACTTAGGAGTTATGACCGGGATTTTGAAATATGTAAACACTGCAACAAAGTGTTACAGTGTGTACCCTTTAAGTATCTTCGGTACAGTGGGTATTCAATATATGTGCATACTACATCTCCCTCCTTTTGAAAAATAACGTAATATAATAAAGTTATTTTTATAATAAAAATTTCTAATTAATACATTCCCTTTTTTTTTTATTTTATTAGAATTGAAGAAAATGAAATTATAAAAAAAAAATATATGTTTATTTATTTATTTATATAGGTGTGTCTTTGTATGGCCATACTAAGTACAATTTATGAAATAAAGATTTTTAACCTATCCTTATGAACTGTTTGTTTCCTATGTTTATTATTTGTTATTATAATGTTGTCTCTATCTCCTATTTCCGTTACTATATACGGACCTGTATATTTAGGATCTAACTTATGACCTGTCTCGTTTTTTAATAAAACTTGGCCACCTACTGATATATCTATATCCCTTACTTTATGATCATATAGAATTTTATTTCTATTCTTATTTGTTTCTAACATAACTCTAGCTCTTTTATAGGCTACTTCTAATCTATACTTACTCTCCTTAGCATAGTCATCTATATTATATAGTGCTTCTATACTATCTATGCTATTAAAATGTTTCGGTAAATTACTTGTTTTACCGAATACTAGCTCATATGGACAATAAGTGTGTGCCATAGATGGGGTCGTGTTGAAACAAAAGACAAAATATTGAAGCCATACGTCCCAATCAGTTTTATCAACCGATATGTAAGATCGTATGTACTCATTGAAAGTTCTATGACTTCTTTCTATTGTTCCAACTGTCTGGTGGTGGTGTGCTGTGGATTTAATATTTTCAATCTTTAAATATTTGCATAAATCGTCTATAATTGAATTCTTATATTCTGTTCCCATGTCCGTAATGAACGTCTTCATTGGACCGTACTTCAGAATAAAAGATTCAAATATTGCTTTAGCGACAGTATTAGCATTTTTATTTGGAACAGGTATTGCAACTAAATACTTAGTTAAATCACATATTAAAGTGACTGCATACTCATTGCCATTTTCTGATTTTGGCAATGGACCAATGGTGTCCACTATCACTCTGTCGAAAGCGTTTATTGGTGTGTCTGTAATTGTTAAAGGAGTCTTTATGTGTTTAGTTATTTTGGCTTTCTGGCATTTTTGACATTTTCTTACGTACTCAGTTATATCTTTAGACATGCCTTTCCAGTAATAGTGTCTTTTTACTTTGGCCAAAGTTTTTGATATGCCAGTATGACCTCCTTGAATTGGATCATCATGAAATGTAGACAAAATTGCTTCTTTTTCTTTTAAATTTGTTATTTTGGTCACCGGGTTGAGTAGCGCTACTCTTAATGTTTTCAAGATTTTATTGCCCATTAATTTAAAATTATCTACTGAAGTATATTCAAAGATATTTTCCCACATTTTCCCACTTTGAGTTGGCTGATTTTATGTATACCGGCTTGCATTTCAAGCCTTTGGAAAAATTGATCTAAGTCAATAACTCAATTATTATATAAATCGCTAACATCATATCTTGCAGTAATTTTTCTGCCTTGTTTAAATAAACATAACGAATTTTTTATCTGCAAGGTCATTACTTTACGTACTTCATCATTGTTTATGACGTCGTATACGTTGGGCTTAGAAGCTTTATTTAAAGATTGCATAGGCAATTCTTGTTTTTGATTTTCCGCGCGGAATTTTTGTCTACTTTGATATCTGGTAGTGACTTTCAATATATTTCTAGTTATATTTTGTAGATCTTTGATGGTTATCCTTGATAAAGCATCAGCTACATAATTATCTTTTCCCTTTAAATATTCGACTGTAAAATCGTATTCTTCTAGTTCGAGCCTCATACGTGTCAGTTTAGAACTGGGATTGATCATTGAGAAGAGGTATATTAAAGGTCTGTGGTCTGTTTTTATTAAGAAATGTTTTCCATATATATATGGTCTGAAATGTAATATCGCCCAATGAATTGCAGCCAATTCCTGCTCAGTAGTACATTTGTTACTTTCACCTTTTGTAAATGCTCTTGATGCGTATGCAATGGGAAGTTGGAGTCCATTATGGTTTTGAGTTAAAACCGCTCCACATGCTTGCTTACTTGCATCTGTTATTATACAGAATTCTTTAGTGAAATCTGGATATTGTAGCAAGGTAGGTTCCATAAGTTTTGTTTTTAAGTATTGAAATGCATTTTCACACTCATCCGTCCATTTAAAAGGAACATTCTTTTTACATAATCTTGTTATGTGCCGTGAATAGTCGGCGAAATTTTTTATAAAACGTCTATAATAGTTACAAAATGCTACGAAACGTCTAGCACTGTCCGCGTCGTGCGGAACTGGGTAGTTCATAATGACATCGTATTTCTTGTCATCTGGAAGTATTCCTTTATCAGTGCATTTATGACCTAGAAAAGTCACTTCATGCATAAAAAATGAACATTTTTCTGGATGTAACTTTAGGTTGTATCTTCTACATTTCTCAAAAACATCTGTTAAGTTCTTAAGCATATGCTTTTCGGAACAGCCAATTACTATTAAGTCATCCATATAAAGGAATGCTTGAGAAGGTTCTAGACCAGAGAACGCAATAGTCATCATTCTTTGAAACGAATTAGGGGCTATTTTTAATCCAAAAGGTAATCGCGTGAAACGATATGAGCCGTTGCTCGTTGAAAAGGACGTTATATCTCTTGAGCCTTTTTCGAGTTCAATTTGATGGAATCCTGACATTAAGTCAAGACATGAAAAGTATTTTGCTCGACCTAGTTGATCTAAAATGTCATCAATTCTAGGTAATGGGAATTTATCAGATAGTAATTTTTTATTTATCTGGCGGTAGTCAATTACTAATCGCCATTTCTTAACATTTGACCCGGGGGATGATTTCTTAGGAACAAGTAACAATGGGCTATTGTATTCAGATACTGACGGTTCGACAATCCCGTCAGAGATTAATTTACCTACTTGCTTTTGAATTTCGTTCACCTGACTATGTGGGCTTCGATAGTTTTTTATATATACGGGTTCATCATCTTTTAATCTCAATTTCTGTTTATAAAAATTATTGGTGGTTATTGATTCGGTTTCCAATCCGAATATATCGCTATACTGGGTGCATAAGCTAGAAAGCTGTGACTTAAACTGTGGAGGGAAGTTTTTTGAAAGTTGTGATAGTACGGATTTTTTCCTATTGTCTGAATTTGTATTGACTACATCGTAGTTCAAAAGTGATTCATATGTTAGGTTATCAGTACTGACTACTTGGTTGGTATTTGTTGTGTTTAGTAGTCTTATGAAGGCATTATTAGATGTTGCTATGGTATTTGCAATATAAATGCCATGCTGAATTTCCTGATTTGGAATAAATACACTGTCTTCTTTTAAGTTAAGCTCAATTTTCCGAATAACTTGGGATCTTGCTGGCAGAAGTATTGAATTATTGCCAGTACTATGAGTTATTGGTACATTAATTGGAAATTTTAAGTTATTGGGTCTAATTATAAGCCAATCTTCAGATGGCTTGAAGTCTAATTGACAGTTGAATTTTTTTATAAAGTCGATGCCTATTATTCCATCGCATGGAATTGGGAAATGTGAATTTAGAATATGAAAATCGTGTGGAATTATGTATTTAGTTGTCTGTATTTCCAAAGAAACTAAACCTTTGGATTTGGTTATTTCTTAACTTATGCCTTTTATGTCTATGATGTGATCATCTTGGATGTTTTGGAAGGTATCCGAAGTTTCTTTTAAAATGGAAATGTCTTCACCTGTATCTATTGAAAAGATAAGCTCTTTTCCAGTAGCTACATTGAAAAATGAAACGAATATATTTTGACTGAGATTAATGGTGTGAACTCTGACTTCTTTTACTATTGAGTATTTAAAGGGCTTTGGGAGTTTCCCGAAGTGTTTTGGTCAGTATTTTGTGCAATTCTGACATTGCTTTGATTATTGCCATTGGGGCCTTGGTACGAGTTTCCACCGCCTCTATAGTTTCCTCTATATTGGCCTCGTCCTCTATTGTTATTTTTGTAATTGTTGTTATAGTTATTGTTGTTGTAGTTATTTTTGTTGTAGTTATTGTGATTACCACGAAAATTACCGTCCTATGTTCTTGTAATATAGGACGGTGCTTGACTGTCCAGTTGCTTCAACTATTGACAAATTTGGAAACGGCAGCTTGCATGATAAGTTTTACATTATCGATTGTGCAATTTTTAGTCATTGCTTTGATTGCAAGCTGCGTGGAATAACTTCTGGCTAGCTCTAAAGGTAAACCATCTGTTATATATGCGCCTTCTAAGGCTTTCGTCATCTGCTCAATTTCTTGTGTATATTGGTTAGCAGTTTAATTGCGCTGCTGTAGCTTCGCTCATAATACTTCAACAGTTTCGCCTTTGACGTTGCCTCTTAGTCTGGAAATCCCTTCAGTAATTGTTGTTTCATTACTGATTAGATTTCTGGCGACACCTTTTAGCTTTGTTTTCACTATGGATACCGCTAATTCTTCGTGCTCACCTTGTATTGATTTTTTTGGCGATTGAGCAAATATCAGCCACTTTATGCGGGCTATTCGTTTGTTAATTTTATTTTTTTGACCCCCACGTACCATCACGCACACACTACTCATTCAGAGGTTTTTTTTTTTTTTTTGCCTGTATATACCTTGTCCTATTGTCACATCGGCAGGAATGCTGCTCCTTGTAACTCTCGTCACGGTCGCCATGAAACATGTTTGGTTTTATTTTGTATTGAAATATGTTAGGAGTTTATTTGATTGGAGCAGCAATGGTGCCGCTCCAAAGATCGAAGTGTCTCTGTTCTTTTACAATATTCTTTAAGTCTAATTAAGGCTACTCGCTAAAACTCGAGAACGGCTGAACGGATTTATCTTATCTTGGTCTTGAATTATTCGTGGAGGTCTAGGGAAGGTTTATAAGGTGATAAAAATTCGAATAATTGACGGGAAAATCAAACATCATTTTTCTATTTCCCAAAAAAACGTTTAGGCTCTTTACTTTCTGGGATTTGAAATGATTTAAAGCACTTCTTGACCTACATTCAGAAATATAACAACAGAACAGAAAATTTCGTGCCCACTTTTAAGGTATTATATAAAAATATTCAAGTTTGTATTAAAATATATATATAGGAAATAATTAATGGCCAAATTTTGAAAAATCACAGATACAAGGACAATTTTATCACTTACTGGGAACACTGATACCACTACCTGATGCAGATCATCAATTTTTACAAATTTTTTTTATGGGCAATTCAGATGCGGAACTTAATAATCGTGGTGCTCACAATCCAACAGTGAAGAGAACCATTGTCCAACAATTACAAATGTTTCTTCATCAGAATAACAATTTAGTAAACATAATCATCGATAGCATTGGATCGGATGCCATCTGATAGCCATAATACTGAAAGACTGGCTGTGAAAAGACTGACGAATATCGTCATTGAGGCGACAATCATAAAAGGAAAATACAAAGGAGAGGATGTCTTGATCCCGCGGATACCGATGATTCCAACGGACATACAATTTCCAGTACGTCTGGATTTTGCGATGACCATAAATAAATTGCAAGAAATCGTTAGAAGTTTTTGGAATCACCTTGGAGTTTCCCTGTTTCGCGCAAGGACAATTAGACGTCGCGAGTTCGTGCGTCGGAAAACCGTCTTCTTTGTTTATTTACGCACCACAAAACAAAACAAAAAATATAGTTTATGAGAAAGCTTTAAATTAATTATCAGACTGTATTTTAACAGTGTGCGTCTGTGAATATCAAATTTAAATCTTATAAATAGCCAGTATTTTAGGAAAACTCTGTTTTGTAAGTAAGCAACATCATGTATCGAAAATAATAATAAAACTTCATGTTTTATTCAATAAATGAAGTTGAATAAAATAAGAGGGTAATCTTTAATTTTTGGAATTGAAAATGATTAAAATGATAGCTCCGCGAAACTTAATTTTAGCTATCTTCAGTTCTTACTGTATCAGATAATTTTTTTAAGTTTGAAAAATTTTAAATTTTGTCACAAAAGAAGATTTTGAACGCAACAAAAAAAAAACAACAGCTGGCAGTACGAAGTCTGCCGGGTCAGCTAGTGTACTTATATATATTGCAATGCGCTCTCAAGTGGAGGCGCGAGTTCGTTACAATTATGCCCACGCTAGCACTTCCTGTGTGCGGGCTAAGCCATAGCGATCGGTTCATATTATGGCCAATTAGGGTTTATGACCGGGACTTTGAAATATGTAAACACTGCAACAAAGGGTTACAGTGCGTACCCTTTAAGTACTTTCGGTATAGTGGGTATTCAATATATGTGCAAATTAATAAGATGTTGTGCGGTGATGATTCGCCGGCAACAGGCCCTTTGATGTCTTCTAGCCGGCTGGCCGTAAAATATCCAGTTAGGAAGATTAGTAGTCCCTCTTTATCTGCTGGCCTAGAGACTCAGTCAGATTTGTATTAATAAATGCTTTACGACGGATCTGTAACGGCTAGGTCAAAATTCGTATGAAGACTATCGATAACATGACTTATCGAAAGCTGCAGAGTATATATGTATATATATATATACGTATATATGAAACGGATATAACCTTTCGAGTATACTTGATGTCCCTCGTGGATTTCTTTTCGATCTGACCCTACATAGGAAAGGTATAGCCAGTGAAGTGTTGTTGTAACAAATAAAGTCGGCTAAGATCAAAAGATCTGCTTTAAGACTAAAGTGTGTCTCAAGTCCAAAGTCTAAAGATTACCCAGGAGGAAAATTCCCTGGCATCTTTTAAACCATCCTGTGGTTCATCTGGGTGAGTGTTTGAGAAAGTGTTTTTTTGAGAAGGGTATTGACTCACGTTTTCACATTTAGGCGGCCTACAAAAAGTTAGGGCCTGCACCTCCAATTTGTCGGTGTTCCCAAGTCCAGCTAGGCGTTCGAACGCCGCTTCAAGCGCCGTTTCCCTATCTCAATACACTGGGAAAAGGGAAACATTGGTAAAGTGGATTCAGCATCAAGAATAAATAGATTAAATTAAAGGTTAAAAACAACAAAAACAAGAAGAGCACGAATTAAAATTAATATGTTTAAGTAAAGTTTTAAAAGATTAAAAAATTAAAAATATTATATTAAAAAATTTGTCACATTGTTTTATGTGACGAAATTATGTCTAGTTTTACGCTTAAAGGCAATTAAATAATTTTATAAATAATGTCATGTAAAATTGAAATGCTAAAAATTTCTCTCAGTGCGGCATAAAACGATGAAATATGAACATATATTAAAACACATGCTTTAGAATAAATAGAAAAGAATTGAAAAATGGAACAAATACTGGAATTTTGAATAGCAAGAAGTGAAATAATATTGTAATTAAATGTTAGCTAAATTAAAAAACCCAAATTTTATCTTATACATACTTCTTGACAGATACTAATGTCAAGAAGTATGTATAAGATAAAATTCTTGCAAGGTCAAGTAAAAGTAAAAGCTCACATGTAGAATATTAAAAGAAGAAATTATATTATAAGATCGCATAAATACCAACGAATAATGCAGAGAGAATTATATGAAAATTTGTAAACAGAGAATTAGCTTTCATTTATTATCGTAGAAGAGAATTAGTAGATGAAGAGATGACGAGAAATAATGTAAACGGCGAGTGCATATTGTATAAGCAAGATAAGCATAAGATTTGTTTTTGTGCTATTCCCTTATGCCTAAGTTTTCAGCTGCAACAGTCATGGAAGCGCTTTCATCGGTGGATCAGCAGGTGAGCGATTACGCTAAATAATGTTTTGGTGAGTGTTGGCACAACAACAAAACTATGTTTATATGCATCAGCTACTCTGCAGACTTTCTTATCTTAATACCATTTCATATCTTGGTAAAAACACAGAACGATATTCATTAAACGTAAAGTAAAGTAAAGTTTAAAATTTAAAGGTAAACTCAAAGTTAAAATTCTATTTACATATAAATTTTCCTTGTTCTCTTCTGAAATTCAGTTTGAAGAATTGTCGTAAATCTATTATCGATAAAAACTATTAATTGGCTATGTGTAACGACATGTTCTGCTCCAATTTATTAAAACAAATTCTCGATCTTCCACTGATTTATAAAATTTACATTTATGAATAACAAAATACGCACACATATACACATATATCTTAAGATAGTTCGTATTCTTAATTATTAATAAACCATATTTTATAATGTATGAATAATTAACCCTGTTCTCCATGCTGATCGAGAAGCCGCCGTAGAAGCTTGCAAGAAAAAGGGGCCTAGCAGATATGATAGACGGAAGTATAGGCCATGGTAGGGTGGGCCAAAAACGCCCCGGCCAGAATGGCAAACTCCTCCGTGAAATATTATCTCCGTGTATCTCCTGGCTTGGATGACTTGCCGATACGTGAGGCCGATACAAATCAACGCTCAGCAAACTGCTCCCGTGACTAGCACTATCTGGTGCGAGCGGTAGTTGTTGACATCTTCCCCAAATCTCTTGATATGCTCCAGGGTTACGTTCACTCAAGCGGTGAAGGTATGGGAGGCTAAGAATATTGTGCTCCAGAGAAATGTTCAGGGAAGGCGAGCTGGCTACTCCTGGTGCCCTCTTCTGGGCCATATCATGATTGATATATCGGGTTTCATTAACCGTGGCACTCTCGATGAAGTTGATAAGGTGTGTTCCTTGCAAGTGGACGTAAGTGTCATTGCGCAGTGCGCAATCCCTCCCGCGTGGAGTTCCTGGGCGCCAGATCTTCTCAGCGCCAGTTGGCAAAGTGTGACTCCTGATGACAAGGAGCGGTTTTTTACCGTGTGGATTTCTCCATCGCAGTCCGCTTTGACCTTGTCCTCCAGTCGGAGCATCGCGATGTGACACGGGAAAAAGTGTAATTTTGACGCAAGCTGACTTAATTTTAGGAATTTTAATAATGAAATGAATAATGTTAGTGGATTGTAAAACTTTAACGGACGCAACGGACAATATGTCATTGATGGGGGTATCTGTGGGCTCCTCTATCCACATACTTTCCAGGTCTGCATGATCTAGTATGCTAGGGCTAACTATATTGATTTGGGCGAAATTTTGCAGCTCCATTGTAATCATCCTGTTCCGAGATAATAACATCTCGTATAGGTGTCCCGAATCAATTTGGGATTCTTTAGCCGACCTCGGAATTTGATTGAGGCGAGCTCCACCAGAAGGCTGTGGAAGCGCACCACTTGTCCGTTTGAGGCACTGTGGAGGGGCGGTGCGTTTGAAACGCTAACGCCTAAATGATTTTCCAGCATGGTCAAAATGTTGTGCGAGTTTAACGATGGTTCGTTGTCGCTATATATGACCTTGGCTTTAGGGAAAGCATTCATTAGCAGTAGTAATGCCGGTTTCAGGTCCTCTATGGTTCTAGAGGGAATTGGTTGGACCATGGCAAATTTCGAGAATTTTTCAATGCACGTAAGGAAATATTTTTTGTCCGTGGAGAAAATGTCTATGTGTAGCATTTCTCCTACATGAGATGGGAGTGGTGTCTCGCCAAGCTCATGATTTTTGGTGTGTTTCTCATACTTCGCCTTATCGCATGTCCTACAATTAGCGACTATTTCGCTTGTTAGTTTAGCCATTTTTGGGAAGTAGTATTCTGAGAGTACCTGCTTCACATTTTCTTCGGCCGATCTGTGAGCCCTGTTGTGCTCAACGGTGAGGACTTCTCGCCTCTCAGCAACTACAAAAATATCCGTCACGCGGTTTTTGCAGTGCCAGAACTTGGTGGCCGGGAATTACCGAACCAATTCGTCCTGTATCATTGCTAGCGTATGCAAATCGCAATGAATGGCGTTTACGCTTTTAGAAACGATAATATCCGCGTGCTCTTCTAGCAATGACTCTTTGCAAGTGAAGTCGATGCTATGTCGTCTCTTGTTTCCAAAGAGTACGAAGCAGGGTTTCGACGGAAAGCGTGCCTCCTCCAGAGTTATCTGGTTTTGAAAGCAACTCAGGGACTTATCCGTAGTTTCAGTTGTGTGGGTGAGCGACAGCCCACTGTGAATTGTGGCTGCGCTAGAAAAAGCTTCTTCCTCTCCGAGAACGTTAAGTATCTGTCTTGAGAGGTCATCCGCAACGAGGTTATTTTTGCCGGGCTTGTAAAACATTTTGGCGCCGGACTCGTCGATGCTGGCTTTCTATCGTTTGATTTTCGCATTCGGATTGGATTCCGATACTGCGAACGTCAGCGGTTGGTGGTCAGTGTAGATATTTATATCTTTTACTGCATATAAGTAATGACGTAATTTGGCCAGTGCCCAAACTATGGCTAACAGCTAACGCTCGTTAGTAGCGTAGTTAACCTCTCGGTCCTTCAGGGTCCTAGATATCATAGTAATGGGTCTTCCCTCTTGGGACAGTACTGCGCCGAGGCATTCGTCGTTAGATCGAACTGGAGGATGACATCCTCTGAAGCCAGAATGTTACTCAACTTATCAAAAACAAGCCGTTGCTTCTCACTTAATTGCACGTGGATATTCTTGGATCTGTGCCTACAGTTACTTCCATGCTCCCCTTTAAGTATTTCAGATATGGGCCTAGCTATTGATGCGAAATCTTTGATGAAGCATCGGTAATAACTGGCCAAGGAACGATCTCACCTCGAATACATTTTTGGGTTCGGGGAATTCCTGTATGGCCTTGGCTTCTTTTGGGTCTGTTGTGGCACCTTCATTAGTGACAATAAAGCCCAAGAAACTAACGTTCTTTTTAAAGAAACCCGATTTTTGTGCTGACACCCTCATGTTGGCGTTGTGCAGGCTCTTAAGAACCCAATCCACATGCCGTATGTGGGCGTTTTCGTCCTCTGAAAAAACGATGACATCTCAACTAGACATAGCAAAATTTGCCAATCTGCTCTCGCGAATTAATTTGCGAAAGTCCAACACGAGTCGCATTTTGCGGTTGCCCGCTTCGCCAGTGCCCTTTTTGTCTACTACCCATATTGGGTTATTGTAGGGGGACTTTGATTTTTGTATTATGCCATTTTTTAGCAGCTCTTGGATTTCGCTGTTGACAAAATCTGCAGCCCCCATTGGGTATGGGTAAAGCTTGGTATAAATGGGCTCCTTGCTTACCGTCCTGATGGTAGCTACCACCGACGTGTTTAAAGGCAGGGCCTAGTTGGGGTTTGCAAAGGCTTTATTTCATTCGCAAAGCATTTTGATAAAGGCCTCTTTAACTAGAGGCGGCGCGTCCGAGCAATCAATGTTGGTAAAATTGACGTCGGGGCACGATCGGGAATGCCATAACTTTGGAGTTTTTTAAGTTAGAAAGATGGCACTTTGTACAGTTTCTATTTTGGACAAAATAATCTGATTTCCCAAATATAAAATCCCGATGTAGTAGAGGATTTTTCATGAGATCTTTTGCCTGCTCTATGGATTCAGCGTCTTCTGTGTTTAGTATATTAAAAACATCTGCAATTCCTTCCATGTTATTTGCATAATATGATGGCGCTCTTAACCACGCAAAAGTAGATATAAAAAAAGTAGTTAAAAAGTAGATATACCTTTTTTCACAAAATTTAATTCCATATTTTTTGCATATTTTTTGAATAATTTTTGTATATTTATTGCATATATTTAGCATACTTTTAATATGTATTTAAAATTCTAATATTTGAAAAGTGTAATGTCTAAATACAAAATTTGGCATCAAATGGATAAAAAATGAGAAAACATGCCAATTCCGAGGTCTATATATATGTGTATTATATATGTCACTATATGTGAAATGAAGGCGGTCTATGACTACCGCCTGATAATGGCGTGAGCTATTAACATAATTCCTAAAAATGTAATATGCGGCTCCTGCCGCTTGCCGCCAAAAGACGTATGTTTCTTGTGCCCCCGTAAATTTGTTTCCGCCAAGGCATGGTTAACCGCGGCCTGAATTACAACTTTAAGCTGCTCTGGGTCCAAAATTCCTACTGTGGGGTTAGTACGCGGGGTCCCTTCACTATCAGATTCTGAGTCACTAGCGTATGGTCTATTCTCCCTGTACTGCTGGAATGGAGAGCTCATATGTGGCCAAGTAAAATCGCACTGGAAGAGGAATGCTTGCTCAAGCTATTCTGCCCATGAAGGCAGTTGGCATGGCAAAGGGTGTGCGGGGTCGGAGCCGCCGCTCTAGCATCAAAGTAAATGAGCTCGTCGAATCGAGACGGTGCCTTGTCAAACAGCGATAGGGTCAGGAGTATTCGGGGACTGAGCCTCCGCTATGAGAAACAAAGAAATAAATAACAAGAATTTGCCACACAAATGCATATGCAGTAGTATCGGGTTCCCAGCAGTGGAGTGGGAATATAAATGGGGTGGGAATATAAATAAATTCACAATTAATGAATATCCAAGCAGCAGAATTAAACGCCGATATTAAGTGAAAAATAATTTTAAATAAATTTACGACTAATTTGTTCGTTAGTGGCGGCCTAGTGCTTAGAGATATCTAATATCCGTACTTATTTTTGGCAATAAAATGCAAACAATACACAGACAGCATAAAACAGATACTATTATCGCATAATTCACCATTTATTTGTCAATCAAATAATGAGTTAATTAATCTTTATTTAATATAAAGTTAACACAAAAATAAGCTCAAGAGTGGGATGATATGGATCCTCAGGGTAAGAAAGGGGCAAAGTTCTGGAAAGATTAATTCCATCAGGATCACAAACGAAACATAAGTCCAATAGCCGACCTAAAGAATTTCTAACGTGGTTAATTTGCCCAAGTGACATGTCAAACATGCCAGCAGGGAAGTCGTGGTGGGAGCTGTAAAGGCGGTGAATTATCAACATTTGACCACATAAGTTCTGGGATATTAAAGTCACCCAGAGCTATCAGCTGGTCACCATTAGACAGACGATCGAAAATCAAACGAATAGCGGACAAATTTTTCCAGTATGTTGGCGGTTCGGACGAAGGTGGTATGTATATTACAGGTAACATACAAAAATTGATCGGGCAAAGTGATTTTGATGCAAAGGAATTCAATGTCACCAAACTCTTGTGATTTTACCTCTTAAGAAGCGAGTTTGGAGTCTACAGAGATTAACACTCCTCCTCCCCTTCGCAGAGTTCTATCACATCTAAAAGTGGTGTACCTACTAGGAAAAACTTCAGAGCTTAAGATCTCCGGCTGTAACCAAGTTTCTGTAAATACAATAATGTGAGATGCAAAGAAAGAACTATCAGAATACAGTTTGGGAAGTTTACTACGTAACCCTCTTGTATTCTGATAAGTAAGTGTTAGAAAAGACATTAGTTTTTTGAAATTGAGGAAGATGAGGTGGAAGGTTGATCAGTGGCCTTAACATGTGGGAGTTTTACACCCACAGGTTTGTTTATCTTTTTTTTTCACCGTACTTGGCTGATGTTCTTGGACGATGTTTCGAAAATGTTGTCTGGCCAAAAGCTGGCGGAACAAATCGTCTTGAACATCTGCAAGGGCACTCGTATTTTGGGAAACAAAAATGTGTTTCGATGGTGGGATCACCTGCAAGGGTTTTGGTGCCGCCGTAACTAATACTGCGGCATCAGTACGTACCGGTGGTCCTGACGGTTGATTGCCCTGTTTGGTGACTGTTATGGGGGTTTGAATTATTGGGTCTGGGATCACTTGAAGCGATGCCACAGAGGACATATCGAAGAATTACTTCTTAATTCTGAGATACTCGGAAGCCGATACCGTAGCATCCGCCCTCATTCGCTCCTGGATCTCCAGATTTGGCATACCGGCTCGAATCACAACGGATCAAGGCATACTGTTCGGACGAAGGTGGTATGTACGAACAGGTAACATACAAAGATTGATCGGACAAAGTGATGGAGGCTATTCAATGAATTATCAAGGCTACTGGGAATCGATCACCTACGTATAACCGCATATCATACACAAGCAAACGGAATCATCGACCGCTGGCATAGAACATAATACCCGGTCGACTGTATCCTATAGCTGCCATATAACTGATTAATCAGAAATGCCATAACTTTGGTGATTTTTAGTTAGAGGGTTGGGACTTTCCACACACGTTATATTTGACCAAAATATCTTATGTACAAAATTTCATCAGGATCGGCCGACTATATCCTATAGCTGTCATAGAACGATCGAAATGGGCATAACTTTGGTGTTTTCAAGTTAGAAAGATGAGATTTGGTTTAGATTCTATTTTGGGAAAAACAATCTGATTTGTCGAATTTCATAAGGATCGGCCGACTATATCCTATAGCTGCCATATAACTGATTGATCGGAACTCGCTAACACTTCGTTGTTTTTCAAGTTAGAAGGATGGAAGAATCAATGGATTCTTCTTTTGGCAAAATAATTCGATATGCCAAATTTCATAAGGATCGCCCAACTATATACGATCCGCTTTGTATCTAATAATATAAGATGCGTGGCGCCACCTAGCGGATTGCGACTCAACTGCAAGGGTATATAAACATCGGCTCCGCCCGAAGTTAGCTTTCCTTTCTTGTTATAATTTAATTTTCTTACCTGTGTGTTCCTTACCTCTTGGGGGGAAGCGACAGTTTTTTTTTTCTGACTACAATTTTAAACTCTGATCTTTGCCCAGATCGCAGCCTTATTTTATGCCTAATGGCATTTGCACAATTTTACTTTCTATGGTCCTTACCTCTTGGGGGAAAACAACAGTATTTTTATACCCTTGCAGAGGGTATTATAATTTTGGTCAAAAGTGTGAAGGAGACATCTCCGACCCTATTAAGTATATATATTCTTGATCAGGATCACCTCCTGAGTCGATATGAGCATGTCCGTCTGTCTGTTTCTACGCAATCTAGTCTCCTAGTTTTAAAGCAAAATAATTCGATATGTCAAATTTCATAAGGATCGGCCGACTATATACGATCCGTTATATATCTAATAATATAAGATGCGTCAGACTGCAAGGGTATATAAACTTCGGCTCCGCCTGAAGTTAGCTTTCCTTTCTTGTTTTTTATTTTTATTATCTGATATAGTTATATTATCTTTATCTCCTATTTGTTCTACCCTTTAAGGGCCTGTATATTTAAAAACTAGCTTATGTGCTGTTTCATTTTTCAATAAGACCTTACCTCCTATTTTTAGCTCAATAATTATTAGTTATTGTCGTAATAATTTTTTTTTTATTTTATGAGATTCTAGAATTAGTCTGGATCTCTTAAATGCCTGTTCTAATCTGAATTTTGATTCCTTAGCATAATCTTCTATATTATAAAGAGGTTTTATGTTTTCTATGCTATTAAAATGCTTTGGTAAATTTGAAGTTTTACCAAAAACTAGCTCATAAGGACAATAGTCATGTGCCATAGAGGGGGTCGTATTAAAACAATAGACGAAGTATTGTAGCCGTACATTCCAATCTGTTTTGTCAACTGTTTGTTTGATGTATGAACGAATGTACTCATTGAGTGTTCTGTGGCTTCGCTCCAAGGTACCTACAGTCTTGTGGTGTTGATCAGTCGAAGTTATGTTTTTAATATTTTAATTTTTACATAGACGTTCAGTAATTAAATTTTTATATTCCGTTCTCATGTGCGTAATTAACGTCTTCATTGGACCGTACTTTAGAATAAAATCTTCAAATATAGCTTTTGCTACTGTATTTGCACTTTTATTTGGTATTGGTATCGCTACCAGGTATTTAGTTAAATCGCATATGAGTGTAACTGCGTAATCGTTTCCATTGTTTGATTTTGGTAGTGGACCAACCGTATCCACAATTACTCTATCGAAAGCTCTTTGTGGAGTTTCATTTATAGTTTATGGGGTCTTAGTGTGTTTAGTAGTTTTTGACTTTTGACATTTTGGACATTTCTTTAAGTACTCTTTTATGTCTTTGGACATATTTTTCCAGTAATAGTGTCTCTGCACCTTGGCCAAGGTTTTAGTAATGCCTGTGTGACCACCTTGTATTGGATCATCATGAAATGTAGACAATATAGCTTCTTTTTCTTTATTATTTTTTATTACGGTCACCGGGTTGAGTAGCGCTACTCTTAATGATTTCAATATATAATTGCCCATATTTTTAAAATTATCAATTGAAACAGGTTCAAAGATATTTTCCCACGGTGCCACTTTGAGTTGGCTGATTTTGTGCATAACGGCTTGCTTTTCAAGCCTTTAAAAGAATTGACCTAAGTCAATGGTTCCATTAGTATACAAATCGCTAACATCATATCTTGCTGTAATTTTCCTTAGGTGCTTAAATAAAAACATATTGTAATTTACATGCAAGATCACTACATTACGTACTTCAGCATTATTCATGACTTCGTATACACAATCGCAAATCTGAGTACCAAAATGGCCAACTTTGTGTGCTTCTGTGATGACCTCCTTTTCCATAATCTTTGGGACTATAAGCACATCAGTGCCTTCGACTGATCTGTACAATAGACATCCTTTGATTTTGAAATTTTCATAAGGTCGGCTGGATAAAATTTCTAAAATCGCTTTGATCATGGCATCATCGTGCTGCAGTCTGGCAGAAACTTCTGCAGAGACCATCATTATCTGATGTGGGTAGCGGCTTAAACAATCAACGTGCTTTAATCGGGTGCCAGGCCTATGTTCCACTTCGAAATCAAACTGCTCCATGTATACAACCCATTCTGCCACGTCACGCGGAACATCCCGCTTCTTAAGGGTTTGCTTGAACGCGGCATAGTCGATAATCAGTTTGAATGAAATGCTTAGAAGGTATTGGCGAAACTTTTTATAAGCCAAATGTAACTGTGATTCTTCGATTCGGCCGGTGTAGTTTTCTTTCTCCAGTAGCAGACTGGAAACAACTGCTCGTCGTACCACTGAAGCAATGTGGCACCAAACCCATCCTTCGAGGCATCGGTGTGGAGCTCTGTTCTGGCATCTCTATTATAAATTCTTAGAACAGGCATACTCCATTCAGAAAAACTCATTTTTGCGCAAAAGGTTTGTCAGCGGGTTTGCGATCTGGAAATATCCTCGAATACACTTGCGAAAAAACCCAGTTTTGTTGAACTTGCGAGACCCAGAAAAGACTGCAGAGCTTTAATATTCTGCGGCACTGGAAATTTTTCATTTTATCTTTAGGCCATACTCTGCTGACTTCTTGAACACGTTCTCCATTTTCCTCAGACATTCGTCCGCTGTTACTGCGGGCGGATCCAAAACATCATCGTTCATTAGCTTTTGGAAAACATGGTTGACAAAACGAATAAAACGCTGGAGAATTGCGAAACCCAAATGGTGCTTTGTTGAATTCAAAAAGGCCCTCCTTTTCAATGAAAGCGGTGTACTTTCTGCTATTTTCTTCGACCGGCACATGGAAAAACCCGTTTTCCAAATCCATAACAGGTACCGTGAAGCAATCTTTAAGTACCATTTTGTTGAGCTGCTTGTAGTCGACACAAATGCGGTTGCTTCCATCCTTCTTTTTGACAACCACTATGCGGCTAGCAAAAATAAACGTTGACTGCCGAATTACGCATGTATCAAGCCACTCCTTGACTTGAAGTTTTACCGCTTGTGCCTCGTTGGCGGCGATACAACGGGTGCCTGCCGAAAAGCCATAATGTTATTATCCGGCAAGATCTTGAGCTCGATCGGGCATTCGGCTGTTTTTTTTTCATCATTTTTTTTTTTTTTTGCGCGGTTCCCACTGCATACGTACAGCCCACCTCCCGTCCAACCGACCGAGGGACGCTGCCGCGCAACGTACGGCTCGAATCGCGGGAATAGATCCGAGACAGATAAGCGAGGAATAGGAGAAAGATATTACGAGGAAGGGTGTTGCATAGATAAGGCGGTTAATATAAGCGATTTAAGATTGTTAGTAGAGCAAAGTGATAAGATGTGGTAGAGACCATTGTAGTCCGAACATAATACCCTGAACGGATCGTGTTGGGCATATGTCGAACTACAATGGCTGAGGAGTAGAGGACGAAAGTTTCTGGTCCTTCTACTAGGAATGTTAAAATTTAAACGTGTTAGTAAATGCTGGCTGTCTATATTTCCATAAATAAGATTATATAGAAACACGACACCCAGCATCGTTCTACGATTTGTTAATGATGGTAAGTTGATTAGTAAAAGTCTACTATGATAAGAGGGGAGGTAAAGATTTGCATCCCAATTAAGTCCCCTGAGAGCAAAAGTAAGGAAGTTTTTTTGTACAGATTCAATGTGATCTTGGTGTACTCCATATTGAGGACTCCAGACACACGATCCATACTCTAAAATCGGACGGACCAGTGATGTATATAACGTTTTAGTTATGTACGGGTCATTAAATTCTTTTGACCATCTTTTAATAAAACCAAGCACACCCATGGCTTTATTAACCATGGTAGATACATGGTCGGTAAATTTAAGTTTCAAATCTAATAGGACACCTAGATCGTTAACCTGAGTTAATCGTTCTAAGGCGTTCCCATAGAGAAAGTACATAGCCTGGTGAGGACTAGATCGGTAAAAAGACATAAGTTTACATTTCGATCCATTAAGCTTTAGGTTATTTGCTAAACACCAATTTTGAAATTTATCCAAATCGGATTGAAGTCTAGACTGGGCGCTAGTGAATTTATACTGAAGGCATAGCTTAACGTCATCAGCGTACATAAGTACAAATAAATTAGTTAAGGCAAGGGGCAAGTCGTTAATAAACAGAGTAAAAAGTAGGGGTCCAAGATGGCTTCCTTGGGGCACCCCCGATGCGGCGCGGACTAAACGCGAGGTAACATCTTTAAAGAAAACACGTTGGGTTCTCCCTGATAAGTAGCTCGAAATCCACATAAGAAGATCAGTTGGGAATCCCAAAAGACTGAGTTTACTTATAAGAAGCGAATGGTTAACAGAGTCAAATGCTTTACTGAAGTCAGTGTATATGACGTCTGTTTGTAAGCCATTCCGGAAGCCATCCGTGATAAAAGATGTTAGCTCCAATAAGTTGGTAGTGGTGGAGCGGCGCTTCATGAAGCCATGCTGGCACGGAGTTATTATTGAACTACATAGGTGTTGCAAATGTGGAGTGATAAGTTTTTCAAAAAGCTTTGGAATTGCTGACAATTTAGAGATGCCTCTATAATTAGCAGCGTTGGATTTTTTCCCTTTTTTATGCAGCGGAATAATGAAGGATTCCTTCCACATAAGGGGAAAGATCGAAGTTTCCAGCGATAGATTAAAGAGTTTAACAAGCGGTTTGCACAGTGCCTCGGCGCAGTACTTCGAATACTGGCGAATACACGGGCTTAATCTTAAGAAGATCCGATAACACACCACTTTGATCGAAAGATGGGCAAAATATAAGGTTGGCTGATTGGATATTATAAGTGTAAGGCTGAGCTAAACTGCTGCTAGGTGAATAGGTAGTTTGAAAAAACTGTGCAAAGAGATCGGCCATCGCCTGATCGGTGTTCGCAGAAGAGTTCTCAAACGTAAGCAGTGGGGGAAAAGATACATGTTTACGCTTAGTGTTTACGAAGTTATAAAACTGCTTCGGATCCTGAGTAAACTGAATCCTGCAGCGGCGAATATAACTCCTATAACATTCTGCGTTATGCACGGTGAAATTAGACCGAGCTACTAAGTATCTTGAATAACTAACTGTACAGCCAGATAATCTATGTTTGTTTAATAGTCTACTCATACTATTCTTTAAATTTATAAGGTGCCTTGTATACCAAGGCGGATTCGTTGAAGCGGACGGATATTTCCACGGCACGCAAACGTCGAAAAATATGTTCAAAGTGTAATAAAATTTTGGTAATGCAATTTTTATATCCTCGCATGCCAGTAAATCAGACCAATCAAATTCCAAAATTAACTTATTTAATTTCATAAAGTCAGCCTTACGAAAGAAACGAACTTTCTGGGATTTAACTGTAGACTTAAGGTCAAAAAAGTAGTTATTTTCGATTGAAACCTCAAGAGTGGGATGATATGGATCCTCAGGGTTAGAAAGGGGCAAAGTTCTGGAAAGAGTAATTCCATCAGGATCAGAAACGAAGCATAAGTCCAACAGCCGACCTAAAGAATTTCTGACGTGGTTAATTTGCCCGAGTGACATGACAAACATGCCCTCAGGGAAGTCATGGTGGGAGTTAAGCTGTAAAGACGGTGAAATATCAACATTGGACCACATAAGTTCTGGGATATTAAAGTCACCCAGAGCTGTCAGCTGGTCACCATCAGACAGACGGTCGAAAACCAGACGAATAGCGGACAAATGTTGCCAGTATGTTGGCGGTTCGGACGAAGGTGGTATGTACGAACAGGTGACATACAAAGATTGATCGGACAAAGTGATTTTGATGCAAAGAAATTCAATGTCACCAAACTCTTGTGATTTTACCTCTTCAGAAGCGAATTTGGAGTCTACAGAAATTAGCACTCCTCCTCCCCTTCGCAAGGTTCTATCACATCTAAAAGTGGTGTACCTACTAGGAAAAACTTCGGAGCTTAAGATCTCCGGCTTTAACCAAGTTTCTGTAAATACAATAATATGGGATGCAAAAAAAGAACTATCAGAATACAGTTTGGGAAGTTTACTACGTAACCCTCTTGTATTCTGATAGGTAAGTGTTAATGAAGACATTAGTTTTTTGGGATTGAGGAAGAAGAGGTGGAAGGTTGATCAGTGGCCTTAACATGTGGGAGTTTTACACCCACAGGTTTGGTTATCTTTTTTTTCACCGTACTTGGCTGATGTTCTTGGACGAAAATGTTCTCTGGCCAAAAGCTGGCGGAACAGATCGTCTTGAACATCTGCAAGGGCACACGTATTTTGAAAGATGACGTGTGCCTGGTGTAAGAATATTTGAATTTTGTAATATCCACCACCTTTATGTCGGCTTTTGCTTTGGCTTTGATGTAAGCCGAGATATCAATCTCCGAAGTATCAGAGGCAAGCCGGGAAACAAAAATATGTTTGGATGGTGGGATCACCTGCAAGGGTTTTGGTGCCGCCGTAACTAATACTGCGGCATCAGTGCGTACCGGCGGTCCGGACGGTTTATTACCCTGTTTGGAGACTGTTACAGGAGTTTGAATTATTGGGTCTGGGACCACTAAAAGCGATGCCACAGAGGACGATTGCTCATTGATCCCGAGACATTCGGAAGCCGAATTTTTCTCAGGTCCGGCCCTTGGGGTGGCCAGAGATATAAGCGGCTGTATATTTGTCGGCTGAGCTGGCTGAAGATTATTCGACCCGAGCACATCACTAAAAGCGGATTTCTTACGCTTTGGAGACTCATTTAGTAGTTGAAGACTACTAAACTGTGTATCAAGCGCACAGAGTTGGTCATTGATTTTTCGAAAACCACTAATCAACTCCTTGAAACCGCTTTTAGTCTGCCTCATGAACGACCTCATTTCGTCCTGAACAGCACGACAACCGTCACAGCAAAAGTGGAGTCCAGACCTACGCGAGATTGCATCCGACACTGAGGCCGTGAACCCGGCACACTTAGCGTGTAACACGTTCTCACAGAGCCAGCAATGGATGGTAGGCTGGGAAGACGAGATTGTCTTATTGCAAGACTTTAATGCATAGACCAATTTAAAATCCATAATTATTAAAAAAATTTAAATAATTAATTTATAAAAACTTATTTAAAATTAAATAATTAATTTATTAAAAATTATTAAAAATTAAATAATTAATTTATTAAAAATTATTAAAAAAAATTAATAATTAATTTAAGAATATTATTTGATTTATTAATGAGGAACCTTGAACCACTGTACCAAGGAAACGAAAGGGGGAGATTAAGGAGAGCAGTTAGTGCAAGTTAGCAAGATTTAAAGAAATAGAGATAAGAATCTCTATTGAGCGAGAGTAGAAGCAAAAGAATAGCAACAACACCGTTGGAGATGAAGAAGCAGAGCAGGGCTATGTTTGGAAAGTAAATTAAACAAATTAATATTTTTACCTCCAAATATATCACTGCACACGCGAAGCGATACGGATCTACGAAATTGTAATTTGTTTTTATAAATGTAAATGTAAAGAAAATAAACACCGATTGTTTATAGCTTATTGCAAGTTTTACAAAAACGTAGTGCGCACAAAAAAAACACGTCCGTCCGCTTTAAGATAAAGAGAGGAAGAGATGAATTTTCATTATTTCATTTCATTATTTTTTGTAACTAAATTCATATCACCTTTTTTTTCGCGCGGTTCCCACTGCATACGTACAGCCCACCTCCCGTCCAACCGACCGAGGGACGCTGCCGCATAACGTACGGCTCGAATCGCGGGGATAGATCCGAGAACGTTTAGGAGAAGAGTAGGGGTAAGATATTACGAGGAAGAGTGTTGCATAGATAAGGCGTTTAGTATAAAGGATTTAAGATTGTTAGTGGAGCAAAGTGGCAAGGTGTGGTAGAGACCATTGTAGTCCGAACATAATACCCTGAACGGATCGTGTTGGGCATATGTCGAATTACAATGGCTAAGGAGTAGAGGACGGAAGTTTCTAGTCCTTCTACTAGGAACGTTAAAATTTAAGCGTGTTAGTAAATGCTGACTGTCTACATTACCATATATAAGATTATATAGAAACATAACACCCAGCATCGTTCTACGATTTGTTAATGATGGTAAGTTGATTAATAAAAGTCTACTATGATAAGTGGGAAGGTGAAGATTTGCATCCCAATTAAGTCCCCTAAGGGCGAAAATCAGGAAGATTTTTTGTACAGATTCTATGTGATCTCGGTGTACTCCATATTGAGGACTCCAGACACACGATCCATACTCAAGAATCGGACGAACCAATGATGTATATAACGTTTTTGTTATGTACGGGTCATTAAATTCTTTTGACCATCTTTTAATAAAGCCAAGCACACCCATAGCTTTATTAACCATGGTAGATATATGGTCGGTAAATTTAAGTTTCAAATCTAAAAGGACTCCCAGATCGTTAACCTGAGTTAATCGTTCTAAAGCGTTCCCATAGAGAAAGTACATAGCCTGGTGAGGACTAGTTCGATAAAAGGACATGAGTTTACATTTCGATCCATTAAGCTTTAGGTTATTTGCAAAACACCAATTTTGAAATTTATCCAAATCGGATTGAAGTCTAGATTGGGCACTAGTGAATTTATACTGAAGACAAAGCTTAACGTCATCAGCGTACATAAGTACGAGTGAATCAGTTAAGGCAAGGGGCAAGTCATTAATAAAAAGTGTAAAAAGTAAGGGTCCAAGATGGCTTCCTTGAGGCACCCCAGATGTGACGCGGACTAGACGCGAGGTAACATCTTTAAAGAAGACACGTTGGGTTCTTCCAGATAAGTAGCTCGAAATCCAGATAAGGAGGTCAGTTGGGAATCCCAAAAGACTGAGTTTACTTATAAGAAGCGAATGGTCGACAGAGTCAAATGCTTTACTGAAGTCAGTGTAAATGACATCTGTTTGTAAGCCATTCCGGAACCCATCCGTGATAAAAGATGTTAGCTCCAATAAGTTGGTAGTGGTGGAGCGGCGCTTCATGAAGCCATGCTGGCATGGAGATATTATTGAACTACATAGGTGTTGCAAATGTGGAGTGATAAGTTTTTCAAAAAGCTTCGGAATTGCTGACAATTTAGAAATGCCCCTATAATTGGCAGCGTCGGATTTTTTCCCTTTTTTATGAAGAGGAATAATGTAAGATTCCTTCCACATAAGGGGAAAGATCGAAGTCTCCAGCGAAAGATTAAAGAGTTTAAGGAGCGGTTTGCACAGAGCCTCGGCGCAGTTCTTCAGAACACAGCCTGGTACTCCATCGGGGCCTGGCGAATTCACGGGCTTGACTTTAAGAAGACCCAATAACACACCACTTTGATCAAAAGAAGGGCAAAATATAAGGTTGGCTGATTGGATATTATAAGTGTAAGGCTGACCTGTACTGGTGCTAGGTGAGTATGTTGTTTGAAAAAACTGTGCAAAGAGATCGGCCATTGCCTGATCAGTGTTCGCATATGAGTTCTCAAACATAAGCATAGGAGGAGAAGATACATGTTTGCGCTTAGTGTTTACAAAGTTATAAAACTGCTTCGGATCCTGAGTAAACTGAATCCGGCAGCGGCGTATATAACTCCTATAACATTCAGCGTTATGCACGGTGAAATTGGACCGAGCTACTAAGTATCTTGAATAACTAACTGTACAGCCAGATATTTTATGTTTATTTAAAAGTCTATTCATAACGATCTTTAAATTTCCTAGGTGCCTTGTATACCAAGGCGGATTAATTGAAACGGACGGATATTTCCATGGCACGCAAACGTCGAAAAATTTATTCAAAGTATAATAAAATTTAATTAAGGCAATGTTTACATCTTCACATGCCAGTAGATTGGACCAATCAAATTCCAAAATTAACTTATTTAATTTCATAAAGTCAGCCTTACGAAAGAAACGAACTTTATGAGATTTAAGTGTAGGCTTAAGGCCAATTACGTTATTGTTTTCTATTAAAACCTCAAGAGTGGGATGATATGGATCCTCTGGGTTGGAAAGTGGTAAAGTTCTGGAAAGAGTAATTCCATCAGGATCAGAAACGAAACACAAGTCCAGCAGCCGACCTAAAGAATTTCTAACGTGGTTAATTTGCCCGAGTGACATGTCGAACATGCCCGCCGGGAAGTCATGGTGCGAATTCAGCAATAAAGACGGTGAATTTTTAACATTGGACCACCTGAGTTCTGGGATATTGAAGTCACCCAGAGCTACTAGCTGGTCACCATCAGACAGACGATCAAAAACAAACCTAATAGCGTCTAAATGTTGCCAGTATGTGGGCGGTTCGGACGAAGGGGGTACGTAGGAGCACGTAACGTATAATGATTTATCGGACAATATGATTTTAATGCAAAGAAATTCTATGTCACCAAACTCTTGTGATTTAATCTCTTCAGAAGCGAAATTGGAGTCTACAGAAATTAACACTCCTCCTCCCCTTCGCAGAGTTCTATCACGTCTAAAAGTGGTGTACTTACTTGGAAAAACTTCGGAGCTTAAGATCTCCGGCTTTAACCAAGTTTCTGTAAAGACTATAATGTGAGATGCAAAGAAAGAACTATCAGAATACAGTTTGGGAAGCTTACTTCGTAACCCTCTAGTATTCTGATAGGTAAGTGTTAGTGAAGGCATTAGTTTTTTGAAGCTGACGTGGAAGGTTGGTCAGTGGCTCTAACATGTGGGAGTTTCACTCCCACAGGTTTGGTCATTTTTTTCTTCACCGTACTTGGCTGATGTTCTTGGACGAAAATGTTCTCTGGCCAGAAACTGGCGGAACAAATCGTCTTGAACATCTGCGCGGGCACACGTATTTTGAAAGATGACGTATGCCTGGTGTAGTTATATTTAAATTTAGTTATATCTGCCACCTTTATGTCGGCTTTTGATTTGGCTTTGATGTAAGCCGAGAGATCAATCTCAGAAGTATCAGGGGCAAGCCGGGAAACAAATATGTGTTTCGATGGTGGAATCACCTGCAAGGGTTTTGGTGCCGCCGTAACGAGTATGGCAGCATCAGTTCGTACCGGGGGTCCGGAAGCTTGATTGCCCTGTTCGGTGACTTTTAAGGGGGTTTCAATTATTGGGTCTGGTGGTATCACTTGAAGCGATGCCACAGAGGACATATCGGAAAATTGCTCGTTTATGCTGAGATATTCGGAAACCGAATTTTTCCCAGGTCCGGCCCTTGGGGTGGCCAGAGATATGAGCGGCTGCATTGTTGTCGGCTGAATAGGCTGAAGACTTTTCGCCACGGGCACATCACTAAAAGCAGATTTCTTACGCTTTGGAGACTCATTTAGTAGTTGAAGACTACTAAACTGTGTATCTAGCGCACAGAGTTGGTCGTTGATTTTACGAAAACCGCTAACCAGCTCTTTAAATCCACTTTTAGTCTGTCTCATGAACGATCTCATTTCGTCCTGAACAGCACGACAACCGTCACAGCAAAAGTGGAGACCAGACCTACGTGAGATGGCATCCGAAACTGAGGCCGTGAACCCGGCACACTTAGCGTGTAAAACGTTTTCACATAGCCAGCAGTGGATGGTAGGCTGGGATGAAGAGATTGTCTTATTACAAGACTTCAAACCACAGACAAGTTTAAATTCCATTATGAATATATTATTTTTATTATTGACGTACCGTGAACCACTGTGCCAAAGAGTCGAAAAAGGGAGAATAAAGAGGGCGATTAGTGAGAGTTAGTATAAGAGCAAAGAATATAGATAAGAATCTAGTGTGAGACAAAAGAAGCAACACCGTAAAGGATGAAGAAGCAGAGCAGTGCTATGTTTGGAAGAATATTAATAAATTTATTATTTTACCTCCAAATATATCACTGCACACGCGAAGCGAATCGGATGTTTGGGATGAAAAGAATCGGGTTTATGTAAATAAATAAAAATAAACACCGGATTGTTTATAATTATTATAATAAATAAAGATTTTTCAAAACGCAGTGCGCACAAAAAAAACACGTCCGTTCGCTTTAAGAAAAAGTGAGGAAGTGACACCCATGTCACCCTTGTACACCCATGTTTTTTTTTCAACTTTTTTTTCATGAACTCGCTAACAATGGTTTCAACTGCTTCTTTAAACTGCGGAGGAGTTTCTATATCATTGTTGGTCTCAATAATATTTAGAATACTTAGCTGATTCGATTCCACAGTTTCCTCCCCAGCAGGGGGAGAAAACTCGAAGCCGGCTGCTGTCATCTTTACCCGAAACTTTGCCACAAAGTCGTATCCTAGTAAGGCATCATAGACCATGGCATTTTCCGGCATGACCAGGAACTTGTGTGTAAGCTTTATTTCGTCGATTTTGGCCTCTGCATTGAATTGACCAAGCGGGCGCGTCACGCCATTTCCAAGACCTCGTAGGGTAGAGACACTCGCTTTCGAGACACTCGACACTCGAGACACTTCGCTTTCCCTCATCTTTTTGAACTTTGTCTGCCCGAATTTTCATTATTTCATTTCATTATTTTTTGTAACTAAATTCATATCACATTGTACACCCATGATTTTTTTTTCAACTTTTTTTTCCATCGCTTTTGCAACTTTTTCAGTTTTTTTTATCTTTGACATTATCATGCGTGATCGCAGCGAGTATAATTCTCTCGCTGGCACAACTAACGGCTTTACGTTTGGCTTCTCTTCTTTTTGTGTGTCTGCTTTTTCTTTTTCAGCTGCTTGCAGTAATTTTGCCTTTCCTCTTCTCACTGTTGTTTTTTCTTCGTCGTCGGTTCCTGTTTTTTTCGTTCATATGCAAGAATTACACAGGCACCCAATTTACTTATGCACTCTTTAATTTTTTCTGTCGTTGTTTTTGGTTGAGCCCCCAAATATAAGGCGAATTGCCATTATTTAATAGAATATAGTATAGTAACGTACAGTGAATTAAAGTGCAATATCATTTGAAATAATCAGAACGCGGAAAGTATAATGTGCGACTGGACGACTGCGGGCGTGCACTGCTGGCTGCTGATCACCGACTTCTCGTTCTTACTGCTGACAACTCACTGCGCCCTCTCTCGACGGCTGACTGCTGATTGTTCACTCCGACTGCTGGTTCCAACTGTTCACTGCTGACTCCGATTCGCACCTAATACATCTTACATGTATGTTTTTCAAGTCGGTGATTGTTATTATAGGTAGCGCATCGGCTACATAATTATCTTTGCACTTTAGATACTCTACTGTAAAATTATATTCCTCTAATTCAAGTCTCATTCGTGTTAGTTTGGAACTGGGATTTATCACTGATCTGTTTTGACAGTGAAGTGTCTACCATAAATATATGGTCTGAAGTATGTTAATGCCCAATAAATAGCTGCTAATTCTTGTTCTGTAGTGCTCTTGTTGCTTTCAGCTTTCGTAAAGGATCTTGATGCGTATGCAACTGGAAGCTGTAATCCATTGAGTATTCTGCAAAATTGTTTATGAAACGTCTGTAATTATTGCCAAATGCAACGAATCTTCTAGCGATGTCCACATTATGTGGGACTGGGTAATTTTGAATGACATCGTAAATTTTGTCGTCAGGCAAGATTCCTTTATTTGTGCATTTATGTCCTAAGAAAGTGACCTTATGCATGAAAAATGAACATTTTTCGGGATGAAACTTTAGGTTGTGTATCCTACATTTCTCGAAAACATCAGTTAGGTTCATGATCATGTGGTTTTCGGAGCAGCCTATGACTATTAAGTCATCCATATAATGAAATGCTTGCAAAGGTTCCAAAGCAGAGAAAGCTATAGTCATCGTTTTCTGAAAGGTAATCGCGTGAAACGATATGAACCATTGTTTGTTGAAAAGGATGTTATATCTCGTGAATTTTTTTCGAGTGTAATTTGATGAAAACCGGACATTAAGTCGAGGCATGAGAAATACTTTGCTCTACCTAGTTGATCTAAAATGTCATCGATTCTAGGAGGTGGAAATTGATCAGATAAGATTTTTTATATTAACTTGACGATAAAATTACTAATCGTCATTTTTTATTGTCTGAATTTGGGAGAGACTTTTTTGGTACTAGCAAAAGTGGGCTATTATAACTTGTCTTTGAATTTCTATTTGTATTCTATTCTATTTGTAATATTTGTATATACGGGTTCATCATCACTTAATCTCAATTTTTGTTTTGTCAATTTTAGTTATTTGTAGTGATCGCTTCGGTTTCTAGTCCGAATACATCACTATATTGGGTGCGTAATGTTGAAAGTTGATCATTGAATTGAGGTGGGAAGTTTTTTGTAAGTTGGGATAATACAGTTTTTTTACGGTTTTCTGAGTCTGTTTTTACTACTTCGTAGTTAGATCTATACCACCTGATGTATATTTGTGGTACTTAGTAGTCTTACATATGCATTCTGGACTGTTGCTATGGTATTTGCTATATAGATACCTTAATGAAGTTCTTGATTCGGAATTAAGACACTGTTTTCTTCGCAATTTATATTAATTTTTCGGACGACTTGGGATCTTGCTGGCAGAATTAGGGAGTTGTTGCCAGAAGTGTATGTTATCGGAACATAAATTGGATATTTGAGGTTATTTGGCCTAATTACAAGCCAGTCTTCAGAAGGCTTGAAGTCTAATTGACAATTGTACCTTTTGATAAAATCTATTCCCAGTGTCCCATTATAAGGAATAGCGAACTGCACATTTACTATATGGAAATCATGTGGGATGATGTACTAAGAAGTTTGAATTTCGATAGAAGTTATGCATTTTGATTTGTTTACCTCTTGGTATATATCCTGTATGTTTATGATATGATTATCTTGAATGTTTAAAAAATTATCAGAATTTTCCTTTAACATGAATATTTTTGCACCAGTATCTAGTACAAAAACTAATTCTTTTCCTGTTGCTGCTTTTATGAAACTAACGAATGTACTTTCACTGAGATTTATAGTGTGAATTTTGTTGTTTTTTACTAACGCGTATCTAAAGGTGTTTGGGAGCTTCCAAATTCGTTTGGGTTATCCTAATATTGTTATTTTGGTTATTATTATTATAACCGTTACTATTGTTATTTCCCCGTGGCTATTTCCACTGCGGTTGTTTCCACCACGGTTATTTCCGCCGCGGTTGTTGTTTGTGTAATAACTGTTTTTCTGGTTATTGTTATTTCTGTAGTAACCAGTGTTTTGATTATAACCGTTATTTTGGTAATATCTGGTATTATTATAATTACATATAATTACATCGATCATCGATCTCAACGACCTCTACCGCGATAATTTTTTTTGCCGCGATAATTTTTTTTTTTTGGGTTGTTTTTGCCATTTTGGCTTTAATTATGTCAGATGTTTCTCCGACTATAGTGTCTTGTAGTTTTCTGATTATTGCTTCAATAGTGATTTCATTTTGGACTCTGTATAAAGTTAAACCAATTATTTTGGATTTAATTACTTCTACAGCCAAATTCTCGAATGTGCCTTTTGTTAGGTTAACTAACTTCAAAGCTGTTAAGAATCTTTGAATGTGTATCTTTTCCCCGTTAAATTCAGGGATATCATTCGATATTTCTTTAATATATGCCCTTTGGGCAATGCTCTCATCAGCCATTGTTAAATTCAGAGTCGGTCAAGTCCTGGTCTGATAATTCAGATTGAATAAGGACTGCCGGAATCGTAAGGTTGTTAATATCTCTTTCTTTTATTTCTTGTTGGTCAATAACTTCTTTTGATTCTGGTTCGTCTCCAGCTTCAATTGTTGAAGTATTGTTGAAGTATTGAGAATAGTAGGTATTGAAATATCAAGCTTGAACCTTTCTTCAACAGATGTTAGATTAGATCTTAGTCTGGTCAAAAACTTTGAAAGTCGAGACCAGTGATCTGGATTTAACTTTTCTCTGTGTTCATATATTAATATTCGAGCTTCATTAAAGCATTTAACTAATATTTCTACGTGTTTATTGACCGTCGCTTTTTGTATCGGTCTCTTCTGTGTTAGTGACTTATGCGATGTGTCAAATTCTGCTTTAATGCTTCATAGTTCTTTCGATAATTCATTCCATTCCATTATATTATGGGTATGGATTATCTCTTAGAAACCATCATAACAATCATTCTCCCTACCTAAAATTGGATGCTCGTCTATTCTTGATTTCACTTGCACACCCGGAATTGTTGTTAATACTATTCCTTTTTGGATTGCGGTGCAGTGAATCAAAGGTGAGACATGGCAGTTAAATGTTTCTATATAAAGAATTTCTAACCCATGCACACTAACAGGTGTTGTTGATACTAAATGCTGGACTCTTCTATTGAAATATGGGTCATTTTCATATGTTTTGTTTATGTGTCTTTGTGTATTCATACTGGATGTCGGGTCAAGCAGCCGCCGGAAAGAAGTTTGGCCGGCAACAATTTATTGAGTTCGTGACGTCACTTTCTTTTATACTTATGTTCGCATCGCTCGCTCTCGTGCATTCGATCGGCCTCCTGCATCTGCCGTCATGCACTCGCTCTCTCCCGCTCACTCGCTATAAAAAATATTCTAATTCGGCACGTGCCTGATTTTTTTTTGTTTATTTTTGCACGTGCCGAACAAGAATATTTTTTATATGCAATTTGGTACACCTATATAGCATTTTTTCGTCACTAAAATTGATATCAGATATTTTGGTTTTCGCATGCAGGTTCGTTACCGGTTCTTTACCTCTTCAAGAGGTTTTTATACCCTTGCAGAGGGTATTATAATTTTTGTCAAAAGTGTGCAACGCAGTGAAGGAGACATCTCCGACCCTATAAAGTATATATATTCTTGATCAGGATCACCTACTGAGTCTATATGAGCATGTCCGTCTGTCCGTCGGTCCGTCTGTCCGTCTGTCTGTCGGTTTCTACGCAAACTAGTCTCTCGGTTTTAGAGCTATCGAGTTGAAACTTTGCACACAACCTTCTTTTCCTTGCAGGTAGTACATAAGTCGGAACGGCCGGGATCGGTCGACTATATCCTATAGCTGCCATATAACTGATTGATCGGAAATGCCATAACTTCGTTGCTTTTTAAGATAGAGGGTTGGGACTTTCCACACCACATGTTATATTTGACCAACATATCTTATGTAAAAAATTTCATAAGGATCGGCCGACTATATCCTATAGCTGTCATACAACGATCGGAATTGGCATAACTTTGGTGTTTTTTAAGTTAGAAAGATGGGACTTGGTACAGATTCTATTTTGGACAAAATAATCTGATTTGCCAAATTTTATATAAAATTTTATATAAACTATATTTATATAAACAACTGATAAATATGATATCAGTTGTTTTTTGTATATATTGATCTTCAATTATTTAAAATAGAACACATAATATATAGACAATTTAAGTAACCTCTGGTTCATAGTTAGCAATACTTTAATTGTAGGGATAAACACCAAAACTATTTTTATTAGCTCCATAGATTTTGACATTCAAGAAGGTGGAATAATTAAAAACCTTTCCAAAGACGTAAGGAATTTTTCGATAGCAAAAGTTTTGGAATTTGGTTAGTTTAAAAAATTTAGTTTAAAATTTGCCCAAATTTCTATTTAAAATCCAAAATTGTTTCGTAATTGTGGGAAACCAAATTTTTAAAACAAATTAACAGATGGGAGGCCTATCCTTATGAGAGTTTCTCTATATAATAAATTACACAGGCCAACGGCAAAAAATCTCCACGCATAATTTCACCTGCTCCATAACCTTTAGGCTCCCCTGAACCAAAGTCCAAAACAAACATAGGTTCTATAACCCACTGTTTCCGCGGTACACCTTAGAGAAGAAATTGATCAAATTTTACCATATATTGAATTATGTAGGCCATGTAATGGCTAAGTCCATCATTGTTTCTAGTACATATCATTTTTGAAATATATGTGTAGCAACTAAAATTAAAAAGTGGTATCTAGCAGTTACCATATCTTTGGAATACCCACTCAAAGTTGAAATCTCAGATTTTCTACATTAACTTTTGGTCTTTTATGATTTATCCCCAAACATTGATTTTTCCCCAAAACAATATGGAAGGTTTTTATTTTCTTATTGAAATCAGTAGATCATGCCATGTTTTAATTTTGGATTTAAGGAAAAACTCGAATCACCTCCTGAGTCGATATAAGCATGTCCCTCTGTCTGTCTGTCTGTCTGTCTGTCTGTCGGTTTCTACGCAAACTAGTCTCTCAGTTTTGGAGCTATCGAGTTGAAACTTTGCACACATCCTTTTTTTCTTTGCAGGTAGTATATAAGTCGGAACGGCCGGGATCGGTCGACTATATCCTATAGCTGCCATATAACTGATCGGAAATGCCATAACTTTGGTGTTTTTTAAGTTAGAGGGTTGGGACTTCCCACACATGTTTTATTTGACCAAAATGTCTTATGTACAAAATTTCATAAGGATCGGCCGACTATATCCTATAGCTGTCATAGAACGATCGGAATTGGCATAACTTTAGTGTTTTTTAAGTTAAAACAAGAAAGGAAAGCTAACTTTGGGCGGAGCCGAAGTTTATATACCCTTGCAGTTCAGTCGCAGTCCGCTAGGTGGCGCCACGCATCTCGTATTATTAGATATGTAGCGGATCGTATATAGTCGGCCGATTCTTATGAAATTTGGCATATTGTATTATTTTTCCCAAAATAGAATCTGTACCAAATCCCATCTTTCTAACTTAAAAAACACCAAAGTTATGCCAATTTCGATCGTTCTATGACAGCTATAGGATATAGTCGGCCGATCCTTATGAAATTTTGTACATAAGATATTTTGGTCAAATATAATATGTGTGAAAAGTCCCAACCCTCTAACTTAAAAAACACCAAAGTTATGGCATTTCCGATCAATCAGTTATATGGCAGCTATAGGATATAGTCGACCGATCCCGGCCGTTCCGACTTATATACTGCCTGCAAAGGAAAGAAGGATGTGTGCAAAGTTTCAACTCGATAGCTCCAAAACTGAGAGACTAGTTTGCGTAGAAACCGACAGACAGACAGACAGACAGACGGACAGACGGACATGCTCATATCGACTCAGGAGGTGATCCTGATCAAGAATATATATACTTTATAGGGTCGGAGATGTCTCCTTCACTGCGTTGCACACTTTTGACCAAAATTATGATACCCTCTGCAAGGGTATAAATATGGGATTTGGTACAGATTCTATTTTGGGAAAAACAATCTGATTTGTCGAATTTCATAAGGATCGGTCGACTATATCCTATAGCTGCCATATAACTGATTGATTGGAAATCCTATAACTTCTTTTTTTTTTTTTAAGTTTTTAAGTTCCCATCGCAACGCGATGGGAGTTTCAATGGATTCCTCTTTTGTCAAAATAATTCAATATGCCAAATTTCAAAGGGATCGGCCAACTATATCCCTATATATACGATCCGCTATATATCTAATAATATAAGATGCGTGGCGCCACCTAGCGGACTGCGACTGAACTGCAAGGGTAGATCAACTTCGGCTCCGCCCGAAGTTAGCTTTCCTTTCTTGTTTTATTATCTAATTGAATACAATACAATTTAATATCTAATTAAAACAATAACTTTCGATTGGAATATACACACCTGGCCAAAATAATAAGTACACACATATAGTGTTTATTTGTTTCGATATAACTCGATTTTTATGCAATGCACACCCGCCATTTTTTTTTATATTGATAAGTTACAATGTTACAATTTCTAAAACAAGAATGAAATATGGGAACCTCGTGGATTCAATACTAAGCTTAATTTTCTGCTGGGTGGGCGATTTTGGTCTGGTCAAAATAATAAGTACACCTGTGTATTTGATAAATTTTAAAGGATTAAAGCTAGATTCGAGTTAAGATATGTTGGTTTTTATTATTTCCTAGCATATTTAAGTATATCCCAGGAAAAAAAATTCTATAGTTGGGCAAAAAAAAGAGTTGTACAACAGAAAAAAGAAAAATTGCTTTAATTCTGCAAAAGGAAGGATAAAATCTTCGGGAAATCGCTAAAAGACTTGGGCAGTCATTCTGTTTGGTCCAGAATGCCCTAAAATTCAACATTCAATTCGAAACTCGAGGTCGGAAGAAGAAATCCTGTCAAACGACCGACACCCGAATCCTAAGTTTTTACTGCTCATCCATTGCTGCTCATATTTACCATGAAATATCGTCTAGATCAGTTCGTCGAAGACTTACTAATGCTGGCTTACAAGGACACATAGCCAGAAAAGTTACTCTCCTTCGAGGGAATAAATTAAAGATGAGGAAACAGTTAGCCCAAAATCATTTGACATGATCTGGAACAGAGGGTTCCAAAAAGTGGAATAATGTCCTATGGAGCGACGAAACAAAAATAAATCTATTTGGTAACGACTCCAGAAAGAATGTACGACTTGTTTCGTCGACCCAAAGGCATAGAATTCGACGCCCGGTACTCGAAATAGACCGTTAAACACGGAAGCGGAAACTTTATGATTTGGGACTGTTTTTCTTGGCATGGAGTCGTCCCGATTTACGGATTACCGATACTATGACCCAATTTGGATATAAAATTATATTGTCTGACATAATGCTGAGGAAGACATGCCCTTGAGTTGGGTCTTTCTACAGGACAACGACCCAAAACACACATCAAAGCTGGTCAAAGCTTAGTTCACCGAAAACAAGGTGGACATTATGAAGTGGCCAAGTCAAACTGCAGACTTAAACCCAATAGATAACCTATGGGGAGAGCTTAATCGTCGGATTGGCACAAACACATTTCAAAATATAGAAGAATTGCAGCAAAGACAAGGTACGAGAGTTGTTTGGAGACGTGCCGTAAATTAAATGCCCAGCATGCCGAAACGGATAACAAAAGTTATACAAAATATGGGGGGGTATACTGGGTATTAGCATAAGATTACTATAAAAAGAAAAAAATTGAGAAAATGTTTTTTATTTTTAAGTTAGAGGCTTTGAAGAATTGCTGTACTTATTTTTTTGACCAACCCTTTTTTATGTTTTTTAGGTTTAATCGACCATAAATTCTACAAATTTCGTGAATTATTCTTATGTTAAGTATTTTTATAATCAACATTATGCCAGAAAACTAAAAGAAATTAGAATTGGTTCGTTACGGTTATCAAAAAAGATTTACGTGACATAGAAGAAATCTTATGAGCATGTACTTATTATTTTGTCCAGCAGTGTATTTCATTTAGATCGGTTGCCTAAAGAAAGTTTTTAAATTTGAATGTAACACTTTATTTTGGATGTGCGATGTAAAATAATAAATATTAGAAAAGTATTGGCGGAGTTGCTTTGCTTTTAATTCATTATTTGGCCCAAAAACGGTGGTGGCTGTAATTTAAGTAAAGCAAGTTAAGTAATAAAGTTTTATTTATATGCATTATATGCTCAGTGGGGACATATGCATATAAAGTTTTCTACTCGTAAAATTGTGCATTTGTAAGTCTTCTCATTAAGATATGAGACACTGAAAGAAAAAGCAGAATTACATCAAAATTTGCCATCAAGCAACGAAGTTCGAGGTTAGCCGAGTGGAGAGCGTTGTGGTTTCTAACACGGGAGGGCCTGAGTTCTAGTCCTAGTTGAGCCAATGTTTTTTTATGTTTTACTTTTAGGCACTTTTTTTATTTGGATTTTATTTTAAAATCTGAAAAGATATACTCCATATTTTTCAGGGTACTGACCAAATATATGCAGACTCAAAAAAGCAAAGTTGCCAATCAAAAACTCCCACATGTGTAAGTAAATGCAAGTTTCACAGGAGGCTTGACAAATTTGGTAGCTGCACTTACAGGTCTATATCTTGAGTTAACGCATTTTGCCAGATATGAGCGATATATCAAAAGTTGCGTCATCTCAAAAGCTATCTCCACGTGCAATATGAAAAAGCTGTAAAAATCGAATTTCTTGAATAACTTCTGAAAGAAATGTCGGACCGAGTCGGCTTAAGGTATTTCAAAGGTATTTCAAAAAGTTGTAAAACAATAGTTGCTCCAAACCTCCAAACCGTTTGTCTGTTTGCGCTATTTTTTTCTTAACAATCCTGAAAAAAATTGGAAAATGTTTGTTACTATCATATAAGCAACTATTGTTCTACAACTTTTTGAAATACCTTAAGCTATCGTCAAAACATTTTTTTCATTTTGAAGAAGAAGAAAAAATCGAATTTTTCGAATAACTTCTGAATGAAATGTCGGATTGAGGTACCAATCGACGCGTATTTAGCTCTAGAATGCGAATATATACGCTTACAACATTCAACCAACTAATCGTATATTTGTTCCATTTATTTCTGAAAATAATATATTATTGGATCTTCAAAAGGTAAAACCAGTTTATTCGCCAGGCCCCGACGGAGTACCAGGCTGTGTGCTAAAATACTGTGCTAGGGCTCTGTGCAAACCTCTTCAAAAACTTTTTAACTTATCTTTGAAATCTTCGATTTTCCCCTTTAAATGGAAGGAATCTTTCATAATTCCTCTGCACAGAAAGGGGAAAAAATCCGATGCTGCCAACTACAGAGGCATCTTAAAATTGTCAGCGATTCCAAAGTTATTCGAAAAATTAATAACTCCTCATTTGCAACACCTATGCTCATCAATAATTTCTCCATGTGAGCATGGTTTTATTAAGCGTCGCTCTACCTCCACTAATTTATTGGAGTTTACATCCTTTGTTTTAGATGGCTTCCATAAGGGACTTCAAACTGATGTTATTTACACAGACTTTAGTAAAGCATTTGATTCAGTTAATCACTCACTCTTGTTGAGTAAACTTAATCTTTTGGGATTCTCAACCGACCTCATTACGTGGATCTCCAGCTATTTAAATGGAAGAACACAGAGAGTCTTATTTAAAAATCAATACTCCCGCTTAGTCCGTGCCACATCTGGTGTCCCCAAGGGAGCCATCTTGGCCCATTACTATTCACTCTTTTTATAAATGACTTGCCCCTAATCATAACGAACGCGCTGATACTAATGTACGCAGACGATGTTAAGCTTTGTCTGCAATATAAGCTCCCGTCTGCGCAAAACAGACTCCAGTCGGATCTCGATAATTTTAAAAAATGGTGTTTAGCTAATGACTTAATACTTAATGGATCAAAATGCAAACTTATGTCTTTTTATCGTACTAGTCCTCACCAGGCTTCGTACTATCTCTCTGGGATTGCCTTAGAAATATTAACTCAGGGATTACCCTTATCATTAGATCTCTAAAGATGTTGTCGGTTTTATTAAAAGATGGGCTAAAGAATTTAACGACCCTTATATTACGAAAAGCTTATTTATATCCTTGGTCCGTCCGATACTGGAGTACGGTTCATATGTCTGGTGTCCCCAATACGGTGTTCATCAAGACCGCATAGAATCCGTACAAAAGAACTTCTTATTATTTGCTCTTAGAGGACTTAACTGGGACGCAAATCTTCACCTACCTTCGTATAATAGTAGACTCCTACTAATAAACTTACCCTCCTTAAAAAATCGTAGAACAATGCTGGGTGTCGTTGTCCTACACAACCTTATTAATGGTGATGTAGATAGCCAGCACTTACTAACACACTTACAGTTTAACGTTCCGAATAGAAGGACCAGAAACTTTAGTCCTTTATTCTTAAGCCATTGTAGATCGACATATGCACAGCACGATCCTCTTAGGATTTTATGGCCGAACTATAATGGTCTGTATAATATTATTTCTCTTTCTTCCCTGTCAAATATGAAAACATCCATCCAGCTACAAGAGCATACTAATTCTTCCTCGTTTTCTTTATAATCCTTATATTTAAACTTATATTTACTAACTCGAATTTATTCCCGCGATTCGAGCCGTACGTTATGCGGCAGACGGCAGTGGGAACCGCGCGAAAAAAATATAAAAATATTTTATCTGGGGACTAAAATGTGTCCACCAGCCCCACTTTAGTAATTAAAAAAATTTTTACTTTCACCCTAATTTCTCCCACACCAAATAAATTTTGGAATATGTTTCGACAAAAATTATCTAATTGAAACAATACCTTTCGATTGGTATATAATTCATTTAGATCGGTTGCCTACAGAAAATTTTTAATTCTTCGGCTATATATAGAGTTTCCTCGCGCACGCCAAGGCAGTGATAAATTGTTTTTTGTTCTTATTTTTTTTCTTTTTACATAAAAACCTGCCTATTTGTATGGTTTTCAGGCCACACGCAAATCAGGCAACTTTAATGTCGTTTCATTTTACAAAAAATTTTTTATACTATAAAAAAAAATATGCATTGCAGTGCATTAAAAAAAAAATATGCAACGCAGTGCTTGGGGGGAAAACGCAATTCCATATGCCCAAAACAATCCGTTAAGGGTATCATGTTCGGACTACGTTTCTGGCGAGGTGGCTTTCCGCACGCCTTGACTTATATACATATACTAATATATAAGAACCGACCGCTCATCTGCTGGCGTCACCAGCGCGCAGGTCAGCTGTTTTAAGTAATAGGATAATTGTACGAGATTTGGCGTCATTATTAAAGCAAAGCTCAAAGGCAATACTGGCAATACTAGACACAACACATCATGAAATGGAGGCTACATTGCTGTATTGATATGCATCAGGATGATGCTCAATTTCAACGCATCTTATGGAGAAATTATCAAAATGTATTGTAATAAAGCCTCCCAGGTATTCCACAATTAAATAATAAAATTAGTTTTCTTGATTTTTTGGTTTAAAAAGACTTTTTAATTCTTTTCCTATTTTCACTTTTTAACACAACTGGTCCGTTCCCAGTATGAGACTGAAGTGAAGTAAAAGTCAAGCAATAGAAATTAGAACACATTTTGTGTTACCAGCTTGTGTTTTGTCAATCTTTTGCTTATATAAAGTTAGTGTTTTTCAATACACCTCCTCCAAAGATACATTGAACAATTTAGAAATTAAGTTAGTGTTTCAATAATACTTTTATTTGGACAGTTGAATATTCTGGGAACAACAAATCAAACTAGAATGGGGAAAAACCCAGAAAAACCTTAATCAAATCATTGGTTAAATAAAACTTCAAACAAATAAAAAAAATCACAATTTTGTTAAATTAAATTATCAGTTTCTCCCGGATTGACATTTTTTTTTTTTAATTTTAATTTCTGAGACCCATCTCATGTCTTAGGGTCAAGAATCTTGCAGCAGGAAACGGCTTCGTGAGGACATCAGCTACCTGGTGTTCTGTGGAAATATATTCTAAAGTAATTAGTTTCTTTTTAATTTGTTATCCTGAAAAATGACTTGATATCAATGTGTTTTGATCGTTTGTGGCATGCAGGATTATTAGCTATACTAATGCATCCTTGATTATCTTCTAGTATTTTGATTGGTTTATTTAATTCAAATTTTATACTGGAGACTAACGATTTTAACCATAAAGCTTTTCTTACTGCTTCAAATAAAGCCATATATTCCGCTTCTGTCGAAAAGCAGCTACTGAACTTTGTTTCTTCGTATTCCAAATCACATTAGAGCCAAACATTTTAAATATTAATCCAGTTGTACTTTTTCTATCGGACACACTAGCTCCCCAGTCAGAATCAATATAGCCAATAATTGTGTAGTTAAAATTTTCATTTTTTATAAAAGTTAATTTTAGATCAACAGTACCCTTTAAATAAAAACTCTTAAACTTAAAACTCTTTTCAGATTTTGCCATAATTCTAAATTGTTTTTGTTTGTATATCTACTAAGAATACTTATTGCTGTACTTAGATCAGGACGGGTACATAACATTAGATACATTAAACAACCAATCAGATTTCGGCACGGCGCATTATACTCTTCATCTGAGTCTAAGGCATCATAATTCAACTTAGTTGGAAGTGGTGTACTGACTGCATGGCATTCTTCCATATTGAACTTCTTTAAAATATTATTAATGTATGCTGACTGACTAAGATATAAATATCCATCTTTTCTTTCTACTTTTATTCCAATAAAGTGTCTTATTTCACATAATGCTGTCATCCTGAATTTGCTCATTAGGAATGTCTTAAGAGAATTCATTGCATCATTACCACATTTCTGTTGCAATTACCACATCATCTACAAATAAAAGCAAATATATATTTTTTAAGACATCACCATGGTCTCTTAGATAGATACATCTATCCACTGCTTAATTACTAAAGCCCATGCTTTTTAAAACATTTACATAAGTCTCGAACCAGCATCGTGCCGCTTGTTTCAAACCATAAATTAACTTATTCAATTTACATACTTTACCATTTTTATATGGCAATCCCTTCGGAATCTTCTTTCCTCTTTCAAAATACCATTTAGGAATGCCGTCTTAACATCCATGTGGTGAACTTTTAAATTGAATTGGTTTGCTATGGATAGAATGAATCGAAAGCTAGATATTCTTGAAACTGGTGCAAATGTCTCATTATAATCTAACAAGTATTCTTGAGTAAAACTAGTTGCTAGTTAATTTTTATTGTAAACACTCACTTGCAATGAACAATATTCTTATCTAAAGGCTGATCAACTAAAGTCCAAGTTTCATTATAAGAATGCTTCTTCCCACTTAGTTCTGTCATTTCGATGTTTAATATCATTGTATTTAATTGGGATGTCGTTACATTAAGTGTGAGCATTCATTAAGCAACTGTTTAAAGACCGATAAGACGTTATTTGATTGTCATTTAATCTTTTACTTCTTCTGACTTCATTTTCATCTACTTTTAATTGCATACTAGGCAATTCTTTACCAATGATAATTATTGGATCGGCATTATTGAAAGTTGCTGTGTCACTATGCTGTTTATCTGATTCAAAATTATCAGATTTCTCATCCGTACTATCATTTGGGATATTTGACTCATCTGCTCCTGAATTATTTTCAGTAGACAGTTGTAGATTATTCATACTATCATTCTGAATACTTTCTACCAGTTCCATACTCTCATTCTGAAACTCTGAGTCATTTTCCACAGTCCTAGTAACTTCTTTGAATTTATATTCCACAACTTATAGCCATTCTGTTCGTAACCAACCAGTATGTATGCATTTGAATGATTTGTCATCAAATTTTCTTTTTCGCATTTTATCAGGCACATATACTGTTGAACCGAATATCTTTAAATATTTTAAACTTGGCCTTCCGTTATGCCACATTTCAAATGGAGTTTTCTTATCCTGAAACGCTCTAGTTGGAGTTATATTAATTAAATCACTTTCTCTCTTTATCTTAAAGCGGACGGACGTGTTTTTTTTTGTGCGCACTACGTTTTTGGAAAATTTGTAATAAGCTTTTTATAAACAATCGGTGTTTATTTCTTTACATATATAAAAACAAATTGCAATTTCTTAGATCCGTATCGTTCCGCGTGTGCAGTGATATATTTGGAGGTAAAATAATAACACAGGCCGACCATTTCCAACTTTTTTTTTCCTCCACGAATAATTTTACCTGCTCCATAACCTTTAGGATCCCCTGAACCAAAGTCCAGAACAAACATAGGTTCTATCACCCACTGTTTCCGCGGTACACCTAAGAGAAGAAATCGATAAAATTTTACCATATATTGAATTATGTAGTCCGTATAATGGCGATGACCATCATTATTTCTAGCACATATCATTTTTGAAATGTATGTGTACCAACTAAAATTAAAAATCATTGGAATACTCATCCAAAGTCGAAATCTCAGATTTTCTACATTAATTTTTGGTCTTCTATGATTTTTTCCCAAACATTTTTCTATGGAAGATTTTTATTTTCTTATTGAAATCAGTAGATCATACTATGTTTTAATTTGGGTTTAAGGAAAAACTCGAAATAATTTTATTGAATTTATTATAGGTGGTTAAACAATATTTTCTTCAATTAAATTGGAGTTTTTAATCTCATATTTTTAAAAAGTCATGGCTATCTACAACGTCTGTAAAGCTTTACGAATCAAGCTGAACCTGCAATAGATACGTTTTGAACAAAGAAACAGTTTTAGATAGCCATGACTTTTTGAAAATATGAGATTAGAAACTCAAATTTAATTGAAAAAAATTTTGTTTAACCACCTATAATAGTTTCAATAAAATTATTTCGAGTTTTTCCTTAAATCCAAAATTAAAACATAGTATGATCTACTGATTTCAATAAGAAAATAAAAATCTTCCATAGAAAAATGTTTGGGAAAAAATCATAGAAGACCAAAAATTAATGTAAAAAATCTGAGATTTCGACTTTGGGTGAGTATTCCAAAGATATGGTAACTGCTAGATACCAATTTTTAATTTTAGTTGGTACACAAACATTTCAAAAATGATGTGTACTAGAAATAATGATGGTCATCGCCATTACACGGCCTACATAATTTAATATATGGTAAAATTTGATCGATTTCTTCTCTTAGGTGTACCGTGGAAACTGTGGGTGATAGAACCTATGTTTGTTCTGGACTTTGATTCAGGGGAGCTTAAAGGTTATGGAGCAGGTGAAATTATGCGTGGAGATTTTTTGCTGTTGGCCTGTGTAATTTGTTTAATTTTCCCTCCAAACATAGACCTGCTCAGCTTCTTCATCTCCTACGGGGTTGTTGCTATTCTATTGCTTCTACTCTCGCTCAATAGAGATTCTTATCTCTATTTCTTTGAATCTTACTAACTTGCACTAACTGCTCTCTTTAATCTCCCCCTTTCGTTTCCTTGGTACCGTTGTTTTAAGGTTCCTCAATAATAAAATCTAATAATATTAATAAATTAATTATTAATTTTTTTAATAATTTTTAATACATTAATTATTTAATTTTTAATAAATGAATTATTTAATTTATAATAAATTAATTATTTAATTTTTAATAAATTAATTATTTAATTTTTAATAAATTAATTATTTAATTTTTAATAAATTAATTATTTAAATTTTTAATAATTATGGAATTTAAATTAGTCTTTGCGTTGAAGTCTTGTAATAAGACAATCTCGTCTTCCCAGCCTACCATCCACTGCTGGCTCTGTGAAAACGTTTTACACGCTAAGTGTGCCGGGTTCACGGCCTCAGTTTCGGATGCAATCTCGCGTAGGTCTGGTCTCCACTTTTGCTGTGATGGTTGTCGTGCTGTTCAGGACGAAATGAGATCGTTCATGAGGCAGACTAAAAGCGGTTTCAAGGAGTTGATTAGTGGTTTTCGAAAAAGCAATGACCAACTCTGTGCGCTTGATACACAGTTTAGTAGCCTTCAACTACTAAATGAGTCTCCAAAGCGTAAGAAATCCGCTTTTAGTGATGTGCTCGGGTCGAATAATCTTCAGCCTGCTCAGCCGACAACTATGCAGCCGCTTATATCTCTGGCCACCCCAAGGGCCAGACCTGAGAAAAATTCGGCTTCCGAATGTCTCGAAATCAATGAGCAATTGTCCGATATGTCCTCTGTGGCATCGCTTCAAGTGATCCCAGACCCAATAATTCAAACTCCTGTAACAGTCATCAAACAGGGTAATAAACCGTCCGAAACCCCGGTACGCACTGATGCCGCAGTATTAGTTACGGCGGCACCAAAACCCTTGCAGGTGATCCCACCATCGAAACACATTTTTGTTTCCCGGCTTGCCCCTGATACTTCGGAGATTGATATCTCGGCTTACATCAAAGCCAAAGCAAAAGCCGACATAAGGGTGGTGGATATTACAAAATTCCAATATTCTTACACCAGGCACACGTCATCTTTCAAAATACGTGTGCCCTTGCATCTGCAAGGGAACATCTGTTCAAGACGATCTGTTCCGCCAGCTTTTGGCCAGAGAACATTTTCGTCCAAGAACATCAACCAAGTACGGTGAAAAAAAAGATAACCAAACCTGTGGGTGTAAAACTCCCACATGTTAAGGCCACTGATCAACCTTCCACCTCATCTTCCTCAATCTCAAAAAACTAATGACTTCATTAACACATACCTATCAGAATACAGTAAACTTCCCAAACTGTATTCTGATAGTTCTTTTTTTGCATCCCACATTATAGTATTTACAGAAACTTGGTTAAAGCCGGAGATCTTAAGCTCCGAAGTTTTTCCTAGTAGGTACACCACTTTTAGATGTGATAGAACTTTGCGAAGGGGAGGAGGAGTGTTAATTTCTGTAGACTCCAAATTCGCTTCTGAAGAGGTAAAATCACAAGAGTTTGGTAACATTGAATTTCTTTGCATCAAAATCACTTTGTCCGATCAATCTTTGTATGTTACTTGTTCGTACATACCACCTTCGTCCGAACCGCCAACATACTGGCAACATTTGTCCGCTATTCGTTTGGTTTTCGATCGTCTGTCTGATGGTGACCAGCTGATAGCTCTGGGTGACTTTAATATCCCAGAACTTATGTGGTCAAATGTTGATAATTCACCATCTTTACAGCTTAACTCCCACCATGACTTCCCTGAGGGCATGTTCGACATGTCACTCGGGCAAATTAACCACGTTAGAAATTCTTTAGGTCGGCTGTTGGACTTATGTTTCGTTTCTGATCCTGATGGAATTACTCTTTCCAGAACTTTGCCCCTTTCTAACCCTGAGGATCCATATCATCCCACTCTTGAGGTTTCAATCGAAAATAATTACTTTTTTGACCTTAAGTCTACAGTCAAATCTCAGAAAGTTCGTTTCTTTCGTAAGGCTGACTTTACGAAATTAAATAAGTTAATTTTGGAATTTGATTGGTCTGATTTACTGGCATGCGAGGATATAAACATCGCATTACAAAAATTTTATTACACTTTGAACATATTTTTCGACGCTTGCGTGCCGTGGAAATATCCGTCCGCTTCAACGAATCCGCCTTGGTATACAAGGCACCTTATAAATTTAAAGAATAGTATGAGTAGACTTTTAAACAAACATAGATTATCTGGCTGTACAGTTAGTTATTCAAGATACTTAGTAGCTCGGTCCAATTTCACCGTGCATAACGCAGAATGTTATAGGAGTTATATTCGCCGCTGCAGGATTCAGTTTACTCAGGATCCGAAGCAGTTTTATAACTTTGTAAACACTAAGCGTAAACATGTATATTTTCCCTCACTGCTTACGTTTGAGAACTCTTATGCGAACACCGATCAGGCAATGGCCGATCTCTTTGCACAGTTTTTTCAAACTACCTATTCACCTAGCAGCAGTTTAGCTCAGCCTTACACTTATAATATCCAATCAGCCAACCTTATATCTTGCCCATCTTTCGATCAAAGTAGTGTGTTATCGGATCTTCTTAAGGTTAAGCCCGTGTATTCGCCAGGCCCTGATGGAGTACCAGGCTGTGTACAACTTCTGTAAAGCTTTACTAAACAAGCTGAACCTGCAATAGATACGTTTTGAATATAGAAACAGTTGTAGATAGCCATGACTTTTTGAAAATATGAGATTAGAAACTCCAATTTAATTGAAGAAAATATTGTTGAACCACCTATATTAATTTCAATAAAATTATTTCGAGTTTTTCCTTAAATCCAAAATTAAAACATGGTATGATCTACTGATTTCAATAAGAAAATAAAAATCTTCCATAGAAAAATGTTTGGGGAAAAATCATAGAAGACCAAAACTTAACGTGGAAAATCTGAGATTTCAACTTTGGATGAGTATTCCAAAGATATGGTAGCTGCTAGATACCATTTTTATACCCTTGCAGAGGGTATTATAATTTTGGTCAAAAGTGTGCAACGCAGTGAAGGAGACATCTCCGACCCTATAAAGTATATATATTCTTGATCAGGATCACCTCCTGAGTCGATATGAGCATGTCCGTCTGTCCGTCTGTCCGTCGGTCCGTCTGTCCGTCTGTCCGTCTGTCTGTTTCTACGCAAACTAGTCTCTCAGTTTTAAAGCTATCGAGTTGAAACTTTGCACACACCCTTCTTTCCTTTGCAGGCAGTATATAAGTCGGAACGGCCGGGATCGGTCGACTATATCCTATAGCTGCCATATAACTGATTGATCGGAAATGCCATAACTTTGGTGTTTTTTAAGTTAGAGGGTTGGGAGTTTCTACACATGTTATATTTGACCAAAATATCTTATGTACAAAATTTCGTAAGGATCGGCCGACTATATCCTATAGCTGTCATAGAACGATCGAAATTGGCATAACTTTGGTGTTTTTTAAGTTAGAAAGATGGGATTTGGTACAGATTCTATTTTGGGGAAAACAATCTGATCTGCCAATTTTCATAAGGATCGGCCGACTATAAACGATCCGCTATATATCTAATAAAATAAGATGGGTGGCGCCACCTAGCGGACTGGGACTGAACTGCAAGGGTATATCAACTTCGGCTCCGCCCGAAGTTAGCTTTCCTTTCTTGTTTAATTTTAGTTGGTACACATACATTTCAAAAATGAAATGTACTGGAAACAATGATGGTCATAGCCATTACACGGCCTACATAATTCAATATATGGTAAAATTTGATCAATTTCTTCTCTTAGGTGTACCGCGGAAACGGTGGGTGATAGAACCTATGTTTGTTCTGGACTTTGGTTCAGGGGAGCCTAAAGATTATGGAGCAGGTAAAATTATGCGTGGAGGAAAAAAAAAGTTGGAAATTGTCGGCCTGTGTTATAGAGGCATCTCTAAATTGTCAGCAATTCCAAAGCTTTTTGAAAAACTTATCACTCCACATTTGCAACACCTATGTAGTTCAATAATAACTCCGCGCCAGCATGGCTTCATGAAGCGCCGCTCCACCACTACCAACTTATTGGAGCTAACATCTTTTATCACGGATGGCTTCCGGAATGGCTTACAAACAGACGTCATATACACTGACTTCAGTAAAGCATTTGACTCTGTTAACCATTCGCTTCTTATAAGTAAACTCAGTCTTTTGGGATTCCCATCTGATCTTCTTATGTGGATTTCGAGCTACTTATCAGGGAGAACCCAACGTGTTTTCTTTAAAGATGTTACCTCGCGTTTAGTCCGCGCCACATCGGGGGTGCCCCAAGGAAGCCATCTTGGACCCCTACTTTTTACTCTGTTTATTAACGACTTGCCCCTTGCCTTAACTAATTCACTTGTTCTTATGTACGCTGATGACGTTAAGCTATGCCTTCAGTATAAATTCACTAGCGCCCAGTCTAGACTTCAATCCGATTTGGATAAACTTCAAAATTGGTGCTTAGCAAATAACCTAAAGCTTAATGGATCGAAATGTAAACTTATGTCTTTTTACCGATCTAGTCCTCACCAGGCTATGTACTTTCTCTATGGGAACGCCTTAGAACGATTAACTCAGGTTAAGGATCTAGGTGTCCTATTAGATTTGAAACTTAAATTTACCGACCATGTATCTACCCTGGTTAATAAAGATATGGGTGTGCTTGGTTTTATTTAAAAATGGTCAAAAGAATTTAATGACCCGTACATAACTAAAACGTTATATACATCACTGGTCCGTCCGATTCTTGAGTATGGATCGTGTGTCTGGAGTCCTCAATATGGAGTACACCAAGATCACATTGAATCTGTACAAAAAAACTTCCTTACTTTTGCGCTTAGGGGACTTAATTGGGATGCAAATCTTTACCTCCCCTCTTATCATAGTAGACTTTTACCAATCAACTTACCATCATTAACAAATCGTAGAACGATGCTGGGTGTCATGTTTTTATATAATCTTATTTATGGAAATATAGACAGCCAGCATTTACTAACACGCTTAAATTTTAACATTCCTAGTAGAAGGACCAGCAACTTTCGTCCTCTCCCATTCCATTGTAGTTCAACATATGCCCAACACGATCCGTTCAGGGTATTACGTTCGGACTACAATGGTCTCTACCACATCTTGTCACTTTGCTCTACTAACAATCTTAAATCGCTTATATTAACCGCCTTATCTGTGCAACACTCTTCCTCGTAATATCTTTCTCCAAATCCTCGCTTATCTATCTCGGATCTATTCCCGCGATTCGAGCCGTACGTTACGCGGCGGCGTCCCTCGGTCGGTTGGACGGGAGGTGGGCTGTACGTATGCAGTGGGAACCGCGCAAAAAAAAAAAAAATAGGGTAATAAACCGTCCGGACCCCCGGTACGTACTGATGCCGCAGTATTAGTTAAGGCGGCACCAAAACCCTTGCAGGTGACATTTTTGTTTCCCGGCTTGCCCCTGATACTTCGGAGATTAATATCTCTGCTTACATCAAAGCCAAAGCAAAAGCCGACATAAGGGTGGTGGATATTACAAAATTCCAATATTCTTACACCAGGCACACGTCATCTTTCAAAATACGTGTGCCCTTGCAGATGTTCAAGACGATCTGTTCCGCCAGCTTTTGGCCAGAGAACATTTTCGTCCAAGAACATCAACCAAGTACGGTGAAAAAAAAGATAACCAAACCTGTGGGTGTAAAACTCCCACATGTTAAGGCCACTGATCAACCTTCCACCTCATCTTCCTCAATTTAAAGACTGAAGACTAATCTCTTCATTAACACTTACCTATCAGAATACTAGAGGGTTGCGTAGTAAACTTCCCAATCTGTATTCTGATAGTGCTTTCTTTACATCTCACTTTATTGTATTTACGGAATCTTGGTTAAAGCCGGAGATCTTAAGCTCCGAAGTTTTTCCTAGTAGGTACACCACTTTTAGATGTGATAGAACTTTGCGAAGGGGAGGAGGAGTGCTAGGGTCAAATGTTGAAAATTCACCATCTTTACAGCTTAACCCCAACCACGACTTCCTGCGGGCATGTTCGACATGTCACTCGGGCAAATTAACCACGTTAGAAATTCTTTAGGTCGGCTGTTGGACTTATGTTTCGTTTCTGATCCTGATGGAATTACTCTTTCCAGAACTTTGCCCCTTTCTAACCCTGAGGATCCATATCATCCAACTCTTGATCGAATATAATTAATTTATTGACCTTAAGTCTACAGTTAAATCTCAGAAAGTTCGTTTCTTTCGTAAGGCTGACTTTATGAAATTAAATAAGTTAATTTTGGAATTTGATTGGTCTGATTTACTGGCATGCGAGGATATAAACATCGCATTACAAAAATTTTATAAAACTTTGAACATATTTTTTGACGCTTGCGTGCCGTGGATCTGGCTGCACAGTTAGTTATTAAAAATACTTAGTTGCTGCCTATTCTCCTAGCAGCAGTTCAGCTCAGCCTTACACTTATAATATCCAATCAGCCAACCTTAAATTTTTCCCATCTTTCGATCAAAGTGGTGTGTTATCGGATCTTCTTAAGGTTAAACCCGTGTATTCGCCAGGCCCTGATTGTGTTCTGAAGTACTGCGCCGAGGCACTGTGCAAACCGCTCGTTAAACTCTTTAATCTATCGCTGGAAATTTCGATCTTTCCCCTTATGTGGAAGGAATCCTTCATTATTCCGCTGCATAAAAAAGGGAACAAATCCGACGCTGCTAATTAAAGAGGCATCTCTAAATTGTCAGCAATTCCAAAGCTTTTTGAAAAACTTATCACTCCACATTTGCAACACCTATGTAGTTCAATAATAAATCCGTGCCAGCATGGCTTTATGAAGCGCCGCTCCACTACTACCAACTTATTGGAGCTAACATCTTTTATCACGGATGGCTTCCAGAATGGCTTACGAACAGACGTCATATACACTGACTTCAGTAAAGCATTGACTCTGTTAACCATTCGCTTCTTATAAGTAAACTCAGTCTTTTGGGATTCCCATCTGATCTTCTTATGTGGATTTCGAGCTACTTATCAGGGAGAACCCAACGTGTTTTCTTTAAAGATGTTACCTTGCGTTTAGTCCGCGCCACATCGGGGGTGCCCCAAGGAAGCCATCTTGGACCCCTTATTTTTACACTGTTTATTAACGACTTGCCCCTTGTCTTAACTAATTTACTTGTACTTATGTACGCTGATGTTAAACTATGCCTTCAGTATAAATTCCCATGCGCCCAGTCTAGACTTCAATCCGATTTGGATAATCTTCAAAATTGGTGTTTAGCAAATAATCTAAAGCTTAGTGGATCAAAATATAAACTCATGTCTTTTTACCGATCTAGTCCTCACCAGGCTATGTGTTTTCTCTATGGGAACGCCTTACAAGGATTAACTCACGTTAACGATCTAGGTGTCCTATTAGATTTGGGACTTAAATTTACCGACCATAAATTTACCATGGTTGGGCGTGCTTTGTTTTATTAAAAGATGGTCAAAAGAATTTAATGACCCATACATAACTAAAACGTTATATACATCACTGGTCCGTCCGATTCTTAAGTATGCATCGTGTGTCTGGAATCCTCAATATGGAGTACACCAAGATCACATTGAATCGGTACAAAAAAACTTCCTTACTTTTGCTCTTAGGGGACTTAATTGGGATGCAAATCTTTACCTCCCTTTTTATCATAGTAGACTTTTACTAATCAACTTACCATCATTAACAAACCGTAGAACGATGCTGGGTGTCGTGTTTCTATAAAATCTTATTTATGGAAATATAGACAGCCAGCATTTACTAACACGCTTAAATTTTAACATTCCTAGTAGAAGGACCAGAAACTTTCGTCCTCTACTCCTCAGCCATTGTAGTTCGACGTATGCCCAACACGATCCGTTCAGGGTATTATGTTCGGACTACAATAGTCTCTACCACATCTTGTCACTTTGCTCTACTAACAATCTTAAATCGCTTATATTAACCGCCTTATCTGTGCAATACTCTTCCTCGTGATATCTTTCTCCTAATCCTCGCTTATCTATCTCGGATCTATTCCTGCGATTCGTACGGACGTACGGACGTTACGCGGCAGCGTCCCTCGGTCGGTTGGACGGGAGGTGGGCTGTACGTATGCAGTGGGAACCGCGCAAAAAAAAATAAAAATGTCAGTAAATTCATTTAATTTTTCATTTTTTTGTTTCTTTTCTATTTACTCTAAAGCATAAAAGAGGTCTACAAAAAAGCTCCCAAAAGCGTATGCGCTACAAATACAAGTAAAGCGCATGCGAACGGGGGAGAAACAAACAAAAATAACAACAACAAGAAATAAACCGCCACTGCTCCTTCTTTTCAGAATTTATCAATTATTTTAAATAGTTCATCCTTTACCAGGACTATATCACCAAAAGGAACTACAGGGCCAGAGGTGCGCTATTTGTAACGTTGCTGCAACAGTGTAGGATACTCCTCCTCCCAACGCGCCCAGAAAACTTGCCTTAAGAAGGAGACTCTCTGTCACCCATCCAGACGGTTGAAGTTTAGGATAGTGAGGTCCGGTTCGATGAACATTAAGGGCATTTAGAAAATGAGCCGGAGCTAGCACATCTAGGTCCGCAGGATTTTCTGAAATTGACAGAATTAATGATTGAGGCTATGCGGCATCATAGTCGTCAATGCCTCGAAACCAAGAATTGCGGGACCCACTGCCCGATATAGGTGGTGTTTCGCCGTCTTTACTTCTGCTTTCCACTAACCGCCAAAATGGGGAGAGCATGGAAGAATAAACCGCCACCATATCTGTCTGGGTTTACGTCGCAAACAAATAAACCTTTGGAGCGCGCTCAGAATCGAAGCTGTGGAAAGGTCCTTGACTAACTCCAAATGGATTGCCTTCGTGCTGAAGCAGATGAATACACTCACATAACAGTTGATAGGGCCCTTATTCCAAGACACTGCCTTGTAGAAAAACATTCCGCAAAAATCCACACCTGTTACATCAATGCTATAGAATCCTTCAAGTCTCTGGGTCGGAAGATCAGCCATGACATGGTTCAGTAGACGAGGCATAGCGCAAAAACTCCGGCAGCGTATGCATTTGCTCAAATCCCTTGAAACGGTCTTCCTCCCCCCATTGGGCCAGTATTGAGGTCGGATTTTCGAAATTAGCGCCCTAGGGCCAGTGTGCAGGTTATTCTCATGAAAGGGAGTCACTATAGCCGAATATAGGGGATGGCCTCTGGGAAGAATTATCGGATGACGTCCAACAGCATAGTTTAGCAATCGTCAACACGACGCGCAACAGAAAATGGGTTCCTCCTTGAAAATCCTGGACAAAAATCCCTTCGTGACGGATGGGGTGGCAAAATTTGTAAATGTAGGCGAACACTCTCTAAAGGGCGGGAAATGAGTTGGCAAACTTTGACAATGCGGCGATATCCCTTGGTGGAGCCGTAGCCAATAAGATCCTGCGATGAGTCAATCATCTTTGGAACCACGAAGATATGGAGCGCCCTGGGGCCAAAGAGAAGCTCTTGACAGTACATCGGCAGGGTTAAAAGCAGTAGGAGCGCCATTTCATTCCTTTTGTGAGCTCCTGTATGGAAGAGACCAACAATAATAGTCTTCTTTTTATGTTCCAAGATCAGCAACTTCATCCATCAGTCTTGCTAGTAACCTAGATAAAGAAACCTCCATAAAACCAGTATACCCTTCCATACCTATCAAATCATGTACAAACAGCATTCCAGAGCCTACTGTGCCATTATCAACCAGCAGTACTGAAACTCCTGGCACCGCCTTTCCGGGCGTAATGTCAAATTTCGTTCGAAAAACAAAAACAATTTAATAAGGTTTGCTCTTCGAACGTCGAACGGCTGCTGAGGTCATCATGTCTTCCAGGTGGTTGACTGCACCTTGAATGTCCTTGCTACAGTTATTTGTCGGTCTTATGTTTATGTGAGAGCCTATGTACTTTTTGTACCTAAGCCAGTTTGTCCTTTTTGATGTGAGATAAATTTGATTATTTTGTAATTCGGCATGTTGAAATAGGTGAAGAAGAACAACTGAATGGTCAGACGATAGGTCATCCAAAGGTTCGGCTCGAATGATGCTTCGTGAAATTTTTCTAGTGATCGCAAAGTCAATTAGGTCTGGATTCTTCCGTGGGTCTGGCCATGTAGGCCTTCCCGGTGATAGAAAGTCAATCAATCTCAATCGAAGTGAGTACACTGAAAATGTTGTGTTTTCTTATTGTGACCTATAGAGTATTCTGTACAGTAAAGAATGAGTGCAGTGTTTTTGAATTCACTACACTACTGTACAGATCTGTTCTGCCACAAATGAGTGCATTCATGCAGAAGTCTATTGTCTACCCTTTGGGTTGGTTAGGCGAGAACCCCTGTGTGGGTGCTTGGCATTGTAGTCGCCGTCTGCTATAAAGCAATCGCCTAGTGAATCAAAGAATGGCATAAACTCGATATCAGATATGCAGAAACGTGGTGGGCAGTATATTGCAGCTAGATTTAGATGACCTCCCACGGTCTGAATTCGTATTGAAGTTGACTCCAAGGAATTTGTAGCAACACGTTGGAGGGAATGGTGTTTTATGCGCTGCTTTATGAGGATCCCAGTTCCTCCACGAGCCTTCCCATCTGGATGATTTGTTGCATGAAATATATAGCCCGTCAGATAGAAGTTGTTTTTGTTCGTTAGATGAGTTTCGGAGAGGGTCATAATATCGATATTATTATCATCAAGAAATGTCTTAAGTTCATTATTGCGTTTAGTTTTTCTGGTTGTCGTTTAAATATTTCGTGGCTATGCGATGATTTTCCTCCGTGTAGGCTTTGAGCTTGGTCTCCCGTATATTGCCCTTGGTCAGTGGCATTATATGAAAATTGTTGTTTCCAATTAGCTTAGCGAGACAGTTTACCATATCGCTGCAGTTTTGATCACGTATGTAAATGGGAGGCGGCTTTTGCTTGGCTTTGGGAACTTCCGTATTCTCTTCATTATTACGGTCTTCGCTTAATATAGAAAATCTGTTTTCATACAGAGAATTAATCGGTTCGTCTTGATTGTTGACTTTCATTGCTTTTGCAGCGTTAGCATTTTTTTTCGGCTAGGGACTGAGCTTTCGTTTTACTTGGATATATCGGTCAACGCCCGTTTGGATTGTTGCTCGGGGGGGGCTGAGAGACAGCTACCGATGTTGCTGTTGTGGTTGTTGTACACGATAAGGTAATTGATCGGTAGAGAGTAGAGCTCGCTGTAGGCAAATATAACGTAGTTGATAGACCAGAGGGTGCTAGTGCTGGGGAGGTGCACTGCGCACTCCAGGTTAATGCACTGCTTGTGTCTGGGAGAGCGGGAGAGCTTGCACGCTCTTTGTTTGCGACGAATGAGAAATAGGCATTGGAAGCCTTCTACGCTCTGTTTCTGGGACAGAGAGCTTACTTTCGTTCATGTTGTTGTTGTTTATGTTAGGTACTGCAGGCAGAGGGGCCGCTCTTATATCTTTAAATGAATGTGCACAAGCTGTTGGTTTAATTTGTCGTGATGGTATTTCAATTTTTGAATTTAATAAATTTTGATTTTGTATTAGTTATTGGACACTATAAGCTCGAGACTTATGTGTGTCCAAAAGCGTCCTTTCGCGATTTCTGGAGCACACCACTTCTTTTGCTTTTTCACTGAGTTTTCTGGTATTTGCATAGCTGCTGGCGGAGCAGCACAGAAACACGTCCACTCTCTCTGACGATAATATTTATTCATGGTTCAATGATTAAGGTATCTGCATGTTAATCGTAAGGTCTTGGGTTCGATTCCAAGCAGAAAAATCTTCATTAAAAGCTGATTTTTGTTCACTTTATTTTTTTTTTAATATCGCTGTCTCTAAATAATTTGTTATTTTCAATATTTTTTTTTAAATGGGGATTCTTAATAATTGAGATTGTTTTAAACATGCAAATTTATAGAGGTATATTATAGTCTGTCAAGAAGTACGCGAGATTCCTTGATAGCTTAGAGGCGTGCATTTCGGTCCTGTATACAAAAGCATTAAGGTTCGAATCCCCAAATTTTTTTTACAACATAAATTAACAGCAATTTTTAAGGAATACATTAAAAATAGTGATTATCAAATTAGGAGATTGTAAGGGGAAATTTTTTTCTTTTGATTTTGATTTGGCAATTTTTTACAATTTTAAATCTGGCAAAGGTATTCCAATTAATTGAAATGGACCCAAGATCAATACAAAAAATAGCATTTTCCACCGAGAAAGGATATTATAAATATACTAGCATGCCTTTCGGTCTATAAAATGATCCCGCTACATTCCAGCGATGTATGAATAATATTCTTCATGATATATTAGGAACTGATTGCCTATTATATTTAGATGAAATTATTGTATTTTCAACCTCCTTACAAGATCATATTCAATCCCTTCAAAGTCTTCGTCCGATTAAGAAAATTAAATCTTAAACTTCAATTAGATAAATGCGAATTCATGAAAAGAGAATCAAACCCAAATAAAATTCAAGCTTTTCACGATTTTAAAATTCCAAGTACTCCTAAACAATTTAGTTCATTTATGGGTCTTTGCGGATTTTACCGAGAGTTTGTTAGAGAAGTGCCTTAAAAAGGGTTCCAAATAAATGTCAAAGATACTAATTACGTTAAAGCATTTGAAATAATTAAACTAAATTTGGGAACCAAATCAGTAATACTCCAATCCCCATCAATATATCGACCTTCGCAGATGTTCACTGCACCATATAAGTATTTGATTAGACTGTAGGAGATCGTTTTTAAACCATGCTGTTAATTAAGTATTACCATGGGTCCGATCTCTTGACATTCTATCTTTGGAATTTTTATAGTGTTCAATGCTTGAACAGTATTAAGACGCTACATAATTTAGGCTACCTATAAAAAGAATCAAATATTCAACAAATAGAAGAAAGACAATGGCAACTGACTTTGGCAATGGCAACTGGCAAATAGAAGAAAGACAATGGAAACCAAGAAGACAATGGTAATTGTATTCAAATTACAGAGCGGACAATGAAAGTTTTCAATGACCAATTAATATCTGAAAAGGGAAATGAAGATAGTAATGAGTTAGTCCTGTATTTTAATCATATGAAAAAAACTATTGACGAGGTAAAGTACCGGTGACGAACCTGCATGCGAAACCCAAAATATCTGATATCAATTTTAGTGACGAAAATATGCTATATAGGTGTACAAAATTGCATATAAAAAATATTATAAAATATAAAAGATGTTTTTTTATATGATATCAGTTGTTTTTTCTATACATTGATTTTCAATTATATAAAATTGAACGCACATTATATAGAATATAAGTTAACTGAAGTTAACCGCGCGACGGCAATGTCCGGTTGCTTAAGAACTCGCTCTGGCCAAACTGCTGACACAGCGTCTGGCCGGATGCTCGTGCATAGCCGGCGAACACTGCATATTTGCGTGGCCGCTATGAAATACTTTTTGTTAGCTTTAAGTTTCAGTTTGTACTCGAGTCTCTCAGAATAAAGAACTCTTTTACTTAACTCCGGCACAAGCCGTAATATTCAATTCATTTGCTCTTGCTTGGTTACTCAGCCTCAAGGCAGTAATAACGGAGTTAGTAACTCCCAACGTAAACTCTCATCAGAAGGAAGAACCCTCGGCAACCGCCAGGGATACCAAACCATTCTACACTGGAGATATCCTCATCACTGAAGACACCCTCTACAGCGGAGAATAAATAACCATCCCCTCCTTAATTTAATTAATTGGCGCCCATCGTGAAAACATGTAAGTGGACATTTTCATTCACAACCCTTTCAACAAGTCTGCATTGGTAGTAATAATGAAAATGTGTTACGCTCATAACTAAAAACTGCACCCCATTAACCTTTTTTTTTAAAAAAAAAATAAAATAAAATAAATAAATAAATTCCTAAATAAAATTGGCTGACGGTTTAGCGTTGCATTTTTGTACAAATTTCTTATAACAATACAATTTTTTTACAAATTTATTATATGAACCATTTTCTTTTGGGATATCTATCGCCCAATATTTGTTTGCATTTATTATTTTTCTGTATAATTAAATGAATAAATGTTTTTATACAACAACAAAGGTTGAAGAATAGAAAATTCTTAACCAAGATAAAAAAAAAAAGTCACCAGCTCCAAATTTAATTTTCATTCAAAATAATTCATATAATTGTGTGCATTTAATTCAGCTTTTATATGTCTCTTTTGTTACACAAAAATTCTTGGTATTAGCTGCACAGTCTTGGTTATTTATTTTCCCTTTCTGTTTTGTTTCCCCACTCCATTCTTGGGAATACGATACGGCCGCGCATGCAGTCAGTGGCACTTTGTTATTTTTATTTATTTTTTTTCTTATCTTTGTGTCATAGCGGAGGCTCCGTCCCCGCATACCCCTCACCTTGCCCTACTTGGCAAAGCAATAGTGCAGCTCAACGAGCCCGCACACATATGTAACTAAAACAACGGCTCAGCCCTCGCGAGCCCCCTCACCCTACCAATCGCCTCTGTGGGCATGCAATTCGAGCATGAACATTTTTTTTTTTTTTCTCGGGTTCTATACATAGCTGCAGCTCCACATGAGCAATCCCTTCCGACGATATAGAAGCGTAAGACAATTCTCCAGTGATTCTGAGTCAGAGTCCGAAAGACCGGCCAGATCTTCCACCCCAAAAAACGCTAGAGCACTCCGACACGCAAAAATGGCTTTCAGCATGGAACAAATGACAGCAACCATACAGGCAGCCGTTCAACATGCCGTCCAAGAAGCCAATATTGAGAGCCAGCGTAGGGAAAATGAACTTCGCCTGGCTATACAGCGGCTGACCGAACAAGTCAACGCAGTACAAGTCACTCCCGCGCAAGCGGAAGCCCCCGAAATCAAAGTATATGAACCCATACAAATTAGAGACAACGTAAAATGTGACGAGCCCCTAGATGCCGTCAAGTGCCTGCCCGAATTTACGGGAACGCAGGAAGCATACGTTTCCTGGCGGCAAGCGGCGGTAGCCGCATATTATATTTTTAGGAACTATGTAAATAGCTCTCGGCATTACCAGGCAGTTATAATTATTAGGAGTAAAATAAGAGGCCCTGCCGATGCCGTGCTATCCTCGTTTGGCACTGTGCTGAATTTCGACGCGATTATAAATCGACTCGACTTCACGTACAGTGATAAACGCCAGATTCACGTTATCGAGCAAGAAATGGGTACTCTCAGGCAGGGAAATATGACCCTACTGCAGTACTACGACGAGGTCGAGAAAAAACTGACCTTACTCACCAACAAAGCCACCATGTCGTACGAAGCCCCGGCGGCAAAGGTTTTATGCGACAAATTCCGGGACGACGCACTCCGAGTATTTATCTCGGGACTTAAGCGTAGTCTTACGGATGTCCTCTTTTCGGCAAAGCCAAAAGATATGCCTTCAGCCCTCGCTTTGGCACAGAAAATAGAAGCTAACCACGAGAGGTACTCCTTCGCGGCTTCGTTTGCCAGAAGCCAGGAGGACAAGGATAAAAAACACTATCCAAAAACACAAGACCACCGTCAGGCTCCTCCGCCGGCGAATGCCCAGACAAATACTGGCAAAAATCCGCACAGCGGAAGCACACCTGAACCCATGGACATTGACCCATCGCTTTCCAGGATGCTCAAGCCGTCCCTAGCCCCGGCATACCAAAACAGGAAGCCGGTAGAGTCCGATCGATCGGGCCCACACAAAAGGCAGAGGGTCAACCATGTCGCGCAGGCCACAAGTGAATCCGAGGGGAAATATTCCGCTACAGCTTCAGACGCGACGACGCGTCAGATTGACGACGACGCCATTAGGGAATACGACTCTGACGTCATTAATTTTTTAGGGGAAAGTCCCTGCTACCCGTCATCAGACGAAGAGTAGCGGGGCTAGAAATGAAGCTTCTAATAGACACGGGCGCGTCAAAAAATTTCATCCGTCCATACGAGGGATTGAAAGGCGTTCGCCCAGTGGATTCACCATTTTCGATACATTCTATCCATGGCGTTACCACGATCACAAAGAAATGCTTCATATCCCTATTCAACTTGAAGGCCACGTTCTTCATTTTACCAGATTTGTCCTCCTTTGATGCCATCATCGGCCTTGACCTGTTAAAACAGGCAGGAGCATCGCTTTGCCTAGCCTCCGGACACCTCAAATGGGGTTCCGAAATAGAAAAGCTAGAATTCCAAGCATGCTCCAACGTAAATTTTACTGAAGTGGACTGCTCCAGTGCACCACCTTCAGTCAGAAAAGCATTTTCAAAAATGCTAAGCGACAGAAAAAATGCCTTCGCTAACCCAAATGAGGCGTTACCTTACAACACTTCAGTGGTTGCGACCATTAGAACAGTTGATGAGGAGCCCATTTATGCCAGACCCTACCCATACCCGATGGGGGCAGCCGATTTCGTAAACGGCGAAATTCAAGACCTCCTAAAAAACGGCATAATCCAGAAGTCGAGATCCCCCTACAATAACCCAATATGGGTAGTAGACAAAAAGGGCACCGACGAGTCTGGCAGCCGTAAAATGCGGCTGGTATTAGACTTTCGAAAGTTAAACGAGAGGACAATACCGGATCGCTACCCCATGCCAATTATCTCCATGATACTAGGCAATTTGGGCAAGGCTAAGTACTTTACAACGCTCGATTTGAAGTCTGGCTACCACCAGATTACACTGGCGGAACGTGACCGTGAAAAAACTTCCTTTTCCGTAAACGGGGGAAAATACGAGTTCTGCCGACTGCCATTCGGGTTGAGGAATGCTGCCAGCATCTTCCAAAGAACCATCGACGACATACTGCGAGAGCAGATTGGCAAATTTTGCTATGTCTATGTCGATGATGTTATCGTCTTCTCAGAGGACGAAAACGCCCACATACGGCACGTAGACTGGGTACTAAAGAGCCTGCACGACGCCAACATGAGAGTGTCGGCGCAGAAATCGGTCTTCTTCAAAGAAAGCGTTAATTTTTTGGGGTTTATAGTCACCAGTGAAGGGACTAGAACAGACCCAGAAAAGGTCCGGGCCATCAAGGAATTCCCGGAGCCTAAAAACGTATTTGAAGTAAGGTCATTCATGGGCTTGGCTGGCTACTATAGGTGCTTTATTAAAGATTTTGCATCAATAGCTAAGCCCATTTCGAGTATCCTAAAAGGGGAACATGGAAATGTCAGCAGATACAGATCCAGAAACATCCAGGTACAGTTTACCGAGCCACAACGGCAGGCCTTCGAAAAGCTTCGGAACATCCTGGCCTCTAAGGACGTCATCTTCAGATACCCCGATTATAAATTGGCATTTGATCTAACGACAGATGCCTCAGCGTACGGCATTGGCGCTGTGCTTTCCCAAAAGGGACGACCCATTTCTATGATCTCTAGAACCTTAAAGGACAGAGAGGTTAATTACGCTACCAACGAAAGGGAGCTGTTAGCCATAGTTTGGGCTCTAGAAAAGCTTCGTCACTACCTATATGGGGTCAAAGACATAAATGTCTACACTGACCACCAACCACTAACCTACGCGGTTTCGGATTCTAATCCAAACACGAAAATTAAAAGATGGAAAGAACGCATCGACGAGTGTGGTGCCAAGGTTCATTACATGCCTGGCAAAGACAACCTCGTCGCAGATGCCCTCTCGAGGCAACAACTCAACGTTGTAGAAGAGGAAGAGGCATTTTCAAGCGCGGCCACAATCCACAGTAAGCTGTCGCTAACTCACACCATCCCATCCACGGATAAGCCTCTCAATTGCTTCCAGAACCAGATAACTCTGGAAGAGGCTCGCTTTTCGTCTAAACGCAGCTGTGTTTTTTTTGGAAACAAGAGACGGCTTAACATTGACTTCACTTGCGAGGAGTCATTGCTGGAGGAGCTCGCGGACGTGATAGTTCCTAAAGGCGTAAACGCCATCCATTGCGACTTGCACACGCTAGCAATGGTACAGGACAAATTGGTTCGGCAATTCCCTGCCACCAAATTTTGGCACTGCAAAAACCGAGTGACGGATATTTTTGCAATGGGCGAGAGGCGGGAGATTCTCACTGTCGAGCACAACAGAGCTCACAGGTCTGCCCAAGAAAACGTGAAGCAGGTACTCTCCGAGTACTACTTCCCAAAAATGACCAAAATGGCGAACGAAATAGTCGATTCCTGCAGGACTTGCGCCAAGGCTAAATACGACAGACATCCAAAGAAACAGGAGCTTGGCGAAACACCGATCCCATCTCATGTAGGAGAAATGCTACACATAGACATCTTCTCCACGGATAAAAAGTATTTCCTTACGTGCATCGACAAATTCTCGAAATTTGCTGTCGTCCAACCGGTCCCCTCTAGATCCATAGAGGACCTCAAACCAGCGCTACTACATCTGATGAACATTTTCCCTAAGGCAAAGGTCATATATTGCGACAACGAACCATCGTTGAACTCGCACACCATCGTGGCCATGCTGGAAAACCATTTCAGCGTTAGCATTTCAAATGCTCCGCCCCTCCACAGTGTCTCAAACGGACAGGTGGAACGCTTCCACAGCACTCTGGTAGAGCTTGCTAGATGCCTTAAAATCGACAAAGGCATTAGCGATACCGTAGAGCTGATCCTACTGGTTACAACCAAATATAACAAATCTATCCATTCGGTCATCGACAAGAGGCCGGCTGACGTGGTTCAGACTCAATCAAATGGGTCACATTACGAAATACAGGATAAGATTAAAATAGCCCAGGACAAGCTCCGAAACAGGGAAAACGCTTCCCGACAAAATAGAGTGTTCGAGGTTGGCGAAAAAGTCTTAGTGAAGTCTAACAAACGCCTGGGCAACAAACTCTCGCCTTTGTGTGAAGAAAAGACCGTTGAAGCGGACATGGGGACCACAGTCCTCATTAAGGGGAGGGTGGTCCACAAAGACAACCTTAGGTAGGCCGAGCGTGACTATTTTATCCCTCGCCTGATAATTTTTAAATTTCTTATCATACCTTTTTTTGTAGCCACTTGGCATAAGTTTTGCTTTTATTATTTTAATCACGCTTTGGTGGTGGGCTTCCCAAATTTCAACAAACTTACAGCACTTCCAAATTACAGGTTCACAACTATAGCCCTGATTTTCCTTTTGACCACAACATCGGCACGCGTCACGGACTATTCTAAAACTAAATACATTCCCATCGTTGATGGCCAAATTCTAGTTTGGGAGGAATTTGCGTTTGTGAAACATTCTGCGAATCTCTCGGAATATAGGCGCGTCATAGAAGAAACTAGCGGGATGTCCAGCATGTTCCCTCAGTCTCATATGCAGAAACTCTTGATTGTTGATGTCGCCCATCTGCGCGACCTGCTCGACTCTTTGAGCATCCATCATAGGGTAGCAAGAAGCTTAGACTTCCTAGGGACCGCGTTGAAGGTAGTGGCGGGAACGCCGGACGCGGAAGATTTCGAAAAAATTAAATTTAAAGAATTCGAATTAATAAATGCAAACAATAGGCAGGTCAATATCAACAACAAAGTACAAATGCAAATTAATAAAATTTCCGCTACCGTCAACCAACTTCTGGGATCGGCTAAAAAGTCCCAAATTGATACAGGGCACCTATTCGAGATGCTTTTAACTCGAAATAGGATGATAACAATGGAGCTGCAGGGTTTAATACTGGCAGTAGCTCTTGCCAAAGTTAACGTCGTTAGCCCTAGCATCTTAGATCATGCAGACCTGGAAGGTGTGTGGATGGAAGAGCCCACCGAGACCGCGATTTGTTATGTTTTGTCCGTTTCGTCCGTTAAGATATTACAATCCAATAACATCTTACACTTTATTATTAAGTTTCAAAAGATCAAGTCGGCCTGCAACAAGATCACCGTTTTCCCGGTGTCACATCACGACACCATACTCAGGCTGGAGGACAATATTATTGCTGAATGCGACGGCAACATCCACACTGTAGAAAACTGCTCTTTGACAGCAGGGGCTACATTTTGTCGGTTGGCGCGAAGAAGATCATGCGCTCAAGAGCTCCACGCTGGAGGCACGGCACATTGCGAGATCCAGCAAAGCGATTTACACCCCATCACCTATGTTGATGAGGGGATCGTAATCATAAACGATAGCCCGGCTCGAGTGTGTGTGGATTATTAAGGGGTACATACCTTGTCACCTTTGAAGAAGGTGCCACCATTAACGAAACCCGATTGGTCAACCATAACACAGCCCAGAAGAGGGCTCCAGGAGTGGCCAGCTCACCTTCCCTGAACGTCACTATGGAACGCCACGTTCTCAGTCTTCCTTACCTTCACCGGCTGAGTGAACGTAATTTGGAACACATCAGGGAGTTCGGGGAGAAGATCAACCACCATCAAGTATATCAGATGGTGTTCATAGCGGGAGCAATATGCTGCGCTTTGATTTGCATCGGCTTGGCCTATCGGCGGGTCACTCAGGCCCGAAGAACCGCGGCCCAACTAAAAGAGATGATCGCCCAAATAGGGTCGGCCGAGGGCGGCCTCATTCTTGAAGGGGGAGTAGTTAACTGAAGTTAACCGCGCGACGGCAATGTCCGGTTGCTTAAGAACTCGCTCTGGCCAAACTGCTGACACAGCGTCTGGCCGGATGCTCGTGCATAGCCGGCGAACACTGCATATTTGCGTGGCCGCTATGAAATACTTTTTGTTAGCTTTAAGTTTCAGTTTGTACTCGAGTCTCTCAGAATAAAGAACTCTTTTACTTAACTCCGGCACAAGCCGTAATATTCAATTCATTTGCTCTTGCTTGGTTACTCAGCCTCAAGGCAGTAATAACGGAGTTAGTAACTCCCAACGTAAACTCTCATCAGAAGGAAGAACCCTCGGCAACCGCCAGGGATACCAAACCATTCTACACTGGAGATATCCTCATCACTGAAGACACCCTCTACAGCGGAGAATAAATAACCATCCCCTCCTTAATTTAATTAATTTATATATATATGGAAGTTGTCGGTTCATGCAGCAGCCACGGCATAAATTGAATCAATATAAATGTAATAATTATAGTTTAGCATATAATCATTTTCTCATCGCTGTTGTTAGTCGCAAGCCAACTCTTCTCGGCCGCTCGGCTTTATTTTATTGTTGTCATTAAGTAAACGAGCTTTCGCCCGTCCTTTGCTAAAAGGCGGGCCCACTTGTATTCTCTCTAAATCGGAGCTTTCTGGCAGATAATTCCCATTTTTGTTATTTTGGAAAAAGGGAAAAAAGTCATTGATAAGGCTCAATGACCAAACATTTGTGACCCCGACGTTGAACAAATTACCAATATTCTAATTAGCCTATCTAGTGGCTGCTTAGCCCAACATCCTCCCCCCTATTGAAGGGTGGGCCTTCTATAACAATTTTGGAAGGGCATCAGACACTTTAAGGGATATTCCACGGGTTGCGTAGTTTCATTAAGAAGATTAAGAACTCTCAGGGCGAAAAAGGCACACAACTTCTTCCAAACCCTTGATTATGCATTGCTCCCCCCAATAGACCAATGCGGGAATCCAGTTCTCCTAACGTGTGCAGGGGGCAATCCATAGGGCAATCCAGCCTCCTGCGATAGTCCAATGCGTCCAGAAAGCACCCATCCAAATAGTGTATTTTAGGCAACTGGGAGGCAGTGACCTAATTGGATTTGGCCAACTGACAATAGGTTGAAGAACAGGCTGGCTCCAATTAGCAGGTCCACACCCTGCGGTCTGTGAAAGTTGGGAATCTTCGAATCTTCCATTTCGAAATATCAATTTTAGGGCTGGGCTGACAGTCCGCAATATGAGACACTATAACCGCCTCTAGGTTCGCACAATAAGTGGTTAATCGAGACTTCACACACACATTAACGGAGGATCCATCCGTAGCAACCTCAGTGCCGCCGAGACAGCTTTTGGTGCGACGAAGCTGAAGTTGACTTGCCAGCCGCGATGAGATAAGGTGAACTTGTGAACCAGAGTCCAATAACACTCTGCAAGGCAGGAAGGCACCTGAATGACCACGGATGAGGATATTGGCGGTTGGCAGAAGCACTTCAGTAGGACGATCCTGCGTCAAGACCGTGTTGATTGACTGGGAAGGTGGGGTAGCAATGGCAACACCAGCGGTGAAAACCAAGCCTCGCAGTGGTGGGGAATTGTTAGAGCTGGGCAGCTGCCCGCAATGGTGCAACACAGCATGATGTCGGCGATTGCACTTTGGGCAACGGGCAGCTGAACATCCGCGTGCAAAATGACCATCCTCCAAACATACAAAGCAGCGGGTCAGCCGTCGCACTTCGTCGTACCGTTGATTAAGTGGCAAGGCAATGAAGCTTGGATATGTAGGAAGCGCGTGCGCCAAAACACCACACAGGTCGCATAGAGTTGGACGGGCGTTATCGGTTATTCGAAGATCTCCCTCGGCCCACTTGGTTAGCTGGTGGATACGCAGCCAAAGAAAAGTCGACGCATTCAAGAGTCCGAAGGCTGTCGTTGTTTCCGGCGAGGGTGTCTTCCCACTTGGCTATTGTGGAAGGAGCCAACTTCTGAAGGACAATCTGGGCTCATCCAGCGGTGCTTGCTCAAGCATCCTTAGATCTCGGCAGCTGATCCGGAACTCATAAGAGCCCGCATATGCCTATTGAACCGATCCGACAGCTCCCGCAAAGTAGCAACAGAACCTGGCTCGACCACACGAAGCTGCAGGATCTCGTTGATGTGAGACTGGAAAATTAATCGCCGATTACTAAACCGATTGCGCAATAGGTCAAGAGCCACATCGTAGATCGCGTCAGTAAGTTCCAGTGCTCTCACCGTCTCCAAGGCTGACTCGCGCAGGCATAAAATGAGCCAATGGAGCTTTTCCATTTTTGTTAGGTGAGGATGGCTGTCAATCGTGGTCGTAAAAAGGGAAAAGAAATCCGGCCAGTCAACATAGCCGCCGCTAAATGTTGGCATCGGCAACGGTGGTAAGGATGGGGCTGGCTTGAGTGGCATGGGTGAGACACCGGCACCGTCGAGAAGTGTGGAGTGGGTAGCGATTCTCATGGAGTGCTTGGCAACCTCCACCTGAATGTCCACTTCCACATCAGTCGCCAGCTGCGAGAATCTCCAATAAAGCTCACTCCCGATCTCGCTGAAGTTAAGCTCCTCCAACTCTTCTTGAAGCGCGGTGAACCGCTCACGCAAACGCTTCTCCACTGACTCCAGCGCCATAATGGTGCCATCCTCATTCCGCGCTGCAGCCTTCACCTTATGATGCAGCGCCTCCATCTCCTGGCAGGTCACCTCTGCTCTACTCCGCAGCATCCTTTCCCGGCTTGCGGCAGCATATCCAATAGTTCCACATCCAGATTCCATCCCGCAAATCTCCAGCGCGAGTAATGCAAATCGAAAACCAAGAGATGTTTGGTTTTTTTTTGTTTTTGTGTTTTTTGTACCGCAGTTTTTTCAGTTTCTCGGGCAATTAAACTGATTGAACTTCGGGCGCGATCACGTCGGGGTCACCAATGTTGAGCGATCAGCGTTTTTAAAGCGACCGAATTAAAGACGAGATTCAATTGTTTATATTAAATTTATTGAGCTAATTCCGCACGATAAAACAAATAGCGGCCCGTCAATAACAACTTCCAAAATACAACAAGAAGAAGAACCGCTTTGCCGCAGAAGGAAGCTCTTCCAAAGCTCCCAAAAGCGAATGCGCTACAAAATCCTGGGAGACAAAAGAGAAGAATAAATGCCGCTGCAGATAAACAAATTACCAATATTCTAGTTAGCCTATTTGGTGGCTGCTTAGCCCAACACAATTATTATCCGGTCTGCCAACATACATACATACAAACATACATACATACGTTCCACTTGCAAGTGCATTCGACTCACACAAGCGTTCATATATATATACATTCCACAACTCAGTGTACGGTTCTGAGCGCACAGTGGGATAAATCGTGTTCGCTGCGCTCAAATATAATTAATAATAAAAAAAATAAGCAAGAACTATAATTTTGGCGCCAAAATTAATTTGTGCGTGTTTTTACCTAAATTGAGCGTATTTCAATTATAGTGGCGATGAAATCCAGCGGCGTCGTCACAGGAGAACCCACTCCATCTCGGAGCGCGATTTTGAAATGCAAGGCAAAGGGTATCCTCCAGGATTTGAAGAGGATCCAAGGCGCCCTGCAGCCTATGTCAAAGGTGGAGGATGCTATGCTCCATGTGCGTCACGGCCAGTTGGTCGCCATGTACGAGGATTTTAAGGCCATCCACGGGGAGCTTGAAAAGTTAGACATTGCTGAAATAAGCAGCGACTTGCGATGGACAGTGTCTGAGCTTGTAGCTACGATGCTCGCTGAAATCGAGCACGAGACGTCGTTGCGCTCTGCTCGAATGGGGAGCAGCCCATTCCACCCTTGCCAGCGGAGTTTCCAGTGTCCAGGTGAAACCAGCGCTCAGTCTATTTGAAGGTGACTCAGTGGCAGCGCTTCGATGGCTGTCCGATAAGTTCAATGCCCATATGCGAGCCTTAAAAAATTTGGAGACGACAGTTCAGATCGCCGGCTGCATCATTGTCCAGGTACTTCTTCAAAGGTTGGATCCAGCTACTCAGGCCAAGTTGGAGGAAGGTCAAAATGCCTCGAACTCGGATCTCATCCCTACTTGGTAGTCGATGGCAGAGTTTTTGGAACAGCGTTGCAGGACTTTGGAGGCAATGGATGCGCCGGGCACTCAGGTGGGAAGACGTAGAGTCGCAAATAACAGTAGAGCATCCTTTACTATTAGTAATTCACCTGCCTCTGCTTGTATATTATGCGGTAGGTGGTCCCATGTAGTTTCTGCATGCCCAAGATTTTTGTCATTGCCCCCTGAGAGCCGCCTTGGCGAGGCTAGGCGACTACGTCTATGTCGGAAACGTCTTCAAACTGGCCATCACCTGCGTGAGTGCCTCACTGATAATTATCGCAGTTGTGGGAGGAGGCATCACAGTCTGTTGCATTTTTTGGAGTTACAGTCTTCCAGCAGCCAGCCTTCTGCTGTGCCGTCTACATCGGCCGCAGCCGAGTGCGCCGAGCAAATAGGCGCTACACCATCCACGACTCATGCACTAGTCGCAGCAGTGGGATAACCTAACTGGCCACAGCGAACATTCTCATTCGGAGTCGTTCTGGGGTTTTTGTTCCATGCTGGGCTCTTTTGGATTCTGGATCGCAGGTGCACGTGATTACGTTCCGACTGGCTAGTCAGCTGCAGCTTCGTAGACGCAAATCGTACGTGGCAGTGTCGGGCATTGGCGACACTGGCTTCGTGACAGACGGATTCTCTGTTGATGTGCTCCTACGATCCTATTGCTCGGCCCTCGTCAAGGCTGTAATCGCCACCAACATCACGGACCTCCAGCCTAGTTTTAGCTTGGATGTTTCCAGCTGGAATATTCCGTCAAACCTCACTTTGGCTGATCCCCAGTTCTTTCGACCGCAGCGGATCGATTTACTTATCGGAGCTAGTCTATTCTATGATCTGCTGTGTGTTGGCCAAATCCAGCTCTCAGCTGGCCTACCGGTGCTGCAGAAAACCTGGCTTGGATGGGTTGTGTTAGCGGTGGTTCACATCTGGAGAGAAAGTCGTTCTTAGCCACAGCCCGCAATGACGTTGTAAAGAGCTCAAGCTTGCCGGATGAGCGCTTAGAGTGTCTGCTCCGTAAATTTTGGGAAATCGAAGACTGCTCCGATCCCATTGTGAAGTGGACAGAATTCTGCTCGGCTCGAGTCAGGCGAATACTCGGTGAAGCTGCCGTTGAAGGTCAGCTCTGAGTTGCTAGGTGAGTCGTACTCACGAGCCGTGCGTCGATTTCTCTCCCTCGAAAGAAAGCTTTGCCGTCAGCCTCAATTAAAGGATCAGTATGCTGCGTTCATAAAGGAGTATTTAGATTTGAAGCATATGTCACCAGTCCCGCCTAGTCCACGACCTGCCAGACAGTATTTCCTGCCACATCACTGCGTTTTGAAGAAGGACAGCTCAACAACCAAGCTCAGGGTTGTTTTTGATGGTTCGGCTGCCACTACGTATTCATTGAATGACGTTTGGTCTGGTCCAGTTATCCAACCAAAGCTGCTGCACATTCTTCTAAGGTTTCGTTACCATCGAGGCCATTACAGGAGATATTTGCAAAATGTACCGATGCGATTTTTATCAATTCGAGCTCATCAGTTGGCACAGGATGAGCAGTCTATGTTTCCAAAGGGTGCCGAAATTCTGCGTCGCGATTTTTATGTTGATGATCTAATTTCCGGAGGTGACTCCATAGAGGAGGCCACTAACATAATGCAGCAAACATCGGGGATCCTCGCCAAGGGCCAATTTCGGTTGAGAAAGTGGTGCTCCAATGTTTCTGAAGTGCTCTCTGACGTACCGGAAGGGGATCGAGAGTCGTTCCTGAGGTTTGATGATGGCAGCAACTTGGTGCTTGCATTTATGTCGTATCGAAGGGTACAAGGTCAGAAAGTCATTTAATCTGCTCAAGGTCCCGAGTCGCTCCTCTAAAAACAGTTACGGTACCGAAACTGGAGTTATATCTACAGCAGAGTTGCTGGTTCGGCATAGGTCGGAAGTAGCTCAGTTGAAGGTCTACGATGGGAGGTATTTCTGCTGCTGCGATACTGCTGTGGCGCTGTCCTGGATTCGAGAGGAGCCCGCTCGTTTGAATGTTTTCGTTGCCAATCGAGTTTCAACAATCCTGGAATTCACCTGAACGATGGAATGGCGTTATTTTCCTACGTCTTTGAACCCGACAGACATCCTCTCGCGTGATGCTCTTCCCAAGGAGTTAGTTACTGACACCCTGTGGGCCCATGGTCCTGCGTTTCTTCTTGGACTTCAAGACCAGTGGCCTATCTGAAAAACCCACTCTGGAGCTAAGGGCAAGGGTTTTGCTAATCAAATCCCCTTACTTTGACGTGAAAGCTGGTTCCAAGTACGCCAACTCTTTTCCAGCACTGCAGCGTGTGTTCGCTTATGTGCACAAGTTCTCACAGCGAGTCCGTCACAAGGGTGTCACTGCTAGCGACATCAAGGCTGGAACCCACCTACTATTCCGTCTGGTGCAGCGTGTGTATTTTTGGGATGACATAAAGGCGCACGAAGGCATTGCACAAGTGTATCCGATGCTTCCGCACCAAACCTCGGTTGCTGGAGCACATTTTGTCTGATTTCCCGGAGCAAAGAGTCGGCGGTTGCCAGGTTTTCGGAGTGACTGGTGTGAATTTTTGCGGCCCATTTTACTATTAGCCAGAAGTTCGCAATAAAGCTCCCGTAAAATGTTACGTGAATGTTTTCATTTGCTTTGCTACTAAAGCCGTGCACTTAAAGCTTGTAAAGGATCTATACACATCTGCGTTTTTACATGCTTTAAAACGGTTTAAATGCACTCGCCGAAAGCCTCAGCACATTTAAAAACGAGCTAAAGGAGCTGCTCCAACTCTTCATAAGCGATGAGCATCAACGAGCGCTTCTGGAGTTTTGCGCGATTGAGTCCATCGAGTGACATTTTATTCCTCCTCGATCTCTGCATTTTGGTGGACTCTGGGAAGCGGCTGTCAAAAACGAAAAGCATCATTTTTACCGGGCTGTTGGATCCTCAGTTCTTGGATTTGACGAGCTGCGAACTCTGCTTTGTCATATTGGTGCTCACGGCCTCTATTGTCTCTTTCAGAGGATCCTGCAGACCTTGATGTTCTAACGCCATCCCATTTTTTAACTGGTGGTCCGTCAGTCAGTTTTATCGAGCCTGATGTCACAAAGCTGAATTTCAACCGTATGGACAGCTGGCAGCGTGTGTCTTTCCTGCAGCAGTCTTTCTGGGCCCGATAGAAGGAGGAGTATTTAAGCCTTCTTCAGCAGCGCTCCAAATGGCGTGCGTTCGGCCCTGCCTTGGCGATTAATGATGTGGTGCTAGTCAAGGACGAGATCCTACCCCCCATGAAGTGGCCGCTGGCTAGAATTCTGGATCTAGTCCCTGGTCGGGATGGAGTGCCTCGAGTGGCAGTAGTTAGAACCGCTTCTGGAACTACCAAGCGCGCAGTGACCAAGCTTTGCCTATTGCCCCTTAAGGATGAAGTTGAGACAGGCCTCAACTGGGGGGAGTATGTCGGGTCAGGCAGCAGCCACGGCATATATTGTAATTGAATCAATATAAATGTAATAATTATAGTTTAGCATATAATCATTTTCTCATCGCTGTTGTTAGTCGCAAGCCGACTCTTCTCGGCCGCTCGGCTTTATTTTATCTCTGTCATTAAGTAAACGAGCTTTCGTCCGTCCTATGCTAAAAGGCAGGCCCACTTGTACTTCTACCTCAGTGCATACGCATTCTAAATCGGAGCTTTCTGTCACTCCATTTCATATGCAAACAAAATAAACATTTTATAACGTTGTGAAAAAAATAATTCCCTTTTTTGTTATTTTGGAAAAAAAGAAACAAGTCATTGAAAAGGCTCAATGACCAAACCCTTCAAACGAAAATAGAAAGCAGTCAGTAGAAGGATCCCAAGCTAGGTCAAGAGTCTTCGTAAAGTTGCTGTCATCATCAAACCTTAGGAACGACTCTCGATCCGGTACGTCAGAGAGCACTTCAGAAACATTGGAGCACCACTTTCTCAACCGAAATTGGCCCTTGGCGAGGATCCCCGATGTTTGCTGCATTATGTTAGTGGCCTCCTCTATGGAGTCACCTCCGGAAATTAGATCATCAACATAAAAATCGCAACGCAGAATTTCGGCACCCTTTGGAAACATAGACTGCTCATCCTGTGCCAACTGATGAGCTCGAATTGATAAAAATGAGGCCGGCTTTGTCCCATAAGTGACCGTATCCAGTTTAAAAACCTGCAACTCATCCTGGGTGGAATTTCGCCAAAGAATGCACTGCAGATAGCTGTCCTCGGGGAAAACTCTGTCGCATCGGTACATTTTGCAAATATCTCCTTTTTTTTTTTTTTATTAAACTTTGCTTTTATTTATTGAATCTTCTCTTAATTTTGAGACTAACAATAAGTTTTCAAATCTTAACATTAACATTTAACTAACAGTAGACTAAGACTGCATTCTGGTTGCACGTTCCTCAAGACGGTCGCTGGGTGGGTAGGTCATTCCGACGAAGTCGTGATTGGTTACTCAACCTTGTTAGACCTCTCGCCAGGTGGTTAGGGTGCGACAATAGCTTGCTAAAGTACTTTTCCTTCTGTTCTGCGATCACATCTTTGACTGGAAGAATGTTTAAGTCGCGATGTATGTTTTCTTTGCGAACGTACCAAGGTGCCCCGGTGATTGTTCTCAAGATCTTCGACTGAGCTCGCTGGACTATGTCAATATTGCTATTGCTGGCATTCCCCCATAACTGGGAGCCGTACATCCATATAGGTTTAAGTACCGAGTTATACAGCAGGACTTTATATTCAAGGCAAAGGGGAGACCGAGCGTTGATAAGCCAATGAAGGCTGCTGGCTTTTAGCTTTAGGTGGGTTCTTTTAGCTTCTATGTGCCGACGCCATGTGAGTCTTCTATCGAGGTGTACTCCTAGATATGTTACCTCGTTTGCTTGCGGGAGTAGGGTGTTGTTTAAAGGGGCGGGCAGTTTTGCCTATTCAAGGTGAACGTAACGTGCTTGCATTTTTGTTCGTTTACTTTAATTCGCCAGTCTAATAGCCATTTTTCAACATCCACCAGATGAAGAGCTAGCTGCGCAGTTGCTTGCATCGGGCATTTTGAGCGGCTAAGAATAGCTGTATCATCAGCAAACGTAGATGTTGTTAATCGTGTGCTTGTCGGGATGTCTGCTGTGTAGAGAACATATAATGTTGGTCCGAGTACGCTTCCTTGAGGAACTCCAGCTCCAACAGTGAATTCGTCAGATATATCAGTGTTGCACCTCACAGCAAATTTTCTGTCGTAGAGGTAAGACTCTAAAAGCTTGTGGGTATTACAAGGGAGCATTGTCTTGATTTTGTACATTAGACCTTCTAGCCAGACTCTATCAAATGCTTGAGAGACATCTAGAAATATTGCGGTACAGTACCCGCGTTTTTCGAATGTATTCCGAATTCCTGCTGTTATCCGGTTGACCTGCTCAATTGTACCGTGCTTTTCACGAAACCCAAACTGATGTGACGGGATTCCTTCCTGGATCCTTAGGTATGTGTTTATTCGAGTCAGAATGCATTTCTCAAAGAGTTTAGATAAGCATGAAAGTAGGCTTATAGGTCTATACGACGTGGGAATTGTGTGGTCTTTTCCCGGCTTTGCTATCATTATTATAATTGACTTTTTCCATCTCGCTGGAAAGTGGCCAAGTTTTGCGATGGCATTGAAGAGCTGGGTGATAGTGCAGACGGCGCAATATGGAAGCTCAATGATCATTTTGGGAGTTATGAGGTCGCAGCCTGGTGATTTTTTCGGATTTAGTTGGTTTTTGATGATATTAGCGATTTCGTTTGGGCGAAACTCGATTGGTTCATGTTGAAGCTGAGGCTCATATGGTAAAGTCGGCAGAGTAAAGGCACTAGTGGCCGGATTTGGTTGGAAGATATTTTTGAGGTGATTGGCAAACGTGCTGGCTCTGTCTGCATCGCTGCGCACCCAGCCGCCTGTGGGATTTCTAATAGGCATCACTGTTTCTTTCGGTGAGCTTAGAGTTGGGTGAGCTCTCCATAGTGAGTGTTTTGTACTAGAAGTTGACAATTGCTCTATATAGCGGCGGTGGACATAAGCTTCTTCTTGCTGTAGGGCTTTAGTAAGTTGACGTGAGGCATGTCTAAAGCTTTGCTTAGTAGATGGCGATCTATGGAATTGCCACTCGCGACGTGAACGCCGCTTTTCGAGGACGAGCTGTTCGATTTGTAGATTTGTCTTTTTATTGCTTTGTGTATTTATAGTTTGCGATGTTGAGGCTCGAGCTGCAGAGACGAGTACAGACTCAAGTGAATTAACAAAGCTGGCTTCATCGTGGAGATGAGGACTTAGCTCAATGTGTGAGCTGATATATTTTCTGTACTTAACCCAATTGGTTTTCTGTGAGGTCAATTTTAATGGTTGTTCCAATGTTCCTGGATGTCGCAGTAGAATAAACAGGACAGGCGAGTGATCAGATGAAAGATCCGATAGGCAATTGGCGCTTATCAGATTTTTAGGGATGTTTTTGGTAATCGCAAAGTCTATTAAATCTGGTAGTTTCCTTGGGTCTGCCGGCCAGTATGTTGGTGTGCCAGAAGAAACATAGTCGAGCTTGTTCTTGGCTTTGATAATTGCATTATAGAGCTGCTTCCCTTTTGGAGTCACGAGACGGGATCCCCAGTGTGTGTGCTTGGCATTGTAGTCTCCTGCTGCTATGAAGTGGTCTCCAAGTGTGTTGAAAAACTGCATAAACTCATCTTCAGCTATATTGAAGCGAGGGGGGCAGTATACGGCGGCTAGTGTAAGTTGGTTGCCAGTATTTAGTTGTATATTTATAGATGTGGCCTGTAGGTAGTTTTTAGCAAATTTGTTTTGATAATGGTGCTTTATGCGGCTTCTGATTAGAATTCCAGTCCCACCATGTGCTTTACCATCTGGATGATTTGTTCCGTAGAATGAATATCCTCGTAGTTGAAAATTGTATTTGTTTGTGAGGTGTGTTTCCGAAAGCAGCATTACATCGATGTGATTGTCGAGTAGGAATTGAGCTAACTCAAGTTTATGTTGCGAAACGCCGTTAGCGTTCCACGTAGATATCCGTAGGAAAGCCATTATTTGGATTGTTGTGAAACCAGCATTTGAATCAATAGATTTTGGTTTCGCATTAAATCTTGCATAGTTGTGCGCATAAACGACATAAATTCCGTCAGGCTTTGTTGTAGGCTGCATATCATAGCTTCAAAGTTGCTTTTTGGCTGCTCTGTTGGTTGATGTTGCTGAGCCGTGTTCGGTTCTTGATATGCTGATTGCAGAAATGAGCTTCTTGAGGCAGGTGTCGCCGGTCCTGATTTTAAGGCGCTTGCGTATGTCACATTTTTGTCAACGTTAATGGGTCCTAGTGAGGATCTGGCTGCAGTCGAGAAGAAGACTTCAGGGTTTGATCTGGACGCCGTGAACTGTCCATTTTGGGTGCGGGCAGCTATTCCTTTCTGGTGGATGCGACTTTTCAGCTCCTTATAGACTGGGCATCCTCTATAATTAGCAGTGTGATTGCCACCGCAGTTGCCGCACTTTTTCGAGTTGCTGTCATCTTTGCTCGCTGGGCAGTGTGCGGAGTCATGAAGCTCTCCGCAAACTACACACACCGGGCGCAGTTTACAGTATGACCTTGTATGGCCATATTCCAGGAAGTTCGCACATTGTACCGGGCCATTGCGTTTGTGCGGTTCCTCAACTGTAATTCTGCGGTGCAGCAGGTACTGAAGATTGTATATTGGGTGCACTTCGTATTTCTTCAGGAGCTTGGTTTCTGGTTCAAGCTCAACCTTAAAGAGTGGCTGCGGCTTTCTATCCCTGTTAAGGATATTAAAGACTGTCTTGGCGCTAAAACCCTTCTCCTGTAGCGCCTTTTTTATCTCTGCAGGCGTTACTTCGGGCTCTATGCCCTTAAGTACGACTTGCAGTCCCTTGCTGCTTTTTAGCTGGTACGTGTAAAAGTTCTTTTTATTCTCGGTAAGATATTTTGATAATACTCTATAGTTATCTTCAGACTTCATTTGAACTTTTGTTTCTTGAATGTTGCCCTTTACAAGGGGTATTATGTGGAAGTTATCCTTACCAATAAGCTCAATAATTTTGTTGACAAGAACATTGGAACTTTTTTCGCGTATATAGATAGGCGGAGGTTTTGGCTTCCTTTTCCCAACTTCAGTGGATTCGACCGCCTCAACCTCATCGGCGTCTGCCAAGATTTTAAATCGGTTTGAGTTAATGGGCGTTTCTTTTGCTACTAGGCTAGCATTGCCACGGGTTATTTTGCGTTTGGAATTCAGGGGGCTCAGCTTCCTTTTGATTTGGATGTAGCGATCCATGCCAGTCTGCACAGCCGGCTTAATATAGTCATTGTTTTTGTTTTTGTTTTGGTTTTCGGGCAGCGCGGACGTATTACTATTTGCGCTGCTAGCTGATGACGTCGTTAAACGCGCTGTCGATACAGTTGCGGTTGTTGTTGTTGTTGCTGTTGACGTTGTCAAAGAAATTGAGGTGCTAGTTACTGCACTCTTTGGCTGCAGAGACATCGATGGTATCGAGGGGGAGCAGGAACGCGCTCTCTCGCTCTCTACGTTTAAGAATTCGGTCAAGTTGGGGGTAATTGACCGAGCTTGATCGGAGCTTGCATGGTTTTCGGTTGCTTTAAAAGAGAAGTACGCGTTGTTTCTTTGTACTGAGAGCCGTCTCTCGTCTAGCTCACGTTGACGTTGTGTGCGAACGTCGTTTGAACTCATTGCAGTCGAGGTTGATTTAGTTTGAGTTTTAAGTGTTGTTTTATATTAATTAATTAATTAATTAATCAATATAAACATTAGCGATTTCATCGCAAAAAGCGTCTTTTCGCGTTATTGTAGATTTCTTAGAGCAGTCACTGCACTTTTATGATTTTATTGAATATTTTTTCCCGGAGCACAATAAAAAACACGTCTGCATGCGACGACTGCAATCGAATGAATATCTCCTGTAATGGCCTCGATGGTAACGAAACCTTAGAAGAATGTGCAGCAGCTTTGGTTGGATAAATGGACCAGACATCAAAACGTCATTCAATGACGCCTGACTCGAGCCGTGCAGAATTCTGCACGAAATGCGTCTCGCAATCCAATTCCTATTTCGTCCACTTCACAACGGGCTCGGAGCAGTCTTCGATTTCCCAAAAATTACGGAGCAGACACTCTAAGCGCTCATCCGGCAGGCTTGAGCTCTTCACAACGTCATTGCGGGCTGTGGCTACGAACAACTTTCTCTCCAGATATGAACCACCACCACACACAACCCATCCAAGCCGGGTTTTCTGCAGCACCGGTAGGCCAGCTGAGAGCTGGATTTGACCAACACACAGCAGATCATAGAATAGACTAGCTCCGATAAGTAAATCGATCCGCTGCGGTCGAAAGAACTGGGGATCAGCCAAAGTGAGGTTTGACGGAATATTCCAGCTGGAGACATCCAAGCTAAAACTAGGTGATGTTGGTGGCGATTACAGGGTTGACGAGGGCCGAATATCCAGAGCAATAGGATCGTAGGAGCACATCAACAGAGAATCCGTCTGTCACGAAGCCAGTGTCGCCAATGCCCGACACTGCCACGTACGATTTGCGTCTACGAAACTGCAGCTGACCAGCCAGTCGGGACGTAATCACGTGCACTTTTGATCCAGAATCCAAAAGAGCCCGGCATGGAACAAAAACCCCGGAAGACTCCGAATGAGAATGTTCGCTGTGGCCACTAGTGCATTAGTCGTGGATGGTGTAGCGCCTATTGGCTCGGCGCACTCGGCTGCGGCCGATGTAGACGGCACAGCAGAAGGCTGGCTGCTGGAAGACTGTAACTCCAAAAAATGCAACAGACTGTGATGCCTCCTCCCACAACTGCGATAATTATCAGTGAGGCACTCACGCAGGTGATGGCCAGTTTGGAGACATTTCCGACATAGACCTAGTCGCCTAGCCTCGCCAAGACGGCTCTCAGGGGGCAATGACAAAAATCTTGGGCATGCAGAAACTACATGGGACCACCCACCGCATAATATACAAGCAGAGGCAGGTGAATTAGTAATAGTAAAGGATGCTCTACTGATATTTGCGACTCTACGTCTTCCCACCTGAGTGCCCGGCGCATCCATAGCCTCCAAAGTCCTGCAACGCTGTTCCAAAAACTCTGCCATCGACTACCAAGTAGGGATGAGATCCGAGTTCGAGGCATTTTGACCTTCCTCCAACTTGGCCTGAGTAGCTGGATCCAACCTTTGAAGAAGTGCCTGGACAATGATGCATCATGAATGATGAAATTTTTTAAGGCTCGCATATGGGCATTGAACTTATCGGACAGCCATCGAAGCGCTGCCCCTGAGTCACCTTCCAATAGACTGAGCGCTGGTTTCACCTGGACACTGGAAACTCCGCTGGCAAGGGTGGAATGGGCAGCAATTCGAGCACAGCGCAACGACGTCTCGTGCTCGATTTCGGCATGCATCAGCATAGCATCCTCCACCTTTGACATTGGCTGCAGGGCGCCTTGGATCCTCTTCAAATCCTGGAGGATACCCTTTGCCTTACATTTTAAAATAGCACTCCAAGCTGGAGTGACACGAACTAAATAATTCTGTGCCAAAATGTTCTTGTTTATTTTTTTATAATTAATTATATTGGAGCGCAGCGAACACGATTTATCCCACTGTGCGCTCAGAACCGTACAATGAGTTGTGGAATGTATATATATATGAATGCTTGTGTGAGTCGAATGCACTTGCAAGTGGAACGTATGTATGTTTGTATGTATGTATGTTGGCGGACCGGATAACAATTGTATGTATTGTATTTAATTATTTTATTAAATGATTTATATTTATACAAAATAATTGTTTCACTGATGCACTGTATGCCGTGTATGTTCAAAAAATCACATACGTATGTTAATACACCGCAGAAACTGAAACGGGTATGTTCGCACTGTTTTATGCTCGTGGAATTGTTTTATTTATTTTATTAATTATAATTTGTATTAATTAGATCACGTCGGGGTCACCAATGTTTGGTCATTGAGCCTTTTCAATGACTTTTTTCTTTTTTTCCAAAATAACAAAAAAGGGAATTATTTTTTTCACAACGTTATAAAATGTTTATTTTGTTTGCATATGAAATGGAGTGACAGAAAGCTCCGATTTAGAATGCGTATGCACTGAGGTAGAAGTACAAGTGGGCCTGCATTTAGCATAGGACGGACGAAAGCTCGTTAACTTAATGACAACAATAAAATAAAGCCGAGCGGCCGAGAAGAGTCGGCTTGCGACTAACAACAGCGATGAGAAAATGATTATATGCTAAACTATAATTATTACATTTTATACCGTGGCTGCTGCATGACCCGACAACTTCCATATATATATAATCTATATATTATGCGTTCTATTTTAAATAATTGAAGATCAATATAGACAAAAAAACAACTGATATCATATAAAAAACTTCTTTTATATTTTATAATATTTTTTATATGCAATTTTGTACACCTATATAGCATATTTTTGTCACTAAAATTGATATCAGATATTTTGGTTTTCGCATGCAGGTTCGTCAACGGTACTTTACCTCTTCAAGAGGTTTTTTTATGTGTATAAAAAAAAAACAGGAATAATTCATTACTATCTTCATTTCCCTTTTCAGATATTAATTGGTGATTGAAAACTTTAATTGTCCGCTTTGTAATCTGAATACAATTACCATTGTCTTCTTGGTTTCCATTGTCTTTCTTCTATTTGCCAGTTGCCATTGCCAAAGTCAGTTGCCATTGTCTTTCTTCTTTTGATTCTTTTTATAGGTAGCCGAAATTATGTAGCGTCTTAATACTATTCTAGCATTGAACACGATAAAGGGTCATATAGTATATCAGCGTGCAGTGAAAATCTGCGGAGGTTGATATATTGATGTGGATGGAAGTATTACTGATATTTTCATTAATTTATTTCCCAAATTTGGTTTAATTGTTTCAAATGCTTTAACGTAATTAGTATCTTTGACATTTATTTGGAACCCTTTTAAGGCACTTCTCTAACAAACTCTCGGTAAAATCCGCAAAGACCCATAAATGAATTAAATTGTTTAGGAGTACTTGGAATTTTAAAATCGTGAAAAGCTTGAATTTTATTTGGGTTTGATTCTCTTTTCATGAATTCGCATTTATCTAATTGAAGTTTAAGATTTGATTTTCTTAATCGGACGAAAACTTTGAAGGGATTGAATATGATCTTGTAAGGAGGTTGAAAATATAATAATTTCATCTAAATATAATAGGAAATCAGTTCCTAATATATCATGAAGAATATTATTCATTCATCGCTGGAATGTAGCGGGATCATTTTATAGACCGAAAGGCATGCTAGTATATTTATAATGTCCTTTCTCGGTGGAAAATGCTATTTTTTGTATTGATCTTGGGTCCATTTCAATTTAATGGAATTCCTTTGCCAGATCTAAAATTGTAAAAAATTGCCAAATCAAAATCAAAGAAAAAAATTTCCCCTTACAATCTCCTAATTTGATAATCATTATTTTTAATGTATTCCTTAAAAATTGCTGTTAATTTATGTTGTAAAAAAAATTTGGGGATTCGAACCTTAATGCTTTTGTATACAGGACCGACATGCACGCCTCTAAGCTATCAAGGAATCGCACTTCTTGACAGACTATAATATACCTCTATAAATTTGCATGTTTAAAACAATCTCAATTATTAAGAATCCCCATTTTAAAAAAAATATTGAAAATAACAAATTATTTAGAGACAGCGATATTAAAAAAAAAATAAAGTAAACAAAAATCAGCTTTTAATGAAGATTTTTCTGCTTGGAATCGAACCCAAGACCTTACGATTAACATGCAGATACCTTAATCATTGAACCATGAATAAATATTATCGTCAGAGAGAGTGGACGTGTTTCTGTGCTGCTCCGCCAGCAGCTATGCCAATACCAGAAAACTCAGTGAAAAAGCAAAAGAAGTGGTGTGCTCCAGAAATCGCGAAAGGACGCTTTTGGACACACATAAGTCTCGAGCTTATAGTGTCCAATAACTAATACAAAATCAAAATTTATTAAATTCAAAAATTGAAATGCCATCACGACAAATTAAACCAACAGCTTGTGCACATTCATTTAAAGATATAAGAGCGGCCCCTCTGCCTGCAGTATATTAAGCGAAGACCTAACATAAACAACAACAACATGAACGAAAGTAAGCTCTCTGTCCCAGAAACAGAGCGTAGAAGGCTTCCAATGCCTATTTCTCATTCGTCGCAAACAAAGAGCGTGCAAGATTATGCTCTCCCGCTCTCCCAGACACAAGCAGTGCATTAACCTGGAGTGCGCAGTGCACCTCCCCAGCACTAGCACCCTCTGGTCTATCAACTACGTTATATTTGCCTACAGCGAGCACTACTACATCAATTACCTTATCGTTTACAACAACCACAACAGCAACATCGGTAGCTGTCTCTCAGCCCCCCCGAGCAACAATCCAAACGGGCGTTGACCGATATATCCAAGTAAAACGAAAGCTCAGTCCCTAGCCGAAAAAAAATGCTAACGCTGCAAAAGCAATGAAAGTCAACAATCAAGACGAACCGATTAATTCTCTGTATGAAAACAGATTTTCTATATTAAGCGAAGACCGTAATAATGAAGAGAATACGGAAGTTCCCAAAGCCAAGCAAAAGCCGCCTCCCATTTACATACGTGATCAAAACTGCAGCGATATGGTAAACTGTCTCGCTAAGCTAATTGGAAACAACAATTTTCATATAATGCCACTGACCAAGGGTAATATACGGGAGACCAAGCTCCAAGCTTACACGGAGGAAAATCATCGCATAGCCACGAAATATTTAAACGACAACCAGAAAAACTAAACGCAATAATGATCTTAAGACATTTCTTGATGATAATAATATCGATATTATGACCCTCTCCGAAACTCATCTAACGAACAAAAACAACTTCTATCTGACGGGCTATATATTTCATGCAACAAATCATCCAGATGGGAAGGCTCGTGGAGGAACTGGGATCCTCATAAAGCAGCGCATAAAACACCATTCCCTCCAACGTGTTGCTACAAATTCCTTGCAGTCAACTTCAATACGAATTCAGACCGTGGGAGGTCATCTAAATATAGCTGCAATATACTGCCCACCACGTTTCTGCATATCTGATATCGAGTTTATGCCATTCTTTGATTCACTAGGCGATTGCTTTATAGCAGACGGCGACTACAATGCCAAGCACCCACACAGGGGCTCTCGCCTAACCAAACCAAAGGGTAGACAACTATACAACGCTTTGATACAGCCAGGAAATAAACTAGACTTTCTATCACCGGGAAGGCCTACATGGCCAGACCCACGGAAGAATCCAGACCTAATTGACTTTGCGATCACTAGAAAAATTCCACGAAGCATCATTCGAGCCGAACCTTTGGATGACCTATCGTCTGACCATTCAGTTGTTCTTCTTCACCTATTTTAACATGCCGAATTACAAAATAATCAAATTTATGTCACATCAAAAAGGACAAACTGGCTTAGGTACAAAAAGTACATAGGCTCTCACATAAACATAAGACCGTCAATTAACTGTAGCAAGGACATTCAAGGTGCAGTCAACCACCTGGAAGACATGATGACCTCAGCAGCCGTTCGACGTTCGAAGAGCAAACCTTATTAAATTGTTTTTGTTTTTCGAACGAAATTTGACATTACGCCCGGAAAGGCGGTGCTAGGAATTTCAGTACTGCTGGTTGATAATGGCATGGGGAAGGGTTTGTGTTTAGCCTTTTTTAATTATTCCCACAGTAGTCTCTGGAATGCTGTTTGTACATGATTTGATAGGTATGGAAGGGTATACTGGTTTTATGGAGGTTTCTTTATCTAGGTTACTAGCAAGACTGATGGATGAAGTTGCTGATCTTGGAACATAAAAAGAAGACTATTATTGTTGGTCTCTTCCATACAGGAGCTCACAAAAGGAATGAAATGGCGCTCCTACTGCTTTTAACCCTGCCGATGTACTGTCAAGAGCTTCTCTTTGGCCCCAGGGCCCTCCATATCTTCGTGGTTCCAAAGATGATTGACTCATCGCAGGATCTTATTGGCTACGGCTCCACCAAGGGATATCGCCGCATTGTCAAAGTTTGCCAACTCATTTCCCGCCCTTTAGAGAGTGTTCGCCTACATTTACAAATTTTGCCACCCCATCCGTCACGAAGGGATTTTTGTCCAGGATTTTCAAGGAGGAACCCATTTTCTGTTGCGCGTCGTGTTGACGGACGATTGCTAAACTATGCTGTTGGACGTCATCCGATAATTCTTCCCAGAGGCCATCCCCTATCTTCGGCTATAGTGACTCCCTTTCATGAGAATAACCTGCACACTGGCCCTAGGGCGCTAATTTCAAAAATCCGACCTCAATACTGGCCCAATGGGGGGAGGAAGACCGTTTCAAGGGATTTGAGCAAATGCATACGCTGCCGGAGTTTTTGCGCTATGCCTCGTCTACTGAACCATGTCATGGCTGATCTTCCGACCCAGAGACTTGAAGGATTCTATAGCATTGATGTAACAGGTGTGGATTTTTGCGGAATGTTTTTCTACAAGGCAGTGTCTTGGAATAAGGGCCCTATCAACTGTTATGTGAGTGTATTCATCTGCTTCAGCACGAAGGCAATCCATTTGGAGTTAGTCAAGGACCTTTCCACAGCTTCGATTCTGAGCGCGCTCCAAAGGTTTATTTGTTTGCGACGTAAACCCAGACAGATATGGTGGCGGTTTATTCTTCCATGCTCTCCCCATTTTGGCGGTTAGTGGAAAGCAGAAGTAAAGACGGCGAAACACCACCTATATCGGGCAGTGGGTCCCGCAATTCTTGGTTTCGAGGCATTGACGACTATGATGCCGCATAGCCTCAATCATTAATTCGGTCAATTTCAGAAAATCCTGCGGACCTAGATGTGCTAGCTCCGGCTCATTTTCTAAATGCCCTTAATGTTCATCGAACCGGACCTCACTGTCCTAAACTTCAACCGTCTGGATGGGTGACAGAGAGTCTCCTTCTTGAAGCAAGTTTTCTGGGCGCGTTGGGAGGAGGAGTATCCTACACTGTTGCAGCAACGTTACAAATAGCGCACCTCTGGCCCTGTAGTTCCTTTTGGTGATATAGTCCTGGTAAAGGATGAGCTATTTAAAATAATTGATAAATTCTGAAAAGAAGGAGCAGTGGCGGTTTATTTCTTGTTGTTGTTATTTTTGTTTGTTTCTCCCCCGTTCGCATGCGCTTTACTTGTATTTGTAGAGCATACGCTTTTGGGAGCTTTTTTGTAGACCTCTTTTATGTTGGTAATACGTTGGCGTCTTTGATCCGATTGGCGTTGCCTTGCAGCTTCCCCCAGCTTTTGTCTTTCCTGAATCATGCCGTTTACCAACTAAACAGAACTCGGCAGATATCGTGTCAAGAGGTGGAGACGTAAAGGAGACGGTGGAATCGATCTGGTTTACAGGTCTATAGTTTTTAACGGAGACGGAAGATAAGTGGCCCACGAGTTCCCGGTTAGATCCGTCACCGGAGGTGTTGCAGATGAAAGTAAAAAGAATGCGGTCGGATTAACCGCAATGGTCTCCACTTCATATTTATTGAAAGTGGTAGAACGATTTTCCTCTCACTTAAAAATGCTGAGAGTGTTCGTTTACATGTTCCGCTTTATAAAGAAGTGTAAAAAATTAGTAGCTAAACAAGTCCTACATTCGAGGACCCAAGCGACGGCGCCACCTGTTAACAATATCAACTTAAGCATGTATGAATTTTCGAGGGATTTAAGAAGAAGGTTCGATGAAGGGAGTTCGGTCTGGTTATATTGAAACGTCCCTTGAAATATGATGGAAAATTGGAAAATTTGCGGAGCGAGATGACACTTACTGGTCGGTGAATTGGTTGCAACACTTGGGTTAACTAGGTTCAAAATTACAATTACAAGCACAGGCACGGTGGAACAACTTGTAGAAAAGAACCCAAGATGAAAAGCGACTGGCAAATTTTGCATGTGTGTAAAAGCCAATGCCAGAGTGTAGAATGTTGTGTAAATTAATTTATTTATATAAAAGTTGCTAGCTCTGGCACTGGGCTGCGTAATTTTAGTTTTTTATATTTTTTTGTTTTAGTAGAATGCAATTACAAATTTTTAATTTATGAAAATCTGTTCACTGTTATTTTTCGCGCGGTTCCCACTGCATACGTACAGCCCACCTCCCGTCCAACCGACCGAGGGACGCTGCCGCATAACGTACGGCTCGAATCGCGGGGATAGATCCGAGAACGTTTAGGAGAAGAGTAGGGGTAAGATATTACGAGGAAGAGTGTTGCATAGATAAGGCGTTTAGTATAAAGGATTTAAGATTGTTAGTGGAGCAAAGTGGCAAGGTGTGGTAGAGACCATTGTAGTCCGAACATAATACCCTGAACGGATCATGTTGGGCATATGTCGAATTACAATGGCTAAGGAGTAGAGGACGGAAGTTTCTAGTCCTTCTACTAGGAACGTTAAAATTTAAGCGTGTTAGTAAATACTGACTGTCTACATTACCATATATAAGATTATATAGAAACATAACACCCAGCATCGTTCTACGATTTGTTAATGATGGTAAGTTGATTAATAAAAGTCTACTATGATAAGTGGGAAGGTGAAGATTTGCATCCCAATTAAGTCCCCTAAGGGCGAAGATCAGGAAGTTTTTTTGTACAGATTCAATGTGATCTCGGTGTACTCCATATTGAGGACTCCAGACACACGATCCATACTCAAGAATCGGACGAACCAATGATGTATATAACGTTTTTGTTATGTACGGGTCATTAAATTCTTTTGACCATCTTTTAATAAAGCCAAGCACACCCATAGCTTTATTAACCATGGTAGATATATGGTCGGTAAATTTAAGTTTCAAATCTAAAAGGACTCCCAGATCGTTAACCTGAGTTAATCGTTCTAAAGCGTTCCCATAGAGAAAGTACATAGCCTGGTGAGGACTAGTTCGATAAAAGGACATGAGTTTACATTTCGATCCATTAAGCTTTAGGTTATTTGCAAAACACCAATTTTGAAATTTATCCAAATCGGATTGAAGTCTAGATTGGGCACTAGTGAATTTATACTGAAGACAAAGCTTAACGTCATCAGCGTACATAAGTACGAGTGAGTCAGTTAAGGCAAGGGGCAAGTCATTAATAAAAAGTGTAAAAAGTAAGGGTCCAAGATGGCTTCCTTGAGGCACCCCAGATGTGACGCGGACTAGACGCGAGGTAACATCTTTAAAGAAGACACGTTGGGTTCTTCCAGATAAGTAGCTCGAAATCCAGATAAGGAGGTCAGTTGGGAATCCCAAAAGACTGAGTTTACTTATAAGAAGCGAATGGTCGACAGAGTCAAATGCTTTACTGAAGTCAGTGTAAATGACATCTGTTTGTAAGCCATTCCGGAACCCATCCGTGATAAAAGATGTTAGCTCCAGTAAGTTGGTAGTGGTGGAGCGGCGCTTCATGAAGCCATGCTGGCATGGAGATATTATTGAACTACATAGGTGTTGCAAATGTGGAGTGATAAGTTTTTCAAAAAGCTTCGGAATTGCTGACAATTTAGAAATGCCCCTATAATTGGCAGCGTCGGATTTTTTCCCTTTTTTATGAAGAGGAATAATGTAAGATTCCTTCCACATAAGGGGAAAGATCGAAGTCTCCAGCGAAAGATTAAAGAGTTTAAGGAGCGGTTTGCACAGAGCCTCGGCGCAGTTCTTCAGAACACAGCCTGGTACTCCATCGGGGCCTGGCGAATACACGGGCTTGACTTTAAGAAGACCCAATAACACACCACTTTGATCAAAAGAAGGGCAAAATATAAGGTTGGCTGATTGGATATTATAAGTGTAAGGCTGACCTGTACTGGTGCTAGGTGAGTATGTTGTTTGAAAAAACTGTGCAAAGAGATCGGCCATTGCCTGATCAGTGTTCGCATATGAGTTCTCAAACATAAGCATAGGAGGAGAAGATACATGTTTGCGCTTAGTGTTTACAAAGTTATAAAACTGCTTCGGATCCTGAGTAAACTGAATCCGGCAGCGGCGTATATAACTCCTATAACATTCAGCGTTATGCACGGTGAAATTGGACCGAGCTACTAAGTATCTTGAATAACTAACTGTACAGCCAGATATTTTATGTTTATTTAAAAGTCTATTCATAACGATCTTTAAATTTCCTAGGTGCCTTGTATACCAAGGCGGATTAATTGAAACGGACGGATATTTCCATGGCACGCAAACGTCGAAAAATTTATTCAAAGTATAATAAAATTTAATTAAGGCAATGTTTACATCTTCACATGCCAGTAGATTGGACCAATCAAATTCCAAAATTAACTTATTTAATTTCATAAAGTCAGCCTTACGAAAGAAACGAACTTTATGAGATTTAAGTGTAGGCTTAAGGCCAATTACGTTATTGTTTTCTATTAAAACCTCAAGAGTGGGATGATATGGATCCTCTGGGTTGGAAAGTGGTAAAGTTCTGGAAAGAGTAATTCCATCAGGATCAGAAACGAAACACAAGTCCAGCAGCCGACCTAAAGAATTTCTAACGTGGTTAATTTGCCCGAGTGACATGTCGAACATGCCCGCCGGGAAGTCATGGTGCGAATTCAGCAATAAAGACGGTGAATTTTTAACATTGGACCACCTGAGTTCTGGGATATTGAAGTCACCCAGAGCTACTAGCTGGTCACCATCAGACAGACGATCAAAAACAAACCTAATAGCGTCTAAATGTTGCCAGTATGTGGGCGGTTCGGACGAAGGGGGTACGTAGGAGCACGTAACGTATAATGATTTATCGGACAATATGATTTTAATGCAAAGAAATTCTATGTCACCAAACTCTTGTGATTTAATCTCTTCAGAAGCGAAATTGGAGTCTACAGAAATTAACACTCCTCCTCCCCTTCGCAGAGTTCTATCACGTCTAAAAGTGGTGTACTTACTTGGAAAAACTTCGGAGCTTAAGATCTCCGGCTTTAACCAAGTTTCTGTAAAGACTATAATGTGAGATGCAAAGAAAGAACTATCAGAATACAGTTTGGGAAGCTTACTTCGTAACCCTCTAGTATTCTGATAGGTAAGTGTTAGTGAAGGCATTAGTTTTTTGAAGCTGACGTGGAAGGTTGGTCAGTGGCTCTAACATGTGGGAGTTTCACTCCCACAGGTTTGGTCATTTTTTTCTTCACCGTACTTGGCTGATGTTCTTGGACGAAAATGTTCTCTGGCCAGAAACTGGCGGAACAAATCGTCTTGAACATCTGCGCGGGCACACGGATTTTGAAAGATGACGTATGCCTGGTGTAGTTATATTTAAATTTAGTTATATCTGCCACCTTTATGTCGGCTTTTGATTTGGCTTTGATGTAAGCCGAGAGATCAATCTCAGAAGTATCAGGGGCAAGCCGGGAAACAAATATGTGTTTCGATGGTGGGATCACCTGCAAGGGTTTTGGTGCCGCCGTAACGAGTATGGCAGCATCAGTTCGTACCGGGGGTCCGGAAGCTTGATTGCCCTGTTCGGTGACTTTTAAGGGGGTTTCAATTATTGGGTCTGGTGGTATCACTTGAAGCGATGCCACAGAGGACATATCGGAAAATTGCTCGTTTATGCTGAGATATTCGGAAACCGAATTTTTCCCAGGTCCGGCCCTTGGGGTGGCCAGAGATATGAGCGGCTGCATAGTTGTCGGCTGAATAGGCTGCAGACTTTTCGCCACGGGCACATCACTAAAAGCAGATTTCTTACGCTTTGGAGACTCATTTAGTAGTTGAAGACTACTAAACTGTGTATCTAGCGCACAGAGTTGGTCGTTGATTTTACGAAAACCGCTAACCAGCTCTTTAAATCCACTTTTAGTCTGTCTCATGAACGATCTCATTTCGTCCTGAACAGCACGACAACCGTCACAGCAAAAGTGGAGACCAGACCTACGTGAGATGGCATCCGAAACTGAGGCCGTGAACCCGGCACACTTAGCGTGTAAAACGTTTTCACATAGCCAGCAGTGGATGGTAGGCTGGGATGAAGAGATTGTCTTATTACAAGACTTCAAACCACAGACAAGTTTAAATTCCATTATGAATATATTATTTTTATTATTGACGTACCGTGAACCACTGTGCCAAAGAGTCGAAAAGGGAGAATAAAGAGGGCGATTGGTGAGAGTTAGTATAAGAGCAAAGAATATAGATAAGAATCTAGTGTGAGACAAAAGAAGCAACACCGTAAAGGATGAAGAAGCAGAGCAGTGCTATGTTTGGAAGAATATTAATAAATTTATTATTTTACCTCCAAATATATCACTGCACACGCGAAGCGAATCGGATGTTTGGGATGAAAAGAATCGGGTTTATGTAAATAAATAAAAATAAACACCGGATTGTTTATAATTATTATAATAAATAAAGATTTTTCAAAACGCAGTGCGCACAAAAAAAACACGTCCGTTCGCTTTAAGAAAAAGTGAGGAAGTGAGTGTTCACTTATATATATCTACAAGAAACCTTTGGCTCAGTTACTCAGCGCTCAGTTACTTACATAATATATTTTTCTTAGGGTTGGGTTGAAATAATGGCTCTATCATGCTCTTGATTGTATATAAATTCGAACTGAACTTAAATCTACATAAAGTTAAATGCATGGACGGATGCCTGTGGGAAGTTGCTGCTTGGCAGATATCACCAGCCGCCTCAGGTCTGGCCACAACCCAGACGAGGCACCGCCCATCTCGGCGCACTTTCTGACTCAGCTCTTGGGCACCATATGGGTGGTACAATATTAGGGCGAACAAAAGAATAAAAGTATAAAGCTGACACATAAAAATATAAGCATGAAACTAATAACAACCAATAAAATTCAAAATTATAAAATTGGCCTGCCTATGTTGTTAACTTATATGGGAAAATCCAATAATCCGCAGATCAGTCAAATAAAAAATATATCTTGTGTGACGACGGTACTGTGCCAGTTACCAATGCGAAGCATTGTTTAACCACTACAAAAAGTGTGAAAAAGTAAAAATTTGGTAAGTCCATTTTCCATATAACTATTATCCTTATCAACTTTTAGCTTTAAATTTGTTATTTTCATAATTTTAACGTTTCCATAATAATTAATTTCCATAATATTCCGTTTGCATTTTTTCAACTGTCATGGTTAAAAAGCTTATCACAGAATCGTTACGTTAAGAGAACAAACACAAAACAAAAAAATCAAAAAGCTTTAAGAACCCTCTATAATAAGAGTACTTCTTTTTAGAGTAAGAGGGTTGTGAATGGGTATCGTTGTTGTTCGTCTTGAGCAAGTTGGTGGTGCACTCGAACGCGATATACCTTGCTGATGCCCTGCCAAAAGTGAAAGTATTTAGACTGTACTCGGCAATTCCATTTTATTGAAAAACACTAACTTTATATAAACAAAAGATTCTTGACAAAACACAAGCTGGTAACACAAAAGATGTTCTAATTTCTATTGCTTGACTTTTACTTCACTTCAGTCTCATACTTGGAACGGACCAGTTGTGTTAAAAAGTGAAAATAGGAAAAGTATTAAAAAGTCTTTTTAAAGCAAAAAATCAAGAAAACTACTTTTATTATTTAATTGTGTAATGTTGTTCGGAAAAGTCAAATAAAAATCACAATTAAATAATTTGCTGAGTCATAAACGTATATATGTGCTAATATATTTGAAAATAGAAGAGTCAGTGCACACCAGTCTTGCGAATTCATGAAGCCATTCGCTCAGGTGCACCACTGTCGGATACGGTTGTATCGTGACCGCGTGCCTCGCCCAGTCCAACCTCTTGCTCAGCGGCAACTTGGCGATCAGCTCCTCCATTAGGGTTGGGTTGAACCCTCTTGTTGCTTTCACCTTTCGTAAAGGATCTTGATGCGTATGCAACTGGAAGCTGTAATCCATTTTTATTCTGAGTTAGAACTGCTCCACAAGCGTATTTGCTAGCATCTGTAATTATGCAAAATTCTTTGCTAAAATCTGGGTATTGCAACAGAGTTGGGTTTATTAATGCTGATTTTAGATGTTCGAAAGCGTTTTGACATTCTGTTGTCCATTCGAATTTTACATTTTTCCTACATAATCTTGTTATGTGACGGGTGTATTGGAACTGGGATTTATCATTGAAAATAAATAGGTAAGTGCTCTGTGGTCTGTTTTGACAGTGAAGTTTTTTTTTTTTTTTTTTATTCCTATTACTCCGCTTGGGAGCTTAGGGCATCCACATGTGTATTCCACCGGACCCGCTGTTCTCTTTGCCAAGTCCCCAGGTGACGTATTATTGTCTGCGAGTTCGCGTATTGTAGATCGGCGCCAGGTTAGCTTTTGGGGCGTCCCACTCTTCTTCTTCCTTGCGGGTTCCACTCTGGCGCAATTCTGGATGGCTCCATTAGGGTCCTCACATTCCATTGTCCAATTCGTGTCCGTTGCGAAAAGCGGCGGGTCGTCATCGGGCTGGGGGTGTGGGTGTTTTTTTCCAATCATGTGTTTGTTTCTGTAATCGTTATTGTTCAGTCGATCCGGTGATTAGCCGAGTGCAACCTATCTCAGAAGTGGGCTTGCCACCTAACGACATCTGGGAATGCCGGTTTTTCGGGTCTCATGCACATAATTATAAATAGCGAGAATCCAACGAGAGCTTTTCGCTACTTACATCATATGCGCGAGCGCCGAAAAACTTGCAGGGCCATGCACTTGACACGAGTGGGGCTCGAACCCACGACCTCACGCTTAGCGAGCTAGTACACTAACCACTAGGCTATGAGGCCCCCCTTGACAGTGAAGTGTCTACCATAAATATATGGCCTGAAGTATGTTAATGCCCAATGAATAGCTGCTAATTCTTGTTCTGCAGTGCTCTTGTTGCTTTCAACTTTCGTAAAGGATCTTGATGCTTATGCAACTGGAAGCTGTAATCCATTTTTATTCTGAGTTAGTACTGCTCCACAAGCCTATTTGCTAGCATCTGTAATTATGCAAAATTCTTTGCTAAAATCTGGGTATTGCAACAGTGTGGTTTATTAGTTCTGATTTTAGATGTTGGAAAGCGTTTTGACATTCTGTTGTCCATTCGAATTTTACATTTTTCCTACATAATCTTGTTATGTGACGGGAGTATTCCGCAAAATTCTTTATGAAACGTCTGTAATTATTGCAAAATGCAACGAATCTTCTAGCGCTGTCCACATCATGTGGGACTGGGTAATTTTGAATGACGCCTTATTTTTTGTCGTCAGGCAAGATTCCTTTATTTGTGCATTTATGTCCTAAGAAAGTGACTTCATGCATGAAAAATGAACATTTTTCGGGAAGTAACTTTAGGTTGTTTCCTACATTTCTCGAAAACATCAGTTAGGTTCTTGATCATGTGGTTTTCGGAGCAACCTGTGACTATTAAGTCATCCATATAAAGAAATGCTTGCGAAGGTTCCAAACCAGAGAAGTCTATAGTCATCATTCTCTGAAAGGAGTTTGGAGCTATTTTTAAGCCGAATGGTAATCGCGTGAAACGATATGAACCATTGTTTATTGAAAAGGATGTTATATCTCGTGAATTTTTTTCGAGTTCAATTTGGTGAAAACCGAACATTAAGTCGAGGCATGAGAAATACTTTGCTTTACCATCACTTAATCTCAGTTTTTGTTTATAGAAGTTATTTGTAGTGATCGCTTCGGTTTCTAGTCCGAATACATCACTATACATAATGCATAATGTTGTAAGTTGATTATTGAATTGAGGTGGGAGTTTTTTGTAAGTTGGGATAATACAGTATTTTTACGGTTATCTGGGTCTGTTTTTACTACTTCGTAGTTTGATCTATACCACCTGATGTATATTTGTGGTACTTAGTAGTCTTACATATGCATTCTGGACTGTTGCTATGGTATTTGCTATATAGATACCTTAATGAAGTTCTTGATTCGGAATTAATACAATGTTTTCTTCGCCATTTATCTTAATTTTTCGGACGACTTGGGATCTTGCTGGCAGAATTAGGGAGTTGTTGCCAATAGTGTATGTTATCGAAACATAAATTGGATATTTGAGGTTATTTGGCCTAATTACAAGCCAGTCTTCAGAAGGCTTGAAGTCCAATTGGCAATTGTACCTTTTGATAAAATCTATTCCCAGTATCCCATCACAAGGAATAGCGAATTGCACATTTACTATATGGAAATCATGTGGGATGATGTATTTAGAAGTCTGAATTTCAATAGAAGTTATGCCTTTTGATTTGGTAACCTCTTGGCTTAAACCCTGTATGTTTATGATATGATTATCTTGAATTTTTTGAAAATTATCAGAATTTTCCTTTAATATATATATTTCTGCACCTGTATCTAGTACAAAAACTAATTCTTTTCCTGTTGCTGCATTTATGAAACTAACGAATGTACTTTCACTGAGATTTATAGTGTGAATTTTTTTTGTTTTTTACTGACGCGTATCTAAAGGTGTTTGGGAGCTTCCAAATTCGTTTGGGCTATCCTAATATTGTTATTGTGGTTATTATTATTATAACCGTTACTATTGGTATTTCCCCCACGGCTATTTCCATCGCGGTTGTTTTCACCACGGTTATTTCCGCCGCGGTTGTTGTTTGTGTAACAACTGTTATTCTGGTTATTGTTATTTCTGCAGTACCCAGTGATTATAACCTTTATTTTGGTAATATCTGGTATTATTAAAATTACCTCGATTATTACCTCTAGCGCGATAATTGTTTCTGAAATTATTACCGCGATAATTATTTCCTCGTTGGATGTATAATATTGAATTGGCATTACCTGTCATTTCAGTACTGCATTGTATGTATTTGTAACGGCTTCATTCATAGTTACGAAACTGCCTGCTTCCAATTTCGTTTTGAGGCGGCCATGCTCACAATTTTTAACCATTGTGGTGATGGCCTCCTTGGTACTGAATTTGTCAGCGTGTTCGGCCGATAAGCATTCGTCAATATACGAAGCTTCTAGGAGTTTTCTTAAGTTATCTATTTCTGTCGTGAATTTCCCTGCTCTTTTGCCTTTTTGGGTTGTTTTTGCCATTTTGGCTTTAATTATGTCAGATGTTTCTCCGACTATAGTGTCTTGTAGTTTTGTGACTATTGCTTCAATCGTGATTTCATTTTGGACTCTGTATAAAGTTTATCCAATTATTTTGGATTTAAATACTTCTACAGCCAAATTCTCGAATGTGCCTTTCGTTAGGTTAACTAACTTCAAAGCTGTTATGAATCTTTGAAGGTGTATCCTTTGCCCGTTAAATTCAGGGATGGCATTCGGGGGGATCAATCCCCCCCCTTGGGTCTGAAAATTATAAGATGATATAATCTCAAAATTGAAAACAAACACAATTTTAACCCGATGACTGTGCAGTACAGCATTATTATTATTATTATCGCAGATTGCGGATTATTATCGCAGTGTAAAATGAAACTTACAAAAAAACAGGATATTATTCTGAGTCATATCCCCCCCCATATCAAAAAGCTATCTACGCCACTGGCGCACAGCGGGCGATTAATATTTCGGTGCACTTAGGTTTATGACCGAGACCTTGAATAATGTAAACACTGCGACAAAGTGTTACAGTGTGTACCCTTTATGTACTGTTGGTACAGTGGGTGGTCGATATATATATATAAGATATTACTTGTGCATACATGTGCATATTACAGTACCGATATTTTTAAACTGAACTTTTGTTTAACAAATATTAAATTAGATCGTAGTCGTATCAAAAGTTTCGATACCTGAGACCAATGATTTTGATTTAAACTTCTCCTGTGATCATGTATTAGCATTCGCAATTCATTAAAGCACTCTACTAATATTTCAACATGCTTCCTAACCGTGTTCTTTTGGATAGGTCTATTCTGGGATAGTGACTTGTATGTTCTGTCAAAATTAGTTTTACTGTTTGATAATTTCCCGTACAATTTGTTCCATCCCATGCCTTTAGATTAGCCATTATTTCATTTTCTTTCTTCATTTTCTTCTTTATGTGTTAACAGGTTCTTTAGGTGTAATTATTGTTGTTTGTGCTGTTTTCATACCCTTACAGAGGGTATTATAATTTTGGTCAAAAGTGTGCAACGCAGGGAAGGAGACATCTCCGACCCTATTCTTGATCAGGATCACCTTCTGAGTCGATATGAGCACGTCCGTCTGTCCGTCTGTCTGTCTGTATGTCTGTTTCTAAGCAAACTAGTCTCTCAGTTTTAAAGCTATCGAGTTGAAACTTTGCACACACCCTTCTTTCCTTTGCAGGCAGTATATAACCCAGTCGTGCCTGGCGCTCGCCAAACGCGCATCTCGCGGTAGGAAATAGGAGTGCGCGGCGCACTCCCATCTGCGGAAAACCATCATTCCGATTTACATTGGCGTGGCCGCTTTTCTCACCCAGCGGAGCGAGTATCAATATGCTTGGCGATCGGAAAAAGAAGGCGGTTCTCCCCTACCCGCAAGCTTACCGGCTAGGGGAGATCGGCGCGAAATCTCACCCAGGGATTTTCTGGTTGAAAAAAATTTCCCTTGCTTTTTGCTTTGCTTTTGGTTTTTGTTTTTGTTTTTCCCAACCATGCCCATTGATTTTTATTAAATTCGAAGTGCGTTGTTTGTCATATTTATTTATTATTCATTATATTCTTTATTTATTAATCTTAAAAAATAAAACTGAAAAGATATAAAAAGAAATAACAAAAAGCTGAAAATAAATTAAAAAGAAAAAAAATTATTTAAGATTCTTACAAATAAAGATATTGAGACGTCCAAATTTCTAGTACAGCCAGAACTGAAAATATTTGTTTAATGAAATACGTTTATTCATTATTATCAACACAATAAAATAGGAATAATTGAATGAACAGAGCAGTAAACTTACCATTTCACAATAATAAACTAATGCGACGCACTACGAACAACCCTATGTGACCGTTTCGATTTGGGTTGATTTAGCTCAAAAACGCTGCACAAAACGCACACTAATTACGCGGGATTATTTTTTTGCTGCCCTCAGTTAATGTAAAAAAAAATTCCTTATATAAATAATCATCATTTCATTAAATATTGAGCTATGTTTAAATTTTGTACTTCAATAAAATTATTATAGAACATAAATTGGTAAACTTAAATAATATACGTTGAATCGTTCATGAAATAATTTTTTCTAAGTTAAAAGTCCCACGCATAAATTTTTCTAAGTCCCAAGCGAGACGAAAATTTTCTAAGTCCAGTTTTTTGAGAGCAAAATCTATGTTGAGAGAACAAATTCCCTCTCTCAACTCGGGGTGGGTGAGAACAAGGTACGAAAGATGCCTGCCGGAATGCACCGAAACGCTGCTAGCACCGAAAAGTCCGACTGGGAAGTCGGAACGGCCGGGATATAACTTATTGATCGGAAATGACATAACTTCGTTGTTTTTTAAGTTAGAAGGATGGGATTTTTAATGGATTCCTCTTTGTGCAAAATAATTCGATATGCCAAATTTCATAAGGATCGGCCAACTATATACGATCCGTTATATATCTAATAATATAAGATGCGTGGCGCCACCTAGCGGACTGCAACTCAACTGCAAGGGTATGTTCCTTTGCAAGGTAACTTCCGACTCCGCCCGAAGTTAGCTTTCCTTTCTTGTTTTTATTTATTTTGCTGCTTATATTTTATCCAGGCCATTTCCCCGGCTCAAATACCTTTTTTCAGACAATTAGCATGCAGCTTGTAAATTTTGTAAAAGCGCACATGATAACAACAATGATTATCAAGAGTATATGTACCCAATATAGATGTTTGTCGCTAGATTCTATCTTGTTGATGACATTGGCAGTGGATTCCACTGTTTTATGTCCAAAGCCATTTTGGTGGGTTTTGGATATACTTTTATTTTATGTGTATGGCAGTCATTAAAATTGTTATTATCTTCTATTGAAAATTTACTTATCAAATACTGCGCATTTAAATTAACAAACTTTCTACATAGCTTTTCTTTTTGCATAACTTTACGGGCTACACGGCTAATCGGGAAAAAAAGTTCCGCTCAATTTTACAAAATATTATATTATATAACAAAAATATGCATCGTAGTGCAATCAAAAAAAGAATTATGTAACGCAGTGCATGGGTAAAAAATAAAATTTTGTTTCCTTCTACGTCAGCTGGTTTGGTTACGCTGACGCTCCCTCGAAGGCGCAGGTTGCGGTCGTGCCTCCCACGCTTGATATCTGCTGCTACTGTCCTGGGCTGGTCTTCGGCTTCGTCCATGCCGCAGAGTTGAGAGGTACGGGGCAGTCAGTCGGGCAGACTTGTGGTCGTTTCGGCCGTGGCTTGGGAATATTTGGTTTCGTTATTAGTTTTTGATTTATAACGTGTATTGGGCTTGCTAAGTGAGTTGTGCTTTGTGATACTCTATTTTGGACGGTTTCCCTTAAAAATTCAAGCTCATTATGAACGTCATTATAACATTATGTCGATTGAGCAAATAGCAGCCACTTTATGCGGGCTATTCTCTGTTATTTGTTGTATTATTTGTTAATTATATTTTTTTACCTCCACGTACCATCACGCACACTCTACTCACTCAGACGTGTTTTTTTTTGTATATCCTCCTTGTAATTTTGCCACACTCTTTTCGATCCGCTGCTCCTTGTGACTCTAGTCACGGTCGCCATGAAATATAATTATTCTGTAGTTCCAATTTGCTCCATGATTTCCAAGTTTATTGAATAACCTTGTATTTAGATTATATTTGTCTTGAGTTTTATTTGGGTTTATTTGATTTAGTTAGAGCAGCAATGCTCGGCCGCTCCAACGATCGAAGTGTTTCTGCCCTTTTACAATATTCTTTAAGTCTAATTAAAGCTAAGTCTAAAGCTAAGCACCGCAGTCGGCGGTGCGGGCTTCCTGTGCGGGCTAAGCCATAGCGATCGGTTCATATTTCGGCCACTTAGTGGGTATTCAATATATGTGCATACTACTACCGCGGTGTCTCCCATGCCTGGCAACACTAACATGTTCCAATTTTTTTCCTTGTTGCCAAAACTCACTGTTGTCTGTAGTACCATTTGTGTCTCCATGTGGCTAAAGTTGGCCAACTTTATTAGTCTCCTAGTTGTTCTCCGCTCTCCGGCGATTCCCGGGTTCTCCGCTAGTTTTTCTGAGATGAAACTAGCTGTTGCCCCGGTGTCAATCATGGCCTTCACTTCTGCACCTCCGACCTTGACGACCACCGCCAAATAAACCTCCAACTAGTTCTGAGAGGCAGCGCTTCGCGATCTCTGCCTTCCTCTCTACGGCTGAGATCGCTGCGCATTTCCCGCTCCTTGGCAGCATTCTGTGCTCCTCACTCCTATTGCTCCTATTGTTCCTGCACCCACTGGCACAAGGGCTCATGCCTCCGCACCTGTTGCATGACAGCGCTGGGTTTTCTATTTAACCCTGCCTAGGCGAATCGGCTGCGTTTACTTTGGTTTGCTGCCCATTTTTGACTCGGCTGCTGCTGCCTTGGGTCTACCGTCCATTGTTGACTCGGCTGCTGTTGCTGCCGCATTTGGTGTCGATCCTTCAGCTGCCATCTCTGCCCCTGACCTGGGGGGCTCTGTTGCTCCGGTGGTTTCTGGTGCCTTTCCTCTATTGGCCACCTTCTGTCTACCGCGGATGCTTGTCTTTTAAAAACCTCTTGTTCCAAGGCCAGCTCCTCGAATTCCTCGGCTAGACCCGCAACCTCCTCGAGCGATTCATTAGCGTCTGAAGCTCCTTCTGAACTCCATCCATGTGGACCACTCCTCATCGTTCATTATTATTATATTTATTTGAAAATTATATTATATTTGAAAATTCACTACTTCAAAGATTATAATAATATAGCCAAGTGCCAATACATCTCTACATGATCTAACACCAATTTTAAAACTTAAAGTATAATTAATTAATCAACAAAAACAAGATATGGTCTACCAATACATTGTATTTATAATAAATGGTCTACCAATTATTTATTTATAAAATTATTGTTGAATTCAACAAGGACGACGAAATTTTTAAAGGATTGGCGAGTAGTGTATCTGCAAATAGACACGAGCAAGGCGAGCGAACGGACTGCACAGGGCCAAAAAATGGTCTTGAGTATTGCAATAACTTCTATTAAGTTGCTTGCTAAACCCAGTTTTCTCCTGTTTTGTTTTGCCAGTTTCTTCAGCGGATAGGTGCTGGTACCTACGATTTAATATTTTGTCGAAATCGTACCACAGCGGCAATTCCTCATAATCCAGTGGCTCTTCCCATTTTTGCCTGGTCATTTTTGTTTGTTGCATAGCTAGATGTTTTGCTAGACCCACGTTGGGCGTGATTTTATGCTGTGACGAACACGATGAAGTGGATACCGATTGGTTGCATAATCTGCCTACGGGAACGAATACTTCCTAATGTGCATCACAGCCACACAATAAAAATTTGAAGACAGAGTTAGGAAGGGGGATACAGTCCTTTGGAAGGATACGAATTCGAGTCAGGAAATCTTGCTATTGATGAAGTAAGGTGGTGAGCTTCTTCTGCTTGGCCCGCCCTACTTGTAAAGAATTAACAACGAATTGTTGCTACCCTTACCCATATATAGTGAAAGCGTTCAGCTCAGGTGCCCATAAAACTATAATTTTACTTCATTTCAAACATCCAAATTCATTACAAAAACATGTTTGCTTCTTCTGACTGAACGTAAGTCTTTATTTCAAATTGTTCATAATTCTAGTAAATGGTCTTAATACAGCTTGATTGTCAAATAACTAATAAATTGGAATGTAATACAAAAGTTTGTCGATAAAGAAATATATATCTAACATTGGTTAGACTTTGGTTTACATTAACTCTTAATTTACATATATAAATTTATTTCTTCATCAGCAAGTCGCAATAAGCAATGATCAGACCCACTAACCTATTGGCACACCTAGTAATAATTAGCAATAAGCATGAAACAATATCCAACCTAATAACCCAGCACTAGTAGATGGCGCCAGAAGCAGAAATCAGCAGTATCGGAAAGAATGACCCACTGACCAAAGCAAGCAAAGTCAGCATCTTATATAAGACCTGCCCTTCTGAAATAAAGATAGTTGCGAGTACAGAGTAGATCGGTTCGTTACGCACTTAAAACCAACCTACTTCGAGTGATCCTGTGCAAAACGGACCACTAGTAGCCTTCGGTATCTAATCTCTTCGAGTATGGCTCCCGTGAAACGGACCACCATTAGAACCCGCGAGACCCAACCCGCTGCACCTTATCTATTTTATTTGCAAATATTTACAATATCGAGAACGAGGGGCAGGGGGCGACAGTGATTTTGGACTAATTTATGCGTTAATATTTTAATAAAATTTATAAACAACTTTATTATTCAATTTAGCGTTCGTAGTACGTACTTTACGTACTTTATATTGAAGTACGTATGTGCCAAGAATTGAAAGGAAGGATATGTATTTCAGCACAAGCCGAATATTAATTTGACTTTTTTCGACTTTCAATTTTTTGCACAAATACCTGCGGTTTTGAGTTCGGATCCTTTAATCCTGCTGCCACTTTCCTGGTGCAGTCAATGCAGGTGCAGGGCATGGGGATGACGATGACTCCTTCCAGTTAATAAAGATGCTGAATAAATCCAGTTGCCTGTTGGTAAATAATTGTTGTTTCGCGACGCGGACTTTAAATGGTTTTTGTTTATTATACCCTTGCAGAGGGTATTATAATTTTGGTCAAAAGTGTGCAACGCAGTGAAGGAGACATCTCCGACCCTATAAAGTATATATATTCTTGATCAGGATCACCTCCTGAGTCGATATGAGCATGTCCGTCTGTCCGTCTGTCCGTCGGTCCGTCTGTCTGTCTGTCTGTCTGTCTGTCTGTCGGTTTCTACGCAAACTAGTCTCTCAGTTTTGGAGCTATCGAGTTGAAACTTTGCACACACCCTTCTTTCCTTTGCAGGTAGTATATAAGTCGGAACGGCCGGGATCGGTCGACTATATCCTATAGCTGCCATATAACTGATTGATCGGAAATGCCATAACTTTGGTGTTTTTTAAGTTAGAGGGTTGGGACTTTCCATACATGTTATATTTAACAAAAATATCTTGTGTAAAAAATTTCATAAGGATCGGCCGACTATATCCTATATCTGTCATAGAACGATCGAAATTGGCATAACTTTGGTGTTTTTTAAGTTAGAAAGATGGGATTGGTACACATTCTATTTTGGGAAAAATAATTCAATATGCCAAATTTCATAAGAATCGGCCGACTATATACGATCCGCTACATATCTAATAAAATAAGATGGGTGGCGCCACCTAGCGGACTGCGACTGAACTGCAAGGGTATATCAACTTCGGCTCCGCCCGAAGTTAGCTTTCCTTTCTTGTTTTTTATTGTTTTTAAAGTTCACAGCACTCTTTTCTTTTATTTTGTTATCTTTATATTCTTTGTGTTTTTTTCACTAGTTGCTTTTATTTTATAAAATTTGTTTGGTCATTGAGATTTTTCAATTACTTTTATCCAAAATAATAAAAAGGTAATTATTTTTTTCACAACGTTATAAAACAAATATAATGTTTTTTAGCATATGAAATAGATTGACTGAAAGCTCCGATTTAAAATGGGTATGCACTGAGATAAGGAGTACAAGTGGGCCCGCCTTTTAGCATAGGACTTAATCACAACAATAAAATAAAGCCGAGCGGCCGAGAAGAGTCGGCTTGCGACTGTGAAAGCTGTGAGAAAAATGTTTACATGCTAAGCTATAATTATTACGTTTATATATATATGTCGGGAAATGTTGGTCGTTTTTCTCAGTCATTTTCTATTTTGCACACGCAGCGAGTCGCAATGATATTCTTCTTTATGACCGTTCACTTCCGATGGCTGTTCTCGATTACCTGTTCTAGATTAGCTTAGCAGGATAACTTTCTTTTCTTTCACATATCTTAGAGTACACGCTCTCTTCCGCTCAAGCTCAATCATCTGGTTACCAATTCACTTATCATCAAATCATAATTTTAGCAGGCTTCTCTCATACAAATCAGAGTACTACGCTCTCTTCTGCATAAAATTTTTCCCTCGCACCCCTCTTGGGTCACAGATCTCTTGCTTGCACGCACTACTTTTTGCCGTCGTCAAGCTCTTCTTCAAATTCCAAGGTCTCTCGATCTTTAGGCACACTACGCACACTATCATGCGGGTATTTATACACCCTTCTAGTTGTCAATGATTTTAACAAATATCGGTCACCATCTAGCAATTGTTCAATTTCGAATGGTCCCTTAAACTTTGGATCCAACTTCGTTTGGTGCCGCTCTTCGCTTTTCAGCAATACATGATCGCCAATTTTATGCCTTACTACCTGAGCATGCTTTTTATTTACTCTTGCCTTATCATACTGAGCATTCTTACTTATGCCTTCCTTAGCTTCCTTCCTAGCCATTTACAGTGAGCATTCCCAAGGGTCTCGCTTCTTTGCCAATCATCAGCTCTAATGGACTATGGTTAGTTACCCGGTTCATGATACAGTTTATTGCCAATTGTACTTCGCCCAATGCTTCTTGCCATGTTCGCTCACTTGTCTCTACAGCCGTTAGCATGCCCTTTAGCACACTCATAACGCGCTCCACCTGGCCATTTGCCCTACTGCCGTTGCTACTAAATGAAGGTCAATTTTGTTATTGGAACAGAATTTTCGAAATTCGCTACTCGTGAAGCATCTACCTTGGTCCGCTATAATTCTGTTACGAACACCAAATACTGATATCGCAGACTTTACTGACTGTATGCAGTTCACCGTGTCCAAGTTCCACGTGTGGTACAGGTAAACAAATTTGATGAAGGCATCAATTTGAACTATTACGTATTCCTTCACGTCCTTTTTTCCGCTTAATTTCCCACTAATATCAATGTGCACCGTATGCCATGGTATCTCTACTTTGGGAATGGGATGTAACTCCGATTGTATTTTACCTGATACCGATTTTGACAATTTACATGTCACACAATTTTCTACAAATCTTCGCACGTATTTTGACATTCCATCAAACCAATATTGCTCGTAAATCTTATCTAGGGTTTTTTGCCACCCCAAGTGCATTACAGTTTCGTGAACATGATTAACCACCGACCACCTAAATGCCCTGGGTACGACTGGCAAGCATCGTGTCTTCCCATTTCATTGAATTTTACGATGCAGCAAACTATTCCTGATTTCATAAGAATTAGCTGTTTCTTTCTGCATTTCATCACTATTTAACTCGGTCATGATTTGAGATATGTCTTGATCAGGCTTCTGTTCGGATATAAGTCAGTTGTGGGTTATAGTTGCCAAGTCAACTCGTACCTCCACTACCTTACTCAAACTTTCCTGCTCTACTATGGTGACGGGATTCCTAGACAAGCAGTCAACGTGAGCCACTTGGCTCCCTTTTTTATATTCCACCTGGAATTCGTATGACTGCAGAAATGACGACCAACGATGAACCCGCGGCGTCAATGCCGCTTTCTTTTGACTTGCACTAACAGAATTACAGTCCGTATATACTGTGAACTTTCTGCCGCTTAAATAATGTCGGAAATTTCTAATCGCATTGTACACCGCCAATGTCTCGAGTTCATACGAATGATATTTTGACTCGGATATTGTGGTGCGTTTACTATAATACTCAACTACACGGCGCTGACCATCTACCATGTGCAATAGCATAGCGCCATACCCATTGACGCTAGCATAATATGGAGACAATATCGAATATGATCAAAACGGGATCACTAGTTAGCACCTTAATAATTTTTTTTCGAATTTCCTCATGCTTTTCGCTCCACTCAAATTCGTTTATTTTTGATGTTAGCAGATAAAGAGGCTTCATTACTTCTGAGAAATGTGGGACAAATTTCCTAAAATAAGATGCTAAACCTATGAACTGTCTAGTTTGTGTGACTGATTCTGGTTTGGGAAGTTGGGTTAGTGCTTGTATTTTTCGAGGATTGGGTTTTAGCTCGCCATCTCTTATAAGAAAACTTAAGTACTCTATATCCGTTTGCAGAAATTTGCATTTTTTAATGTTAAAGAAAAAGCCTGACTTTGATAATACGCTTAGAACTGTTTCCAATCTGTCAAATGCTTCCTCAATAGTACTAGAAACAATTAATACGTCATCGATATAGACTACTGCATATTTATTAACCAAATCCCCTAAAGCTCGAACTATGGCACGTTGAAAGACTGACGAAGCGTTTTTGAGGCCAAAGGGCATAGAAGCCACTGGCCATGTCTAGGCTAGAGAAATATTTACCGCCTTGCAGGCGATCTATTTGGTCTGATATTAATGGCAAGGGGTATCTACCTGACACAGTATTTGCGTTGAGTTCTCGATAATCTATGCACAGTCTGTCACTGCCGTCCTTCTTTTTTACAAGTAACATTGGACTAGCGAAAGGGGAGCTACTTGGTCGAATTACGTTGGATTCTAGCATTTGCTGAATCTTTTCTCTTACTATTTCTTTCTCACTCTCGCTAAGACGATATGGTCGTCTCTGTACTGTTTTGTTTACGTCCACTAAACGGATTTCTAAAGAACCTGTCGTAACACGTCTATTTGGAATGCCATCAATGAGAAATTTGGAATATTTGGCCAGTATGTCGTTTAATTTTAACTTATCTATTACTTAGCTCCAAATTAACATTACTTTTATGATCTATCTCGTTTACACGTTTATCATTATTTAAAGACAATACGGTTTGAGTTTTGTAGATATCGAATCTATCTCTTTCTAAAGTTACTCCAAAACCAAGCTCAAAAATGTCTTGTCCAATTATCATATCATATTTGAGGCACTTATTATCTACTTCATAAAATGACAATTCAAAATTAAATTCAGAAATTTGTATGGTGGACAGAATCTGCATATTGCTCTTGACAACATTGTCGACTATGCCTCTCAAAACAAACATGTTATGGATTCTTTTTCCAGCCAGCTTGGCACCAACTGTTTCTTTAACCAAGAGCATTCTGATCCAGAATCAAAGAAAAATGGAAACTTCTCACCAAATTGGATTGCAGTCCCATTTGGCTGATGTACTGCGCACATGTCTACTCTCCTTTCTTTGCTGCTTCGGCTCGCTGTTGCTGTTCCTCTCGTGCACACTGAAGCGATATGTCCAACGCCGCCACTCTTGAAGCAAGTTATTGTTGATCTGTCTCGTACCATCGTTGTTCTGTTTTTGCTTTCGCCTTGTCTAGTCTCGTTTCGTTCTTCTGTTCTCCTCTTGCGACACTCCATTGCCTTATGTCCAAGTTTTCCGCAATTATGGCATCTAATCGGCGTCTGCATTTTGAATCTCTTCCTCTCGGGTCCCTCTGATCCAGAAAATTCTAAATTTCTGCTGAACGTGTGCGCCTTGAGTTGTTGTTGCAGTTCAGCACGTGTTTTTATGTTTGTGGTGAACGCTACACGCTGCAGTGTGGGGTCAATTTGGGATGCATGAGCCAAGACTAGGAATATAGCGATCTCCTCATGGGTCATTGATTTCCACTTGGTCAATAACGATGTAATTAGTCGGCTTGAATACACCGAGAGGCATTCATTTACATTAGGACGTCCCTTAAGCATGTTGAGCAACACTGCTGCCGGCGTCTCGTTGCCTTCGTAGCGTTCCATGAACAAATCTCTGAATTACGACCAGCACATTCCGGGAAAACAAATTTGCGAAAGCCACTGCGATGCACTACCGAGTAGCGATTTGCTGAGCGTCATCACCAAGGATCTTGTGGATGTTCACTTAAAATCATATCCGCCGTTTTGCACCATGCTGCCGCGTCGGCTTCTGCAGCTTCGGGGTTGAATATCGGTAACATCGCGGATGCGGCGCGCGTGTCAGGTTGCGGCGTTGCTTTTAATAGTTCGGTTATCACTCTATTTTGCGATTCTAATAGTCAGCGCCAGCTATCTTCCGAGTTATCTTGTTGGGCGGTGATCCCACTTCTGATGTCGGGAAATGTTGGTCGTTTTTCTCAGTCATTTCTATTTTGCACACGCAGCGAGTCGCAATGATATTCTTCCTTATGACCGTTCACTTCCGATGGCTGCTCTCGATTACCTTCCCTATCCTCTTCGCCCACTGTACCAAGAGACCACCCACTGTACCAAGAGTACTTAAAGGGTACACACTGTAACACTTTGTCGCAGTGTTTATGTTATCCAAGGTCTCGGTCATAAACCTAAGTGCACCGAAATATGAATCGCCCGCTGTGCCTTTGCTGCACGCCGAAAAGTGCATTTGTCCGCTTATACGTAACACGAGTATGCACCTTATGCATGTCCACATACCTCCGCCTAAGCGAACATAACATAAACATATATTCATATATAAATATTTAAGAATACATAAACGTCTCTCCGCTGCCGCTTTGGGCAGCGCAGCTACGAGACTTAGACTTCCTTTAACTCATAAGTAAATTTGTTAAACCAGAAACTCCCTTGAGCTCGGAGCGGCAACAACAGCTGCTCCGAATACAAAGCAAACATTAAATAAAGATATGATAAAAACTTAAACCCAACCGATGTAATAAATAACAACTGGGAACAAATTCAATACATTTAACATATATTGAATTTATGCAGTGGCTGCTGCCTGACCCGACATACTCCCCCCAGTTGAGGCCTGTCCTTGAGCTGGCAATAAGCAAAGCTTGGTCACTGCGCGCTTGGTAGTTCCAGAAGCGGTTCTAACCACCGCCACTCGAGGCACTCCATCCTGACCAGGGACTAGATCCAGAATTCTAGCCAAGAGTCCACCAAAATGCAGAAATCGAGGAGAAAAAAAATGCCACTCGATGGACTCAATCGCGCAAAACTTCAGAAGCGCTCGTTGATGCTCATTGCTTATGAAGAGTTGGAGCAGCTCCTTTAGCTCGATTTTAGCTCCAACAAAATTGGTCGCATTGTCAGACCAAATGTGCTGAGGCTTTCGGAGAGTGCATATAAACCGTTATAATGCATGTAAAAACGCAGATGTGGATAGATCTTTTACAAGCTCCAAGTGCACGGCTTTAGTAGCAAAGCAAATGAAAACACTCACGTAACATTTTACGGGAGCTTTATTGCAAACTTCTTGCTTATAGTAAAATGGGCCGCAAAAATCCACACCAGTCACTCCGAAGACCTGGCAACCGCTGACTCTTTGCTCCGGGAGACCAGCCATTATGTGCTCCAGGGACCGAGGTTTGGTGCGGAAGCATCGAATACACTTGTGCAATGCCTTCGTCACCGTTTTCCTCCCCCCGATCGGTCAGTATTGGGATCGAATAATAGCCAGCAGAGCACGAGGCTCCGTGTGTAGATTACGCTCATGGAAATCAACAATTATAGCCCGAGTAACTGGATGGCTTCTAAGCAATATAATTAGGCGACGACTATCAAAATCCAATGTAGAATTTCTTAAAAGACCGTCCACACGCAAAAGGCCAAACTTGTCTAAGAAAGGAGAGGATATGGCAAGTATGTTGGCTGACGAAATTTCCTTTCCATTCTGAAGCGCCTTTATGACATCCCAAAAATACACACGCTGCACCAGACGCAATAGTAGGTGGGTTCCAGCCTTGATGTCGCTAGCAGTGATATCCTTGTGACGGACTCACATAAGCGAACACACGCTGCAGTGCTGGAAAAGAGTTGGCATACTTGGAACCAGCTGTCACGTCAAAGTACTGGGATTTGATTAGCAGAACCCTTGCCCTTAGCTCCAGAGTGGGTTTTTCAGATACCACCGCTGCGACCGCACCACGCGAGAGGATGTCTGCCGGGTTCAAAGCCGTAGGAACATAACGCCATTCCATCGTTCAGGTGAATTCCAGGATTGTTGAAACTCGATTGGCAACGAAAACATTAAAACGAGCGGGCTCCTCCCGAATCCAGGACAGCGCCACAGCAGAATCGCACCAGCAGAAATACCTCCCATCGTAGACCTTCAACTGAGCTACTTCTGACATAAGCCGAGCTAGCAACTCTGCTCCAGATAACTCCAGTTTTGGTACCATAACTGTTTATAGAGGAGCGACTCGGGACTTTGAGCAGAGTAAATGACTTTCTGACCTGGTACCTTTCGATACGACATAAATGCAAGCCCCATAAGCCTCGATGCTGGCGTCACAAAATCCATGAATCTTCACTTCAGACTGTGATGATAGTGACCATCTCGGGAATTCAGCACGCTGCGCTATGGCGAAGCTGGACCAAATCATGTCCCAATCGGAGTGAAGAGCTTGAGGTAGACTTTCATCCCAGGACAACTTCTCATGGCATAGCTTCTGAAGAAAAATCTTCGCCTTCGTAATGACGGGTCCAACAAGCCCTATCGGATCTAAAGCCGGGCGATTGAGGAGAGGATGATGGGCCTAGTGGGCTTCGAGGGTGGCTGGAGCCCTTCAAACAAAAATAGCAAGCGATCAGTAGAAGGATCCCAAGCTAGGCCAAGTCTTCGTAAAGTTGCTGCCATCATCAAACCTTAGGAACGACTCTCGATCCTCTTCCGGTACGTCAGAGAGCACTTCCCTTGGCCCTTGGCGAGGATCCCCGAAATTTGCTGCATTATGTTAGTGGCCTCCTCTATGGAGTCACCTCCGGAAATTAGATCATCAACATAAAAATCGTGACGCAGATTTTCGGCACCCTTTGGAAACATAGACTGCTCATCCTGTGCCAACTGATGCATTACTCGAATTGATAACGAATCGATAAAACGTCATTCAATGAATACCCAGACGTAGTGGCAGCTGACCTATCAAAAACAACCCTGAGCTTGGTTGTTGAGCTGTCCTCCTTTAAAACGCAGTGATGTGGCAGGAAATACTGCCTGGCAGGTCGTGGACTTGGCGGTACTGAAGACATCTGCCCGAAATATAAATACTCCTTTATGAACGCAGCATACTGATCCTTTAATTGAGGCTGACGGCAAAGCTTCCTTTCGAGGGAGAGAAATCGCCGCACGGCTCGTGAGTACGACTCACCTAGCAACTCAGAGCTGACCTTCAACGGCAGCTTCACCGAGTAGGCGCCTGATTCGAGCCGAGCAGAATTCTGCACGAAATGCGTCTCGCAATCCAATATTTCTGTCGTCCACTTCACAATGGGCTCGGAGCAGTCTTTGATTTCCCAAAAATTACGGAGCAGACACTCTAAGCGCTCATCCAGTTGGCTTGAGCTCTTCACAACGTCCTTGCGGGCTGTGGCTACGAACGACTTTCTCTCCAGATGTGAACCACCGCCACACACAACCCATCTGTTGAGCGATCAGCGTTTTGATAGCGACCGAATAAAAGACGAGATTCAATTTTTTGTATTAAATTTATTGAGCTAATTCCGCACAAGAAAACAAATAGCGGCCAGTCATTAACAACTCCCAAAACACAACAAGAAGAAGAACAGCTTTGGCGCAGAAGCTCTTCTAAAGCTCCCAAAAGCGCATGCGCTACAAAATGACAACAAAGTGCATGCGAATCTGAGAGACAAAAGAGAAGATTAAATGCCGCTGCAGATGAACAAATTATCAATATTCTAATTAGCCTATCTGGTGGCTGCTTAGCCCAACATCCTCCCCTCTATTGAAGGGTGGGCCTTCAATAACAATTTTGGAAGGGCAGCAGACACATCTTTTAAGGGATATTCCCTTAAAGTCTAAGAACTCAAAGGGCGAAAAAGGCACACCAACTTCTTCCAAACCCTTCCAAACCCATGCATTGCTCCCCCCAATAGACCAATGCGGGAATCGAGTTCTCCTAACGAGTGCAGGGGGTCCGGAACGTTGATTCTTCTCCTCTTCTCCTTCTGCATAGGGCAATCCAGCCTCCCGCGATAGTCCAATGCGTCCAGAAACCACCCATCCAAATATTGTATTTTGGGCTACTGGGAGGCAGTGACCTAATTGGATTTGGCCAACTGACAATAGGTTGAAGAACAGACTGGCTCCAATTAGCAGGTCCACACCCTGCGGTCTGTGGAAGTTGGGATCAGCCAGCGCTATGCCGTGAGGAATCTTCCATTTCGAAATATCAATTTTAAGGCTGGGCTGACAGTCCGCAATATAAGACACTATAACCGCCTCTAGGTTCGCACAATATGTGGTTAGTCGAGACTTCACACACACATTAACGGAGGATCCATCCGTAGCAAACTCAGTGCCGCCGAGACCGGCGACCGTTACACAGCTATTGGTGCGACGAAACTGAAGTTGACTTGCCAGCCGCGATGAGATAAGGTGAACTTGTGAACCAGAGTCCAATAACACTCTGCACGGCAGGAAGGCACCTGATCGACCACGGATGAGGATATTGGCGGTTGGCAGAAGCACTTCAGTAGGGCGATCCTGCGTCAAGACCGTGTTGATTGACTGGGAAGGTGGGGTAGCAACAGCAACACCAGCGGCGGAACCCAAGCTTCGTAGTGGTGGGGAATTGTTAGAGCTGGGTAGCTGCCCGCAATGGTGCAAAAAAGCATGATGTCGGCGATTGCACTTTGGGCAACGGGCAGCTGAACATCCGCGTGCAAAATGACCATCCTTCAAACATACAAAGCAGCGGGTCAGCCGTCGCACTTCGTCGTACCGTTGACTAAGTGGCAAGGCAATGAAGCTTGGACATGTAGGAAGCGCGTGCGCCAAAACACCACACAGGACGCATAGAGCTGGACGGGCGTTGATAATCATGCATGACGATCGGTTATTCGAAGATCTCCCTCGGCCTACTTGGTTAGAAAGTGGATACGCAGCCAAAGAAAAGTCGACGCATTCAAGAGTCCGGCACCTTTGCTCCAAGAATCGTGCCATGGACTCCCAAGACGGAAGGCTGTCGTTGTTTCCGGCGAGAGTGTCTTCCCACTTGGCTCTTGTGGCCGGATCCAACTTCTGAAGGACAATCTGGATGAGCAAGCATCTTTGGATCTCGGCAGCTGATCCGGAACTCATGAGAGCCCGCATATACCCATTGAACCGATCCTACAGCTCCCGCAACGTAGCAACAGAACCTGGCTCGACCACACGAAGCTGCAATATCTCGTTGATGTGAGACTGGAAAATTAATCGCCGATTACTAAACCGATTGCGCAATAGGTCAAGAGCCACATCGTAGTTCGCGTCAGTAATTTCCAGCGCTCTCACCATCTCCAAGGCTAACTCGCGCAGGCATGAAATGAGCCACCGGAGCTTTTCCATATTTGTTAGATGAGGATGGCTGTCAATCGTGGCCTTGAACAGGGCGAAGAAATCCGGCCAGTCAACATAGCCGCCGCTAAATGTTGGCATCGGCAACGCTGGTAAGGAGGGGGCTGGCTTGTATGGCATGGGTGAGACACCGGCACCGTCGAGAAGTGTGGAGTGGGCAGCAATTCTCATGGAGTGCTTGGCAACCTCCACCTGAATGTCCACCTGCACATCAGTCGCCAGCTGCGAGAATCTCCAATAAGGATCACTCCCGATCTCGCTGAAGTTAAGCTCCTCCAACTCTTCTTGAAGCGCGGTGAACCGCTCACGCAAACGCTTCTCCACTGACTCCAGCGCCATAATGGTGCCATCCTCATTCCGCGCTGCAGCCTTCACCTTATGATGCAGCGCCTCCATCTCCTGGCAGGTCACCTCTGCTCTTCTCCGCAGCATCCTTTCCCGGCTTGCGGCAGCAGATCCAATAGTTCCACATCCAGACACCACCCCGCAAATCTCCAGCGCGAGTGAATCAAATCGAAAACCAAGAGATGTTTGTTATTTTTTTTATGTTTTTGAGTTTTTTGTACCGCAGTTTTTTCAGTTTCTCGGGCAATTAAACTGATTGAACTTCGGGCGCGATCACGTCGGGGTCACCAATGTTGAGCGATCAGCGTTTTGATAGCGACCGAATAAAAGATGAGATTCAATTTTTTGTATTAAATTTATTGAGCTAATTCCGCACAATAAAACAAATAGCGGCCCGTCAATAACAACTCCCAAAACACAACCAGAAGAAGAACAGCTTTGGCGCAGAAGCTCTTCCAAAGCTCATAAAAGCGCATGCGCTACAAAATGACAACAAAGTGCATGCGAATCTGGGAGACAAAAGAGAAAATTAAATGACGCTGCATATGAACAAATTATCAATATTCTAATAAGTCTATCTGGTGGCTGCTTAGCCCAACACCATACAAGCATACATCAACAGAGAATCCGTCTGTCGCGAAGCCAGTGTCGCCAATGCCAGACACTGCCTCGTACGATTTGCGTCTGCGAAGCTGCAGCTGACTAGCCAAACGGGACGTAATCACGTTTACCTGCGATCCAGAATCCAAAAGAGCCCGGCATGGAACAAAAACCCCAGAACGACTCCGAATACTGTTATTTGCGACTCTACGTCTTCTCACCTTAGTGCCCGGCGCGTAAGCGGCCAAGGCCACATTCATAGCCTCCAAAGTCCTGCAACGCTGTTCCAAAAACTCTGCCATCGACTCCCAAGTAAGGATGAGATCCGAGTTCGAGGCATTTTGACCTTCCTCCCACTTGGCCTGAGTAGCTGGATCCAACCTTTGAAGAAGTACCTGGGCAATGATGCAGCCGGCGATCTGAACTGTCGTCTCCAAATTTTTTAAGGCTCGCATATGGGCATTGAACTTAGCCCTCGAAGCGCTGCCACTGAGTCACCTTCCAAGATTGAGGCCCAGAATCTCGTTCACATGAGCCTAAATTTCAACCGACGGTTATTATATCGATTCTCCAAAAGCTGCACTGCGACATCATAATTCTCCTCGGAGATTTCCAAGGAACGGACTGCCTCTAAAGCGGAGTCCCGAAGACAAGATCGCAACCTCTGAAACTTTTCCACCTTACTTATATAAGGATTGCAGCCTACGATCGTCGAAAAGACCGAATGAAACTCAGCCCACTCTGAATATCCTCCGCTGAAAGTAGGAAGAGGAAGAGGAGGCAAGGCTTGAAAACTCCGACTGAGCGCTGGTTCCACCTGGGCACTGGAAACTCCGCTGGCAAGGGTGGAATGGGCTGCTCCCCATTCGAGCAGAGCGCAACGACTTCTCGTGCTCGATTTCGGTATGCATCGTAGATACATCGGAAGTCGCTGCTTATTGCAGCAATATCTAACTCTTCAAGCTCCCCGTGGATGGCCTTAAATCCTCGTACTTGGCGACCAACTGGCCGTGACGCACATGGAGCATAGTATCCTCCACCTTTGAATTTGGCTGCAGGGCGCCTTGGATCCTCTTTAAATCCTGGAGGATACCCTTTGCCTTGCATTTTAAAATCGCGCTCCGAGATGGAGTGGGTTCTCCTGTGACGGCGCCGCTGGAGTTCATCGCCACTATAATTGAAATACGCTCAATTTAGGTAAAAACACGCACAAATTAATTTTGGCGCCAAAATGTTCTTGTTTATTTTTTATATTTATTTATATTTGAGCGCAGCGAACACGATTTAACCCACTATGCGCTCAGAACCGTACACTGAGTTGTGGAATGTATATATATATGAACGCTTGTATGCGTTCATATATATATGAACGCCTTTTAGCATAGGACGGGCGAAAGCTCGTTAACTTAATGACAACAATGAAATAAAGCCTAGCGGCCGAGAAAAGTCGGCTTGCGACTAACAAAAGCTGTGAGAAAAATGATTATATGCTAAGCTATAATTATTACATTTATATATATATGTCCACCTGGGCACTGGAAACTCCGCTGGCAAGGGTGGAATGGGCTGCTCCCCATTCGAGCAGAGCGCAACGACGTCTCGTGCTCGATTTCGGTATGCATCGTAGATACATCGGAAGTCGCTGCTTATTGCAGCAATATCTAACTCTTCAAGCTCCCCGTGGATGGCCTTAAATCCTCGTACTTGGCGACCAACTGGCCGTGACGCACATGGAGCATAGTATCCTCCACCTTTGAATTTGGCTGCAGGGCGCCTTGGATCCTCTTTAAATCCTGGAGGATACCCTTTGCCTTGCATTTTAAAATCGCGCTCCGAGATGGAGTGCGTTCTCCTGTGACGGCGCCGCTGGAGTTCATCGCCACTATAATTGAAATACGCTCAATTTAGGTAAAAACACGCACAAATTAATTTTGGCGCCAAAATGTTCTTGTTTATTTTTTATATTTATTTATATTTGAGCGCAGCGAACATGATTTAACCCACTATGCGCTCAGAACCGTACACTGTGGAATGTATACAGTTGTGGAATGTATATATATATGAACGCTTGTGTGCGTATATATATATGAACGCTTGTGTGCGTTCTATATATATGAACGCCTTTTGAACGGCGAAAGCTCGTTAACTTAATGACAACAATGAAATAAAGCCTAGCGGCCGAGAAAAGTCGGCTTGCGACTAACAAAAGCTGTGAGAAAAATGATTATATGCTAAGCTATAATTATTACATTTATATATATGTTACATTTATATTGAATTTATGCAGTGGCTGCTACCTGACCCGACAAAATTATAATAACACAGCCCTCCCTTTGTCACAAGTTGTCACAAGATATGTGGCCAACGAGTCCCCGCACAGTGGTCGATTTGGCATATCTAGCATCGTTTAATTCAATTTTCAATGTTTCGATAAAGTGTCCTTTATGTTAAATTATAGCTACCAGTAGTTCACTGATAATATCGATATAAATTATTTTTATTTTTATTGATAATCGAGCTGCAGTAATCTATCGAACATTGTTAACGAACAGTGTATCGAACGTGTTCCGCATCCCTGCCATTTCTTACACTGAAGTGAACTAACTATTAGATTTTCAAAAGAACATATTATATCAAATAAAGTGCAGAGACTAACTTTTCTCAGATCTAAACTTTTAACGCCGACCTTCGCCCAATCTACTCTTTGTTGATTACGTAAGTATAGATTGCTGCGCTCGTGAATTGACAAAGCAAGTCTGCAACTTTATGCAACTTAAAATATTGAAGTACTTTTCAGGAACGATAACTGTGACCAAACGGGAAGTTTTTTGGTGTGGTACGAAGAAAAAAAAACAGTGTCCCAAATTATTAGCGGTAGAAAATCATGTGTTTGGAAACATTCTGAATAAAAAAGACTTCAATAATGATGAACACAAGGTTCATCATACGATTTTTCATCAAAATCCATTTACTTTTCGAGGTTAAATCCACCATATTGGATCCGCCATTTTCAATTTTAACAAGAAAGGAAAGAAGTTTATATACCCTTGCAGTTGAGTTGCAGTCCGCTAGGTGGCGCCACGCATCTTATATTATTAGATATATAACGGATCGCATATAGTCGGCCGATCCTTATGAAATTTGGCATATCGAACTATTTTGCCTAAAGAGGCATCCATTGATGCCCCAAATCCCATCCTTCTAACTTGAAAAACAAACAAGTTATGGCATTTCCGATTAATCAATTATATGGCAGCTATAGGATATAGACGGCCGATCCTTATAAAATTTGGCAGATCGGATGAGTGGGCCCAAATTAGAATCCAAAGAAGGTCCCATCCTTCTAACTTAAAAAACAAGGAAGTTATGGCGTTTCCGATCGATCAGTTATATGGCAGCTATAGGATATAGTCGGCCGATCCTTATGAAATTTTGTACATAAGATATCTTGTACATAAGATATAAGAAATATCACATGTGTGGAAAGTCCCAACCCTCTAACTTAAAAAACGCCAAAGTTATGGCATTTCCGATCAATCAGTTATATGGCAGCTATAGGATATAGTCATATAAATTATCAATATTCTAATAAGTCTATCTGGTGGCTGCTTAGCCCAACACCATCCAAGCCGGGTTTTCTGCAGCTCCAGTAGGCCAGCTGAGAGCTGGATTTGACCAACACACAGCAGATCATAGAATAGATTGGCTCCAATAAGCAAATCGATCCGCTGCGGTCGAAAAAACTGGGGATCAGCCAAAGTGAGGTTTGACGGAATATTCCAGCTGGAGACATCCAAGCTAAAACTAGGCTGAAGGTTCGTGATGTTGGTGGCGATTACAGCGCTGACGAGGGCCGAATATTCAGAGCAATAGGATCGTAGGAGCACATCAACAGAGAATCCGTCTGTCGCGAAGCCAGTGTCGCCAATGCCAGACACTGCCTCGTACGATTTGCGTCTGCGAAGCTGCAGCTGACTAGCCAAACGGGACGTAATCACGTTTACCTGCGATCCAGAATCCAAAAGAGCCCGGCATGGAACAAAATCCCCAGAACGACTCCGAATACTGTTATTTGCGACTCTACGTCTTCTCACCTTAGGCGCGTAAGCGGCCAAGGCCACATTCATAGCCTCCAAAGTCCTGCAACGCTGTTCCAAAAACTCTGCCATCGACTCCCAAGTAAGGATGAGATCCGAGTTCGAGGCATTTTGACCTTCCTCCCACTTGGCCTGAGTAGCTGGATCCAACCTTTGAAGAAGTACCTGGGCAATGATGCAGCCGGCGATCTGAACTGTCGTCTCCAAATTTTTTAAGGCTCGCATATGGGCATTGAACTTAGCCCTCGAAGCGCTGCCACTGAGTCACCTTCCAATAGATTGAGGCCCAGAACCTCGTTCACATGAGCCTAAATTTCAACCGACGGTTATTATATCGATTCTCCAAAAGCTGCACTGCGACATCATAATTCTCCTCGGAGATTTCCAAGGAACGGACTGCTTATATAGGTTAATAAGTTATGGCGTTTCCGATCGATCAGTTATATGGCAGCTATAGGATATAGTCGGCCGATCCTTATGAAATTTTGTACATAAGATATCTTGTACATAAGATATAAGAAATATCACATGTGTGGAAAGTCCCAACCCTCTAACTTAAAAAACGCCAAAGTTATGGCATTTCCGATCAATCAGTTATATGGCAGCTATAGGATATAGTCGACAGATCCCAGCCGTTCGGACTTATATACTGCCTGATAAGGAAAAGAAGGCTGTGTGCAAAGTTTCAACTCGATAGCTTTAAAACTGAGAGACTAGTTTGCGTATAAACCGACAGACGGACAGACAGACAGACGGTTATGCTCATATCGACTCAGGAGGTGATCCTGATCAAGAATGTATATACTTTATAGGGTCGGAGATGTCTCCTTCACTGCGTTGCACACTTTAAAAAACCAACTTCAGCTTTGGTATCATCAACTCGAATAACTCCTAGATACAATGTATCATCAAAATCCATCAAGTTTTTCAATCTTATGTCCGCCATATTGGATCCGCCATTATGAATTTTGAAAATCTAACTCCAGATTCGTTATCAGCGGGCCCAAGAACCTCTGAGTAAATATTTTCATAAACAATAAGACTACCAGTCTCGTAAATAATTTTGTTCTGCTACAAAGGCCAAATCGACCACTGTGCCTCGGTTTGATCCGTCACCAGAACTTTTGCAGATGGAAGTAAAAAAGAATCGGATTAACCGCAATGGTCTCCACCTCATATTTATTCGAAGTCATAGAAGGCTGCGAGTGTTTATTTACATGTTCCGCTTTATAATGAAGTGTAAAAAATTAGTATCTTTTGATAGTGTACCTTCACCTGTCGAATATAAAGAAGCTTTTAATAAAATTGTCCAGATGGTTCCAGAGCACGAGAATCAAGAGCAGATTAAAAATATTCGAAAAAACCTGGTTGTTAGCTCAAGTCTACAGAAGCTAAATCCATTTATCTATGAAGCATCTCAGGGTGGGCTTGCCATTTCGTTATTGTTGTACGATGCCAAGTTTCACGGTCCACGAGCACTGGTCTCGAGCACATCTCTTCTGACAGCGTGTTTGGATAGTAAAAGCGCAGGAAGTCTGCGGTCAGATAGTACGGTCATGCATACGCTGTTTTAAATGCGAGCCTCATCTGATGACTCAAATCATGGGAGATTTACCCTTAGATCGAGTCCGTGCTCTCCGCCCATTCTCCACATGTGGCGTGGATTTCTGTGGCTTATTGAAAATTCGTGGTAGGCCACCCTACAAGTCCTACATTGCCCTTTTTGTTTTTTTTTTGAGCCCTAGGCAGTTCTGGCAAGGCAGTAACTGATTCCTTTTTATTGGAATTTCAAAGGTTCGCTGGGCGCCGAGGCTGGCCACCCCAACAGTGAATCACCGCCAGGGTCGTCGAAACTCACGCCGGCGCGGAAGAAAGGGTTAGGGTCGCCGTCGAGAGGACTAGCGCTGGAGCTATATTTAAGACGGCAATTCATAAGCTGAAACATATACATATATGAGAGGTAAAAATATATACATATATATACATACATATATCTTTAAAAGAGAGTCATTAATAAAAGACAGGCCAACGATCTCGACAAAATATAAAATAAAAAAAAAATAGCCAAATAATTATAAAAAGATGTTCTAATGCCAATATGTATATACATATAGTGATTATAGAGATTGACTACAGATTTATATGTATCCGAATAATCTTATTTTATGTATAATGGAAATAAATAAAATAAAATATAATAAAACAATCACTAGATAATGTAAAATATGATTAAGGGAATAATAGAATATCGATAAGGGACAGAACTTTCAACATAGGGTATTATCCATAAATAAAAATAAAGCTAAGCCTCTACTAATATCTGAAATTGAGACACTTGAAAAACATCTTTCATTGATGGTTTCAAGAGTATAGAAAATATTCCTTAAGATGGAGTGGAATGGAACGAATGTTATATAGATTTCCCTGCGGGCATGTTTGACATGTCACTCGGGCAAATTAACCACGTTAGAAATTCTTTATCCATAACATCCCACACTTGAGCTTTCGATCAAAAACAACTCCTTAATTGACCTTAAGTCTTCACTTAAATCTCATAAAGTTCGTTTCTACCGTAAGGCTGATTTTGAGAAAATTAAATAAGTTAATCTCGGAATTTGATTGGTCTGATTTACTGGCATGCGAGGAAATAAACATCGCATTACAACAATTTTATTTCACTTTTATATTATTCGACGCTTGAGTACCGTTGAAATACGGATGGGTTCCGGAATGGCTTACAAACAGACGTCACTTACACTGACTTCAGTAAAGCATTTGACTCTTTTAACCATTTGATTCCCAACTGATCTCCTTATCTGGATTTTGAGCTACTTATTGGGGAGAACCCAACGTGTCATTTTTAATGATGTTACCTCGCGTTTAGACCGCGTCACATATGGGGTGCCCCAAGAAGCCATCTTGGACCCTTACTTTTTACACTGTTTATTAACGACTTGCCCCTTGCTTTAACTAATTCACTTGTACTTATGTACGCTGATGACGTTGAGATTTGTTTTCAGTATAAATTTACTAGCGCCCAGTCTAGAATTCAATCCGATTTGGATTGAATCGAGGAACCCTAGGAACATTTCGCGTTCGAGTTCTAAGAAACGTTCAAAGAAACGGTTGATTCCGTGCAGTTCTTCGACATTCGATCGACCTCGATCTTTCCCCTTATGTGGAAGGGGGGTCCTCACCAGGCTATGTACTTTCTCTATAGAAACGCCTTAGAACGATTAAGTCAGGTTAACGATCTAGGTGTTGTAACGAACTGTTTTTGATAATGTTTTGTTCGCAACAAATGCCGCGACTAGCTCACAGAGTTTGGGGGTACGTTTCACCGAATTTATAGATTCGACGTGATTGCCCGAGCTCAGAAATAACACGATATGCTTCGTTTAATACAAATCCCCTTTATTATGTTAAAATTACAAAAAGGGTGAATCTCTCCGGCCGCTTGGCTCAGCCGACCGACCGCTCGTCCTCCCGTCGATCCCCGATCCCCGTTCCTGGTTGGTGCCAATACACACGCCCTCCCACAGCTTGCGCCCTGCAAGTCGTGTGGTCTTGGTTCCCTTCGTTTGGACTCACGGACTCTGGTTGTATTGGCTGTATTGTTGATTTTGTCTTCTTCGCTGCTCTTCTGCTGCCGCTGCCGTCGCCGTTGCTGCTCCCTCGTCGTCGCTGCTGTTCTCTCGTCGTCGCCGCTTCTGTTGCTGCTCTTCTGTCGCTGCTTCTCCTTTGCGGGTGCCGTGGACCTTTGGTATCTTTGGCTCACTGGGAATGCCCTTTCGCCGTTGCCGGCACCTAATCGGTGTTAACAGACCCATTGGCTCACCTCCCAGGCATACGCCGGGCAGGATATGCTTTTCGCTGCTTAGCGGCCGGATCAGGGCACGAAGGGCCTACATACCCCGCAGGACACACCCCCGGTCGCGTTCGTCACTCGCCTCCAAACAACTGCGTGCATACGCCGCGCAGGATCTATGACAAGCCAGAGGTTTTGGCGTCGCGTCTCCTTTAACTCCAGGTCTTACGCTGTGCATACGCCCCAGCGCCTGGATCAGGATTCTAATGACTTTCCCGGGGTGTCCCTGCTTGCTTTCACTGTTGGGCTTGAGTTCCCGAGCTGGCTATCCCTTGCATCACAGGATCACACCTGGTCTTACTGGTCAGGAACCGACAAGACGTACGCCAGGCCGATCCGTCGCTATCGTCAGAATACTAGTTCCGCCGCTGACCCTGGATCCTTCTCCCTCTTTCTCCTGACTTATACTACTTGGCTGATTCGCGTACGGCCGCCGGACTTACCCCCAGGGGGTACTGAGGCTACTGATCGCAGATCCTTGCGCACTTGCTTTAAATCCCGCACTTGAGACTGTCGGACTTACCCACGGGGGGTCCTTCAGCCTATACTCCTAGTTCCTCCAAGGAAACTTTCTCGCTTAGACTTACCCACGGGGGTCTTTCACTCAACTTTTCTACCTACCCTAAAAGATTCGGACTTGATTTGATCCAGGGGCCTTGCAAATCTCGCTTCCTGCCGTTAATCCTTCGTTCCTCTGTTCTCGCCGTTAACTTTCTCCAATTCCCGTCGCATTTCTTTTGGCGGGATCTCGTTGTTCGACCCCACCCCCCCCCCCCCCCCTCACCCCTTTTTCTCCTCTTGCGCCTCTGATTCATGTTGCTATTATGCAGGTCACCGGACTTTGTCCGGATACCCCCACGCTCCACCCTTTAGGACATTCCAAATGCATTTCTGGGTTTCAGCATTTTCTACACACATCTGCGCTGTCGTGGGCCGCTCCGTTCGCCGCCATCCCCGCTCTCTTCTATGACATTCGAGCGCGGCCGCGGTGGCTCGCCCGGGACCGTTAAGTTCCACGGTGATTCCTCTTTCTCCTTCTTCCGTGCGCGCAGCTGTTCATGTGCGTGCCCCCCGCTGTTACCCTCCTTGCCACCTACCTTGGCGTGTGGGAGATCTAATCTCTTCAATTTCCCCCTTCTTCATCCTTCTTCATCTCCGACCCTAAAAAGTATATATATTCTTGATCAGGATCACATCCTGAGTCGATATGAGCATGTCCGTCTGCCCGTTTGACCGTCTGTCTGTTTCTACGCAAACTAGTCTCTCAGTTTTAAAACTATCGAGTTGAAACTTTGCACACACCCTTCTTTCTTTTGCAGGCAGTATGTAAGTCGGAACTGATTGATCGGAAATGCCATTACTTCGTTCTTTTTCAAGTTAGAAGGATGGGGTTTTAATGGATTACTCTTTGGGCAAAATAATTCGATATGCCAAATTTCATAAGGATCGGCCGACTATATACGATCCGTTATATATCTAATAATATAAGATGCGTGGCGCCACCTAGCGGACTGAGACTGATTTGCAAGGGTATATCAACTTCGGCTCCGCCCGAAGTTAGCTTTTTTTTCTTGTTTTTCCATCATTTTTCTTTTTTTTTTTGTTTTTTTTTTTAATCTTTGATTGTTTTGTTTATGTTTATACCTGCACCGACTCCTGTGCTTGGGCTTTCAGCTCACTCAGGTGGGCCCTCTATTCCTTCCTTGTGCCAGCGTGACGTAGCACAGCAATCACTGGCGACACAAAGTTCACCACTGTGTACGGCCCGTCGTACTTTGGCGCTAACTTTGCCGCGAATCCTTCGGCCGGCTTGGACAAATGGTGCTCCTTTGCCCACACTGTGTCGCCGATCTTCGGGCTCCACTCCCGCCTCCTGAGGTTCCTCCGCACCAGCTCGAACACTTCCAGTAATTTTGCGCATTTTATATGGGGGTGGCTTGTGCTGCTCCTATCCCCAATGCCCCTTTGTCGAATATCGCTTTTGGCATTCTCGGCTCTCTGCCTTGGGTGATGAAGCATGGTGAGAATCCCGTTGAGTCCGACACGCTCGAGCTAACCGCCAGCATTAATTCTGGCCAGTGCTCGTCCCATGTCCTTTGGTCATTGCCTGCAAACTGGGCGATCATCGTCTTAACCGTTCGTATGTTGCGGTAAACGGTGCTCCTCCTACTGGTTTTCCTGACATATTTCCTCACGTCCCTCTGCATCCCTGGCCAGAAGTACCTTGCCGCCTAGATGTCCCGCTGTTGGTGCGTCGTGGTTCTCCTTCAGCACCTGTTGCCTCATGTCCATCGGCACACATAGTTTCCACCATGCTACTTCCTCGCTCCCGGCTCAGTGTGGAACATGTCGGTAAATCAAGCCTGCCTCCTCAACGTACTCCGGATACTTCTGTGGGTTTTCCTGCGTCTTCTTTTTCAGTGAGCCTATCCAAATGCATTCCGCGTCTTCGATTGTTGTGGCACTCCTCAGCTTCTCTACTATCGGCTGACGGGAAAGTGCATCCGCGACTACGTTCAGCTTGCCTTTCCTGTAGATGATGACGTAATGTTGCAACTCGAAGACCCATCTCGCGATCCTTCCAAGTGGGCTCTCTATATTGTTTAACTATTTCAGCGCCATGTGCTCCGTGATCACTTCGAACTGGTACCCCTCCAGGTATGGTCCCATCTGCCGAATTGCCCATATTATGGCTAGGCACTCCTTCTCCGTTGCCGAGTAATTCTTCTCCGCGCCTATTAGCGTTCGGATGGCGTACGCGACCACTCGTTCGCCTTCGTCAATGTCTTGCGTCAGCACTGCACCCTCGCCGTAGTCGCCGGCGTCTGTTTGCAGCACAAATTTCTTCGTGAAATCGGGGCATGCCAGCACTGGATCCTCTGCCAAACGTGACTTTAACTTCTCAAACGCCTCTTAGTGTCTGGCCGTCCACTCCCACTTTGTTCCCCTTCGTAGGAGATCGTTTAACGGCTTTGCGACCCCAGCGAAGTCGAGGACGAATCGCCGATACCACGATGCCATCCCAATGAACTGCCGTACCCCTGCCGATGACCTGTTCTAAAGCCCTTTGAAATGTTGCCGAGGCCGAGTGTAATCCGAACGACATCACCTTCCATTGGTACAGACCTTTCCCTGGTACCGTAAAGGCCGTGAATTTCCTGCTCTCTTCTTCCAGTGGGATTTGCCAATATCCATCCTTGAGGTCGAGGCTGCTGAAAAATTTTGCCTCCCTTAATTGTTCCAATATGAAGTTTACCCTGGGCATAGGGTACGCATCTTTTACTGATTTTGCATTGATCTGCCGGAAGTCTACGCACATTCTCCTCTGACCCGACTTTTTCCTCACCATAAAAATGGGTGAACGGTAGGCGCTATTGGACGGCTCGATGCATCCCTTCTCCAGCTGCTCTTCCACCTTTTCATAGATTTCCATCTGTACTTTGGGGTTTTTTGGTTAATACCTTTGTTTTATTAAGAACCATCTTTGTGCTCTGCCTTGGAGAACTTCTGGCATCGCCCGCGGGATTGTGTTTAATTCCATCCCGTACGTTTTGGCAGACCATGCAACTCGGTCCACGAACTCGAGAGGATCTCCATTCTCGGACTTGTAACCATTCTTCGCCACCTTCGCATATTCAACCTGTTCCGGGACTGGCTTTCGCATTTGTGGCTTCATGCTCATTACGCTCTTCATTTCTGGCACTGCCAGACTTTGGATGAGCTTTTCCGACCTGCTCACCACTCGGCGTGGACCCCTGCGCGTATTTCTCCTCGAATCTATGCGTGACCGTCATCACTTCGTCGTCCTTCGTCTCGTCGACCCACCTTGCAACAAGTGCCCTCATCATCTCAACGGTTCCATCCGCTGGGAGACCGAGCTCCCTGCACACTTCGCACAACTGCTCTTTGTGAAGCGCGTAAATCTAATTCTTCTTCCCATCTTGAAGCTGTGTTACTCCTAGACTCTAAAGCAATCATGTAGTTTGGGCGCCAGGTGTAACAAACTGTTTTTGCTAATGTTTTGTTCGCAACAAATGGCGCGACTAGCTCACAGAGTATGCTTCGTTTAATACAAATCTCCTTTATTATGTTAAACCTACAAAAAGGGTGAATCTCTCCGGCCGCTTGGCGCAGCCGTCGATCCCCGCTTCGGGTTGGTGCCAATACACACGCCCTCCCACAGCTTGCGCCCTGTTGGTCTTTTTGCCTGGCGCCGAAACGGCTCGCGGTTCCCTTCGTTTGGAATCCCGGAATCTGGTAGCGGGGCCTGTGTTGTTGCTGTTGTCTTCTTCGCTGCTCTTCTGCTGCCGCTGCTCGTCCATCGCAGGTCAATCGTCCAGATATCTCCGCGCTCCCCCCCCCCTCTTTGGGCATTCCCAAAGTGCATTTCTGTGTTTTCAGCATTCTTCTAAACACAGCTGCCCAGTCGCGGCCGCTTCGTTCCCCGCTAGACTAATTCTAAAATCTCATAAGCTAAAACAAAACGAAACTTAGACTTCCTTAACTCCAAAGTAAATTGTAGAAGAGGAGAACCTCCTATGAGCTTAAAGCAGCAACAACGGCTGCTCCGATCAAGATCCAAATGAAAAATATTTAACAAATAATCAACAAATAAATAAGAAACTGTCTGCCAACTATATCGGACTTAATAATTTCTGAACAATATCATTGTCGGATTAAATCGAAACCTATTGCAATCGAATTATAACGTCTATAATTTAATTATAATTATATAATTAACGCCGAGTGAACCTATTTTTCTTTTTCGTCGTTCTCGAAACTTTATAATAACATAAACAGCCACGTTTCATATTAAATTTGTTGTGATAAAATAATCTCATTTAACATTAGACGTAAACATCAAACCCCTGTTGCTCCAAATTCACAAGCTAGTGCCTATCCTGGAAACCTACATGTCAGCCTAAAACTATGACCAATCAAAATTATTCAACCACAGTCCATCTATGCTGTCAGCGTCGCCGTCACCGATAAAAGCCATAGTTATAAGAAAATTTGTAATTTATTCGTTATTTAATTTATTTAAATTATTATATATTATTAAATTTATTTGTTAATTTGTAAAATCAGTTTATAATCAACGATCAATCGATAAATTTATAAAATAAAAATCTTAATTTTTATTTTTTATTTTAAAATCGGGAATTAAAATATATAATTAGTATAACATACATATACAGAACAATGCATTTGTTTATAATTTCGTTGGCAAGAGGCGACGCGGGGAACGCGCATAAATGCAAGATGACTTAGAGTGCAGCAGCTCTCCCAAAAGCCTTCAAATACCAGTAGAGCGCTCGGGGGAGAAACAAAAAAAAACAGAACTGCTTTTAACCCGCCGATCTATCATTACCAACAGCATGGTGTTTCCATGCTTGGACCTAGGCAAAGGTTCAACGAAATCCGCACAAACCGTCGCCCATGGCTCCTCTGGGATCTGTGTCAGCATTTTCCCCGCGTCCTGCATCTGACTTGGTTTATACCGCATGCATATTTTACACTCTCTGACATACTTCCTTATGTCCCTTTGCATCCCTGGCCAGAAGTACATTGCTATTATTTTTTCAATTGTTTTTCATCCGCCTAGATTTCCCGCTGTCGGTGCCCAGCTACCATGCTGCTACTTCTTTGCTACCGGCTCTATGCAATACATGTCGGTAAAGGCCTGCCTCTTCTACGTACTCTGGCCATTTCTGTGGGTTTTCTCTTATTTTCCTTTTTAAAGCGCTTATCCAAACGAACTCCACGTCTTCGCTGGCTGTTGCACTCCTCAACATTTTTACTTACTGCTGGCCGGAAAGTGCATCTGCAACTACATTCAGCTTGCCTTTTCTGTAGCTGATAACATAATCATATTGATGCAACTCGAAGACCCATCTCGCGATCCTTCCAATTGGGCTCTCTATATTGTTCAACCATTTCAGCGCCATATGATCCGTGATCACGTCAAACTGGTACCCTTCCACGTATGGTCTCATTTGCCGAATTGCCCATATTATTGCTAGGCACTCTTTTCCGGTTGCCGAGTAATTTTTCTACGCGCCTATCAGCGTTCGACTGGCGTAATGCCAGCACCAGTCGTCCATTCCCACTTTGTTTCCTTCCGAAGAAGATCGGTTTATGGGGTTTTGCGACCCCTGCAAAGTCTGGGACGAATCGCCGATACCACGACGCCATCCCAATGAACTGCCGTTTGTTGGAGGTTCCAAATATGTAATCGCTGCAACCTTTCCGGGATCCATGCCAATTCCTGGACTCTTTATCCGGTGGCCCAGGTACAATAGCTCTTCCCTGAAGAAAAAACACTTGTCCGTGTTTATCCTCAAGTTTGCTACCTTCAGTCTAAGGAATACTTCCTTCAAATTCGCCATATGCTCCTCCCTTGTGCGTCCGATCACGATGATGTCATCCTGATACGCAAATGCGTGCGGAGCCTTATCCGGGCCTATGACCGGGTCTAAGGCCCTTCGAAACTTTGCCGATGCTGAGTGTAACCCGAACGGCATCACCTTCCACTGGTACACCCCTTTCCCTGATACCGTAAAGACCGTGTATTTTCTATGTTGGGCGCCAGGTGTAACGAACTTTTTTTGCTAACTTTTGCTCGCAACAAATGCCGCGGCCAGCTCACAGTGTTTGGGGGATCGTTCCACCGAATTTATATTCGACGTGATTGCCCGAGCCCAGAAATAACACAGGGTGCTTCGTTTTATAAATATCCGTTTTATTTCGATAAAGTAACAAAAGGGTGAATCTCACCGGCTGCTCGGCTCAGCCGACCGACCGCTCGACCTCCCGTCGATCCTCGATCACCGCTCCGGGTTGGTGCCAATACACACGCCCTCTCAAAACCTGGTGCCGAATCGGCTCACGGTTACCTCCGTTTGGACTCACGTGCTCCAGTTGCGGGGCCTGTTCCGTCGCTGTTGTTGACGTCGCGTTGTCGCCGTTGCTCCTGATCCTAATCCTAACGTTGCTCCTGTTGCTGCTTCTGTCGCTGATCCTGTCGCTGCTCCTGTCGCTGATCCTGTCGCTGATGCTGCTTCTCCTTTGCGGGCGCCGTGGACCTTCGGTATCGTGATACCAGCGCGGATCAGGGCACGAAGGGCCTACCTACCCCGCAGGACACGCCCCCGGTTGCATACGCTCCGAAGGATCTATGGTAGACCAGAGGTTTTGGCGTCGCGTCTCCTTTAACTCCAGGTGATAAACTGTGCCTGCGCCCAAGCGCCTGGATCAGGATTCTATTGACTTGACCGGGGTGTCCCTGTTTGGTTTCACTATTGGGCTTGAGTTCCCGAGCTGGCTACCTCTCACTTTACAGGATCACACCTGGTCTTAACGGTCAGGAATCGACAAGGCGTACGCCAGGCCGATCCGTCGCTATCGCTATGACACCAGGATACCTGTCGTGTCCGGGAATAACCCAACCCGACTCGTTTTACCCTTGGGCTTCAGTTCCGCCGCGGATCCTTGATCCTTTTCCCTCTTGCTCCTTGACTTCAACTGTTTGGCTGATTCGCGTACCGCCGCCGGACTTACCCACAGGGGGTCCTTAAGCTACTGATCTCAGATCCTTGCTCACTCGCTTTAAATACCGCACTTCAGACTGTCGGTCTTACCCACGAGGGTCCTTCAGCCTATACTCCTAATACTCCTCCTTCAGCCTATACTCCTACCCACGGGGGTCTTTCACTCAACTCTTCCAGCTTCCCTAGAAGACTCGGTCCCGATTTGCTCCAGGGGCCCTCCTTATATAGTGCCTGAGGCGGCCGTTAATCCTTGCAAATCTCGCTTCCTGCCGTTAATCCTTCGTTCCTCTGTTCTCGCCGTTAACTTTCTCCAATTCCCGACGTATTTCTATTGGCGGGATCTCTCTGTTGCCCGCTCCCCCCTTTTGCAACGCTTGGGCCACCGATTCATATTGTTATTGTGCAGGTCATCGGACTTCGTCCAGATAACCCCCGCGCCAAAGTGCCAAAGCAGACTCAGACTTTTCATCAGACCATTCGCATGTGCTGCTTTCAACGCTTTTTCAAAACCCAGAAATACCCGAACACCTCCTAAATCTGACATCACCAAAAACTAACTGGCTTAAATACAAATACAGGGTGCGTGTATATAGGGACCAACCCGGAACGGTGAACGGGGACGACGGGAGGACGAGTGGTCGATCGGTTGAGCCGAGCAGCCGGTGAGATTCACCCATTGTAATCATTATAAAATAATAAGGGATATTTGTGAAACGAAAACGGGCAGTTACGTCGAATCTATAAAATCGGTGCAATGATCCATGAACTCTGTGAGCATTTTTCAAGATGGGGAGAAAAAAAGTCATATACGCGCATCGCAAGGAGGAATTGATTGCAGAGAGCTGCACACTAGTAAACATGAAGGCGCTTGTTGCTGAGTGGTTCGACGAGACAAAGGACGAAGAAGTGATGGCGGCCGTTCCGACTTATATACTGCCTGCAAAAGAAAGAAGGGTGTGTGCAAAGTTTCAACTCGATAGCTTTAAAACTAGGAGACTAGTTTGCGTAGAAACACACAGACGGACATGCTCATATCGACTCAGGAGGTAATGCTGATCAAGAATATATATACTTAATAGGGTCGGAGATGTCTCCTTCACTGCGTTGCACACTTTTGACCAAAATTATAATACCCTCTGCAAGGGTATAAAAATACTGTTGTTTTCCCCCAAGAGGTAAGGACCATAGAAAGTAAAATTGTGTAAATGCCATTAGGCATAAAATAAGGCTGCGATCTGGGCAAAGAAGATCAGAGTTTGAAAATGTAGTCAGAAAAAAAAAACTGTCGCTTCCCCCCAAGAGGTAAGGAACACACAGGTAAGAAAATTAAATTATAACAAGAAAGGAAAGCTAACTTCGGGCGGAGCCGAAGTTTATAGACCCTTGCAGTTGAGTCGCAATCCGCTTGGTGGCGCCACGCATCTTATATTATTAGATACAAAGCGGATCGTATATAGTTGGCCGATCCTTATGAAATTTGGCATATCGAATTATTTTGCCAAAAGAGGAATCCATTGATTCTTCCATCCTTCTAACTTGAAAAACAACGAAGTGTTAGCGAGTTCCGATCAATCAGTTATATGGCAGCTATAGGATATAGTTGGCCGATCCTTATGAAATTCGACAAATCAGATTGTTTTTCCCAAAATAGAATCTCTACCAAATCCCAACCCTCTAAATTAAAAAACACCAAAGTTATGGCATTTCCGATCAATCAGTTATATGGCAGCTTTAGGATATACTCGACCGATCCCGGCCGTTCCGACTTATATACTGCCTGCAAAGGAAAGAAGGGTGTGTGCAAAGTTTCAACTCGATAGCTTTAAAACTGAGAGACTAGTTTGTGTAGAAACAGACAGACGGACCGACGGACAGACGGACCGACGGACAGACGGACCGACGGACAGACGGACCGACGGACAGACGGACATGCTCATATCGACTCAGGAGGTGATCCTGATCAAGAATATATATACTTTATAGGGTCGGAGAGGTCTCCTTCACTGCGTTGCACACTTTTGACCAAAATTATAATACCCTCTGCAAGGGTATAAAAAAACAAGAAAGGAAAACTAACTTCGAGCGGAGCCGAAGTTGATATACCCTTGCAGTTAAGCAGAAGCTTATATTATTATTATATATATCGGATCGTATATAGTTTTCCGATCCTTATGGGAATTTCACCATCAAAAAAATCTCTAATAAAAATATTGGAAACAGCCCCAAGCATTTTTAAAAGTAGCAAGGTTGTGCCATTTCCGATCGTTCAGTGCCTTATAACTGTAGTATAGGTATAGGATTTAGTCGGCAGATCCTTATGAAACATACTATTAGATTGCCCAAAACGGAAACCGGAGAAAGTCCCATCATTCTAGCTTCAAAAACAACAACTTTAAGCCAATTATCCAAATAAAATGTTGCAAATCGGATAAGATTGACCAAAAGGCAATCTGTACTAAGTCCCATCTTTCTAACTTAGAAAACATGCCACAGCATAAACATATGACAGCTATAGGATCGGCCGATCCTTATGAATTTTGCCCATAAGATGTTTTGACCAAATGTAACATATTTTCGAGTTTATTGCACACATACATGAACAAGCTCAAAAAATCTCAGCAGTACTGAAATTCCTGTCACCGCCTTTTCCGCCCGTAATGTCAAATTTCGTTCGAAAAACCAAAAAAAAATCAATAAGGTTTGCCCTTTGAACGTCAAAAAAAAGTAGGCGAAGTAATTCTCCGGCCCTCTGCTGCTGCTAGAGCTCGAAATTATGCATATTCGATACTAGTTATAAATCACTAATATTTTCTTGTCATTCTAAAAGTTTTGCGCGGAAAACTTTAACCCCATGGTTTAATGATTATGGTGTCGGTGATTATGGTGGGTTAATTTTTTTTTTTTTTTTTTTTTTGCGCGGTTTTTACTGCATACGTACAGCCTACCTCCCGTCCAACCGACCGAGGGACGCTGCCGCGTAACGTACGGCTCGAATCGCGGGAATAGATCCGAGATAGATAAGCGAGGATTAGGAGAAAGATATTACGAGGAAGAGTGTTGCACAGATAAGGCGGTTAATATAAGCGATTTAAGATTGTTAGTAGAGATCGGATCGGATCTGAACGGATCGTGTTGGGCATATGTCGAACTACAATGGCTGAGGTGTAGAGGACGAAAGTTTCTGGTCCTTCTACTAGGAATGTTAAAATTTAAGCGTGTTAAAAAAAGCTGGCTGTCTATATTTCCATAAATAAGATTATATAGAAACTTGACATCCAGCATCGTTCTACGGTTTGTTAATGATAATAAGAGGTAATAAGAGGGGAGGCAAAGATTTGCGTCCCAATTAAGTCCCCTAAGAGCAAAAGTAATGAAGATTTTTGTACAGATTCAATGTGATCTTGGTGTACTCCATATTGAGGACTCCAGACACACGATCCATACTCAAGAATCGGACGGACCAGTGATGTATATAACGTTTCAGTTATGTACGGGTCATTAAATTCTTTTGACCATCTTTTAATAAAACGAAGCACACCCATAGCTTTATTAATCATGGTAGATATATGGTCGATAAATTTAAGTCTTAAATCTAATAGGACACCTAGATCGTTAACCTGAGTTAATCGTTCTAAGGCGTTCCCATAGACAAAGTACATAGCCTGGTGAGGACTAGATCGGCAAAAAGACATGAGTTTACATTTCGATCCATTAAGCTTTAGGTTATTTGCTAAGCACCAATTTTGAAGTTTATCCAAATCGGATTGAAGTCTAGACTGGGCGCTAGTGAATTTATACTGAAGGCATAGCTTAACATCATCAGCGTACATAAGTACAAGTAAATTAGTTAAGGCAAGGGGCAAGTCGTTAATAAACAGTGTAAAAAGTAAGTGTCCAAGATGGCTTCCTTGGGGCACCCCCGATGTGGCGCGGACTTAACGCGAGGTAACATCTTTAAAGAAAACACGTTGGGTTCTCCCTGATAAGTAGCTCGAAATCCACATAAGAAGATCAGTTGGGAATCCCAAAAGACTGAGTTTACTTATAAGAAGGGAATGGTTAACAGAGTCAAATGCTTTACTGAAGTCAGTGTATATGACGTCTGTTTGTAAGCCATTCCGGAAGCCAACCGTGATAAAAGATGTAAGCTCCAATAAGTAAGTAGTGGTGGAGCGGCGCTTCATGAAGCCATGCTGGCACGGATTTATTATTGAACTACATAGATGTTGCAAATGTGGAGTGATAAGTTTTTCAAAAAGCTTTGGAATTGCTGACAATTTAGAGATGCCTCTATAATTAGCAGCGTCGGATTTTTTCCCTTTTTTATGCAACGGAATAATGAAGTATTCCTTCCACATAAGGGGAGTGTTATGCTATTAGTAGTTTTTAATAGCAACCGAATAAATACACGCGTTTCAAATCAGGGTTCAATATATTTATTTTTGGTTCAATTTAACCCTAATCTATGCGGCTCCAATCAACTCCAAATCACAACAAAACGCCAAACCAAGAGCTTGCGCAGAAGCTCAACCAAAGCTCCCCAAAGCGCATACGGTACAAAAAACAATAAAGCGCATGCGAAACTGGGGACAAAACAGAGACGAAACATGCTGATAACAACAGCTGCAGCTTAGCATATTATTATCATTTTATATGCAATCTTTGGTGGCTGCTTGGCCCAACATCCTCCCCCCATTGAAGGGTGGGCCTTCAATAACAATTTTGGAAGGGGCAGCAGTCACATTATTGCAGAGGTTATTCCATGGGTTGTCCTCCCTACCACAGAGCGCCGACACATCCCGTGATAGTCCACCGTGGCCAGAAAACACCCAGCCAAATTGAGTGTTCTGAGCAATTGGGAGTCCGTGACCTAACTGGATTTGGCCAGCCGACAAAAGGTCAAAGAATAAGCCGGCTCCAATCAGCAGGTCCACTCGCTGCGTTTTGTGGAAGTTGGGGTCAGCTAGGTCCATATTGCCAGGAATCTTCCAGCCCGAAGCATCTATGTCCTGGCTAGGCTGATAGTCCGTTATATGTGAAGCCACAACAGCCTCAATTTCCACTGAATATGTGCTAAGGCGGGACTTCAAGCACACATTAACGGATGCTCCATCTGTTTCAAATCCAGCGCCGCCGAAACCGGCCACCGTTGTGGAGCATTTGGAGCGGCCAAGCTGAAGTTCATTCGCCAGCCGAGACGAGATGAGATGCGCTTGTGAACCGGAATCCAATAACGCTCGGCAAGGCAGGAAGCCTCCAGATCGACCACGAACGAGTACATTTGCTGTTGGCAGGAGCACTAGCTCAGCATTGCGATCCTGGGTCACAACAGGGTTAATTGAGCGGGATGGGTTCGCACCAGCAACTGCTCCGATGGGACGTGAGACTCGTGCGGGTGAAACCTGTCCACGAGGGTGCAACAGAAAATGATGACGGTGATTGCACGTCGAGCAGCGGGAAGCTGAGCATCCGCGAGCGAGATGGCCATCCTCCAGACAAACAAAACAGCGAGCCAGACGCCGCACTTCGTCGTACCGTTCCTCAATTGTCAAAGCACTAAACTTTGAACAAGAAGGAAGCTCGTGCACCGAAATACCACACAGGGCGCATAGAGCAGGACGGGCGTTAATAACCATGCACGACGATAGGTTATTCGAATATCTACCACGGCCAACTTGGTTAGCTGGTGGATACGCCGCCAAAGAAAAGTCGACGCATTCAAGAGTCCGGCACCTTTGCTCCAAGAATCGTGCCATGGACTCCCAAGACGGAAGGCTTTCGTTGCTTCCGGCGAGAGTGTCTTCCCCCTTGGCCTTTGTGGCTGGATCCAACTTCTGCAGGATAATCTGGATAAGCAAACATCCTTGGATCTCTGCAGCTGATCCGGAACTCATAAGAGCCCGCATATGCCCATTGAACCGATCCGATAGCTCCCGCAACGTAGCAACAGACCCTGGCTCGACCACACGAAGCTGCAGGATCTCATTAAAGTGTGACTGAAATATTAAACGCCGATTACTAAAACGATTGCGCAATAGGTCAAGGGCCACATCGTAGTTCGCGTCAGTAATTTCCAGAACTCTCACCGTATCCAAGGCAGACTCGCGCAGGCATGAAATGAGCCACCGGAGCTTTTCCGTTCTCGTTAGGTGGGGATGGCTGTCAATCGTGGTCTTAAAAAGGGCTAAATGTTGGCATCGGCAACGGTGGCAAGGAGGGGGCTGGCTTGTATGGCATTGGCGATACGCTGGCACCGTCGAGAAGTGTGGAGTGGGCAGCGATTCTAATGGAGCGCTTGGCAGCCTCCACCTGAATTTCCACTTCCACATCAGTCGCCAGCTGCGAGAATTTCCAATACAGATCACTCCCGATCTCGCTAAAATTAAGCTCCTCCAACTCTTCTTGAAGCGCTGTGAACCGCTCACGCAAACGTCTCTCCACCGACTCCAGCGCCATAATGGAAGAATCGTCAGTTCGCGCTGCAGCCTTCACCTTATGATGCAGCGCCTCCATTTCCTGGCAGGCCACCTCTGCTCTTCTCCGCAGCATCCTTTCCCGGTTTGCGGCAGCAGCTCCAATAATCTCAGCTCCAGACTCCATTCTTCAATTAAAATGCAACTTGTAGCAACAACAACAAGGGCGTTTTCTTTGCGCTTTTAATGCTGTTCACAATATTAAACCGGGATGAGATCACGTCGGGGTCACCAATGTTATGCTATTAGTAGTTTTTAATAGCAGCCGAATAAATACACGCGTTTCAAATCAGGGTTCAATATATTTATTTTTGGTTCAATTTAACCCTAATCTATGCGGCTCCAATCAACTCCAAATCACAACAAACCGCCAAACCAAGAGCTTGCGCAGAAGCTCAACCAAAGCTCCCCAAAGCGCATACGCTACAAAAAACAATAAAGCGCATGCGAAACTGGGGACAAAACAGAGACGAAACATGCTGATAACAACAGCTGCAGCTTAGCATATTATTATCATTTTATATGCAATCTTTGGTGGCTGCTTGGCCCAACAGGTAGAGATCGAAGTTTCCAGCGGTAGACTAAAGAGTTTAACAAGCGATTTGCACAGTGCCTCGGCGCAGTACTTCAGAACACAGCCTGGTACTCCATCAGGGCCTGGCGAATACACGGGCTTAACCTTAAGAAGATCCGATAACACACCACTTTGATCGAAAGATGGGCAAATTATAAGGTTGGCTGATTGGATATTATAAGTGTAAGGCTGAGCTAAACTGCTGCTAGGTGAATAGGTAGTTTGAAAAAACTGTGCAAAGAGATCGGCCATTGCCTGATCGGTGTTCGCATAAGAGTTCTCAAACGTAAGCAGTGGGGGAAAAGATACATGTTTACGCTTAGTGTTTACAAAGTTATAAAACTGCTTCGGATCCTGAGTAAACTGAATCCTGCAGCGGCGAATATAACTCCTATAACATTCTGCGTTATGCACGGTGAAATTGGACCGAGCTACTAAGTATCTTGAATAACTAACTGTACAGCCAGATAATCTATGTTCAAAGTGTAATACAATTTTTGTAATGCGATGTTTATATCCTCGCATGCCAGTAAATCAGACCAATCAAATTCAAAAATTAACTTGTTTAATTTCATAAAGTCAGCCTTACGAAAGAAAAGAACTTTCTGAGATTTAACTGTAGACTTAAGGTCAAAAAAGTAATTATTTTCGATTGAAACCTCAAGAGTGGGATGATATGGATCCTCAGGGTTAGAAAGGGGCAAAGTTCGGGAAAGAGTAATTCCATCAGGATCAGAAACGAAACATAAGTCCAACAGCCGACCTAAAGAATTTCTAACGTGGTTAATTTGCCCGAGTGACATGTCGAACATGCCCTCAGGGAAGTCATGGTGGGAGTTAAGCTGTAAAGACGGTGAATTATCAACATTTGACCACATAAGTTCTGGGATATTAAAGTCACCCAGAGCTATCAGCTGGTCACCATCAGACAGACGATCGAAAACCAAACGAATAGCGGAAAAATGTTGCCAGTATGTTGGCAGTTCGGACCAAGGTGGTATGTACGAACAGGTTACATACAAAGATTGATCGGAAAAAGTGATTTTGATGCAAAGAAAAGGTTCTCTGGCCAAAACCTGGCGGAACCTGGCGTCTTGAACATCTGCAAGGGCACACGTATTTTGAAAGATGACGTGTGCCTGGTGTAAGAATATTTGAATTTTATAATATCCACCACCTTTATGTCGGCTTTTGCTTTGACTTTGATGTAAGCCGAGATATCAATCTCCGAAGTATCAGGGGCAAGCCGGGAAACAAAAATGTGTTTTGATGGTGGGATCACCTGCAAGGGTTTTGGTGCCGCCGCAACTTATACTGCGTACCGGGTACTAACAGTACGTACCGGGGGTCCGGACGGTTTATTACCCTGTTTGGTGACTGTTACAGGGGTTTGAATTATTGGGTCTGGGATCACTTGAAGCAATTGCTCATTGATTCTGAGACATTCGGAAGCCGAATTTTTCTCAGGTCCGGCCCTTGGGGTGGCCAGAGATATAAGCGGCTGCATAGTTGTCGGCTGAGCAGGCTGAAGATTATTCGACCCAAGCACACAAGCGGATTTCTTACGCTTTGAAGACTCATTTAGTAGTTGAAGACTACTAAACTGTGTATCGAGCGCACAGAGCTGGTCATTGATTTTACGAGAACCACTAATCAACTCCTTGAAACCGCTTTTAGTCTGCCTCATGAACGATCTCATTTCGTCCTGAACAGCACGACAACCGTCACAGCAAAAGTGGAGACCATACCTACGTGAGATTGCATCCGAAACTGAGGCCGTGAATCCGGCACCCTTAGCGTTTAAAACGTTTTCACAGAGCCAGCAATGGATGGTAGACTGGGAAGACGAGATTGTCTTAGTACAAGACTTCAACTTACAGACCAATGTAAAATCCATAATTATTAAAAATTTAAATAATTAATTTATTAAAAATTATTAAAAATTGAATAATTAATTTATTAAAAATTATTAAAAATTAAATAATTAATTTATTAAAAATTATTAAAGAAATTAATAATTAATTTAATAATATTATTTGATTTTATTATTGAGGAACCTGGAACCACTGTTCCAAGGAAACGAAAGGGGGAGATTAAAGAGAGCAGTTAGTGCAAGTTAGTAAGATTCAAAGAAATAGAGATAAGAATCTCTATTGAGCGAGAATAGAAGCAATACAATAGAAGCAACACCGTAGGAGATGAAGAAGCAGAGCAGGACTATGTTTGGAAGGAAAATTAAACAAATTATTATTTTACCTCCAAATATATCACTGCACACGCGAAGCGATACGGATCTAAGAAATTGCAATTTGTTTTTATATATGTAAAGAAATAAAAACCGATTGTTTATAGAAAGCTTATTACAAATTTTACAAAAACGTAGTTCGCACAAAAAAAAACACGGCCGTCCGCTTTAAGATAAAGAGAGGAAGTGACTGTTTGTTTACTATAATATTTTTTTAAAATCGCAGTCTCAAAATAAACTGTTATATTCAATATTTTTTATTTCCTAATTGAACACAATACAATTTCATATCTAATTGAAACCCTACCTTTCGATTGGTATACAATTCACTTAGATCGGTTGCCTACAGAAAATTTTTAAAATTAAAAAATTAAATTGTTGAATGTAACACGTTATTTTGGGTGTGCGATATAAAATAATAAATATTAGGAAAGTATTGGCGGAGTTGCTTTGCCTAGTTTTTTTTATAGCTTTTAATCCATGATTTGGCCCAAAAACAGTGGTGGATGTAATTTAAGGAAAGCAGTGTTTTATTTACATATGTGCATTATATGTTCATATATATGCATGAGAAACTGAAACACAAAGCAGAATTACATCAAAATTTGCCATCAAGCGACAAAGTTCGAGGTTAGCCGAGTGGAGAGCGTTGTGGCTCCTAACACGGAGGGCCTGAGTTCGATTCCTAGTTGAGCCTAGTTAAGCAGTTTATTTATTTGGATTTTATTTTTAAATAAATAACCAAAAAGCTGAAAAGATATACTCCATATTTTTTAGAGTATTGCCCAAATATATGCAGACTCCAAAAAGCAAAGTTACCAATCAAATACACACACATGGTAAGTAAATGCAAGCTTAACAGGTGGCTGCACAAAAGCTATCTCCACGTGCAACACAAATAAGACCAAATGAGCAAATTGGAACAAATAATTTTATAGAAGAAGAATAAATCGATTTTTGAATAACTTCTGAAAGAACCAATTGAGGTACCAATCGACGCATATTTACCATTAGAATGCGAATACATAAAAATATTCTATCTGGGGTCTAAAATGTGTCCACCAGCCCCCCACTTTAGTGATTCAAAATTTTTTTACTTTTACCCTAATGTTTGAACAAAAATTATCTAATTGAAACAATACCTTACGATTGGTTTATATTTCATTTAGATCGGTTGCCTACAGAAAATTTTTAATACTTCGGCTATATATAGAGTCTCCTCGCGCACGCCACGGCATGCAGATCGTCACTTCGTGGACTGCCGTCCACAGTGATCAATATTCTAATTGGGTTATCTATTGGCTGCTTAGCCCAACATCCTCCCCCGTTTCGAAGGGTGGGCCTTCAACAACAATTCTGGAAGGGCAGCAGACACATCTTGTAACGGATTATTCCACGGGTTGCGTAGTAGCATTAAGACGATTAAGCACTCGTGCAGGCCGAACAAGGCACACCAACTTCTTCCAAACCTTTGCGGGAATCGAGTTCTCCTAACGAGTGCAGAGGGTCCGTTGATTCTTCTCTACCTCTCCTTCTGCATAGGGCAATCCAGCCTCCCGCGAAAGTCCATTGGGTCCAGAAACCACCCATCCAAATAGTGTATTTTGGGAGGCAGTGACCTAAATGGATTTGGCCAACTGATAAGAGGTTGAAGAACAGGCTGGCTCCAATTAGCATGTCCCCAACCTGCGGTGCGTGAAAGTTGGGATCAGCCAGAACTACGTAGGGAGGAATTTTCCATTTCGAAAAATAAATTTTAAGGCTGGACTGACAGTCCGCAATATGAGATACTATAACCGCCTCTAGGTTCGCAGAATATGTTATTAGTCGAGACTTCACACACACATTAACGCAGTCCATCCGAAGCAAACTCAGTGCCTTTGCATTTTGAGCATTTTGAGCGACGAAGCTGATGTTGACTGGCCAGCCGTGATGAGATAAGGTGAACTTGTGAACCAGAGTCGACCACGGATGAGGATATTGGCGGTTGGAAGAAGCAATATGAGCGATCCTGAATCAAGAAGGTGTTGGTTGACTGGGAAGGTGGGGTAGCAACTGGTGGGGAATTGTTAGGACTTGACAGCTTCCCGCAATGATGCAACAAGGCATGATGTTGACGATTGCACGTTGGGCAACGGGAAACTGATCATCCGCATACAAAATGACCATCCTCCAAACATACAAAACAGCGGCTCAGCCGTCGCACTTTGTCGTACCCTTTGACTAATTGGAAAAGCAATAAAGCTTGGACAAGTAGGAAGCTCGTGCGCCAAATCACCACACAGGGCATCACACGAAGATCGGTTATTCGAAGATCAACTTCGGCCCACTTGGTTAGCTGGTGGATAGGCAGCAAAAGAAAAGTCGACGCATTCCAGAGTCCGGCACCTTTGCTCCAAGAATTGTGCCGTGGACTCCCAAGACGGAAGGCTGTCGTTGATTCCGGCGAGAAACAACTGCCACAACTTTCTTCCCACTTGGCTTTTGTGGCAGGATCAAACTTCTCAAGGACAATCTGAATGAGCAAGCATCCTGGATCTCGGCAGCTGATCCGGTACTCATAAGAGCCCGCATATGCCCATTGAACCGATCCGATAGCTCCCGCAAAGTAGCAACAGACTCTGGCTCGACCACACGAAGCTGCAGTATCTCGTTGAAGTGAGACTGAAAAAAAAAAGCCAATTACTTATCGTTTTAGTAATAGGTCAAGGGCCATATCAAGGGCCACCGTATCGTAGGCCATATCAAGGGCCACCGTCTCCAAGGCTGATTCCCGCAGGCATGAAATGAGCCATCGGAGCTTTTCCATTTTTGTTAGCTGAGGATGTCTGCCAATCGTGGTCTTAAACAGGGCGTAGAAATCCGGCCAGTCGGCATAGCCGCCGCTGAATGTTGAGATCGGCGGCAACGATGGCAAGGAGGGGGCTGGCTTATATGGTATGGGTGAGACACCGGCACCGTCGAGAAGTGTGGAGTGGGCAGCGGATCTCATTCAGTATTTTCAGTTTCTGGGGCAAGTAAACTGATTGATCTTCGGGCGCGAAGTCTGGGTCACCAAAATGTAGTGCTACCAGCTTTTTGATAGCGGCCGAATAAAAACAATTGTAGTTCTGCTTTATAATTTATTTAGAGGTAATTCCGCGCAGCGATTCTTATGGAGCGCTTGACAACCTCCACCTGAATGTCCACCTGCACATCAGTCGCCAGCTGCGAGTATCTCCAGTACAGCTCACTCCCAATCTCGCTGAAATTAAGCTCCTCCACCTATAACAAAACAGCAGCCCGTCAATAACAACTCCAAAATATGCAAAAAGAAGAACAGCTTTGGCGCAGAAGAAATAACAACAAAGTGTATGCGAATCTGGGGTACAAAAGAGAAGATTAAATGCCGCTGCAGCTAAACAAATTATCAATATTCTAATTGGCTTATCTGTTGGCTGCTTAGCCCAACAATTTACAAATGTCTATCTAATGTATTTACAAATCTTTCTTATCTCTACATCGGCCCCGTTGAAGGCTTCCATCCGGCTTCAACCAACTGACAGCATCGCCACCTTGTGGACTGCTCTCTTAAAAAGCGCTCCAAAGCTAGTTCTCCAAACTTCTCATGACGGCGACCCTGAACCTTCCATTCGGGCCGGCGCGGTTTTCGACGACTTTTGCGGTGATCCATTATTGGGGTGGCTGGTGATCCTCTTCGACCAGGACCCGCTCGCTATTTTTGATATCATCCTTATCCCGCTTCCACTTCTACCCCACCAATAGGCCTAAGACATACTCCCGGGACCATCGTTGATAAAATATTTGCTTGATTTTCGAGACAAGACACCATCGCCTCAAGCACATTAGTCCCTGATGACCGGGGTCCGTGATACTGGTTGGGCGATGAGCGGTGGGGCGATGAACCCGGGGGTCAACGGGTTCGAGTTCAGGACGGCCTCGACTCGAACGAGCACGGACTGCAGCTCCTCTGCGGTCAACCTCACGCTGTCCATAGCTCGTAGGAGTTGGTGCTTGGTAAATTTGACACCTGGGCCCGCGGCGGTATGAACGCAAAAACGTATCCTTTTTTTAATGCGTATTGTCGCAATTCGTCCGCTTCGAAATTCGTTGGCTAGCTTTCTTTCGGCTTAGCTAAAAACGGTGGACCTGTAATCAAGATCGAATCCACCGTCTCCACCTCTTGACACGATATCTGCCGGGTTCTATTTAGTTGGTACATGCCGCGACGTGCTATCCCTTGACCAATCTCGAATCTCAGCAACATTCTATATGATACGAAGATTGACAACAACGATGGATGGGAACTAATCCGATGAAGACAAACTTCAGAATCTGACCAATATATACTGCGTTCGATCGGTACTTTTATAAGAGGCTTGATTTTTCGGCAGAGGTCATCGAAAAGGTGAGAGACTCCTAACTCAAGACGGGGGAGCGTCTTTGTCTTGAGCGACGCTACTTTGGACTTTGCAGTCAACCTCGATACATAAATACCTTTTGCAGATTTGCAACGAATATAGACGCTCCTCCACGCAACCACACCCGTTAACATGTCGTCGATGTAAAAGTCAGACCCAATAACTTTAGCAGCACGAGGGAAGGAATGTATATTTCCAAGGCATGTATATTTCGCGGGTCCACTCAACCTCTTCAAACACCTTATGGCCAGGAATGGGGCTGGAGCAGTACCATAAGTAAATGTGTTGAGCTTGCACAATTTCATGGACTCAGATGGGTCTTTTCTCCTCTCTATCAAGAAATTTGCCATATATTTTCCCGATACTATCCATCTAAGGCGTTGTTTGAACTATGGATTCGGAGCTTGCTTTATTTGACCAACTCTGAATTCGCAACTACCTTTATTTCAGAAGAACACTTCTTATATAAGATCATCAGCTATATAAATATACATATATATGTTCCCCAATGTTAATGCCAATGTCACCCACCTCTGAGTCTGCTGCCTCAGATGGCTTTATCATGTTTTCGGCTTAGCTAGCTGGCTTTGATTGCTTCAGTTAGTCGGTCATTCTTCCCGCTGATACTGCTGATTTCTGTTTCTGGCGCCGTTTACGAGTGCTGGGTTATTAGGTTGGATATTGATTCATGCTTATTGCTAATTATTACTAGGTGTGCCAATAGGTTAGTGGATCTGCTCATTGCTTATTGATTAGAGCAGAATACATTCGTCCCATCTAGGAATCGTGCATGGCGGATAAGGTAAACCAACTTCTTCCAAACCTTTGTCCATGCATTGCTCCCCCCAATAGACCAATGGGGGAATCGAGTTCTCGTAATGAGTGCGCATGCGCTTTTGGGAGCTTTGGAAAAGCCTCTGTGCATTTTTGGAGTTGTTATTAATGGGCCGCTAATTTCTTGTATTGCGTGGAATGAACTCTTAATAAATTATAAACAAGATTTTAAAATTGTTTTTATTCGGCCACTTACACAATCGGCCACTGTATACATGTCGAATTCAAATGTTTGTAACTCCCACCAGCCTCCTCCGCCAAACTCATACCGCGGCATAAGAAACTTCGTTCAAAAAAAAATTTGATAAAATAACACATAAAAGGAATGGGGAAGAAGAAGAAAAGAAAGATGTATAAAAAATATTAAATAATAAGAAATAAACAAATATATAATATTAGGGAAATATAATTATTAGGAAGAAGAAAAAATATATACAAGGGGAAAAAAAATAAAAAAAAAATCAAATTAAAAATAAAAATATAAAAAGTATATATTTATGGTAACATATCAACAAAATTTCTTTAAGAAAATTTACTGTATATCATTACATTTTGTCAGCCCAAGTTGACATTCATTTTTGGAATTCATAATCCAGCTGCAAATAGGCTCATTCCAATTTTTGTAAAAACATAAACATATAATTATTCCAATTCGGCGGAAAACATTTCCAATTTGTAAGAGTCACTTCAGGTTGAAAACCAAATCAATAACAGGGGTAAACAGAATCCTGACTCAAATCTCACCCACTCTCAAATCTCTCTCACTCCTATTAAAGTGAAATAAAACTAAATAGGTCAAACCATTCTTAAATGGGCACCCAATTTACAGGAAATTTCACATTTTCTTTTAACCTCGATTAATATAGACTAGACATCTGCATGATTACATTCAAAACATACGTCTAATAGAGTACATTCGAATCGAATAGAATGGAGTGAGTGGAGTGATGGAAATGAAATGACATTATATGAATGTAAGCTTGGTTTCCTCTCGTAATTTGAGACGTCAAACGAACTGACAGAGAATGAACGAAACGATATCCTTCGAGTTGTTTCTTATCATAATATCGGGCACATTTCTTTCTGAGAGCTGCAACAAATTTGTCTACAAATTTTTAAAAATTTTTAACTTAATATCAAAAAAAAAAAAACATAAAAAAGAGCTGCAACAAAAAGATGGAAATATGGACAACCAATTTATAAAAGAAGCCGACTAGCCTGTATGTATAATATACATTGTATATATTGTAACGAACTGTTTTGGCTATGTTTTGTTCGCAACAAACGCCGCGACTAGCTCACAGAGGTTGAGGGAACGTTCCACCGAATTTATAGATTCGACGTGATTGCCCGAGCCCAGAAATAACAAATCCTTGGTCTTGGTGCCTGGCACCGAAACGGCTCACGGTTCCCTTCGTTCGGACTCACGGACTCTGGTTGCGGGGCCTGTGTTGCTGCTGCCGTCTCCTGCGCTGGTCTTGTGCTGCCGCTGCTCGTCCGTCGCCGCCGCTCCCTCGTCGTCGCTGCTCCTCTGACGCTGATGCTCCCTCGTCGATGCTGCTGCTTCCTCGTTGTCGCCGTCGCTCCCTCGTCGTCGCCTCTGCTGTTGCTGCTCCTCTTTTATGGGTGCCGTGGACCTTCGGAATCTCTGGCTCGCTGCACTTGCCCTTTCGCCGTGGCCGGCACCTAATCCGTGTTAACAGGCCGAGTGGCTCACCTCCCAGGCATACGCCGGGCAGGATACGCTCCTCGCTGCTTAGCGGCCGGATCAGGGCACGAAGGGCCTACCTACCGCACAGGACACGCCCCGGTCGCGTTCGCCACTCGCCTCCAAACACCTGCGTGCCTACGCCCCGCAGGATCTATGGTACGCCAGAGGTTTGGGCGTCGCGTCTCCTTTGACTCCAGGTGATACGCTGTGCATACGCTTCAGCGCCTGGATCAGGATTCTCTTGACTTTCTCGGGGTGTCCCTGCGTGGTTCTACTGTTGGGCTTGAGTTCCCGAGCTGGCTATCCCTCGCGTTACAGGATCACACCTGGATCGAACGGTCAGGAGCAGGCAAGGCGTACGCCAGGCTGATCCGTCGTTGCCGCTACTACACCAGGATACCTGTGTCCGGGAATAACTCCACCCGACTCCTTGAACCTTTCCCCTTACTCCTTGCTTGACTCGCGTACCGCCGCCGGACTTACCCACAGGGGGTCCTTAAGCTATTAATCGAAGATCCTTGCTCACTCGCTTAAAAGCCAGCACTTAAGACTTTCGGACTTTAAGACTTACCTAAGGGGGGTCCTTCAGCCTGTACTTCTAATCCCTCTAAAGAAACTTTCCTACTTGAATGTCAGACTTACCCACGGGGGGTCTTTCACACAACTCTTCCAGCTTCCCTAGAAGACTCGGTCTCGATTTGCTCCAGGGGCCCTCCTTATACAGTGCCAGAGGCGCCCGTTAATCCTTGCAAATCTCGTTTCCTGACGTTAATCCTTCGCTCCTCTAATCTCTCCGTTAGCTTTCTCCAATCCCGCCGTCTTTCTATCGGCGGGCTTTCTTTATTGTCCCTTCCCCGATTGCCCTGCTTGGACCTCCGATCCGCATTGTTTTTGTGCCGGTCATCGGACTTCGTCCAGATACTCCGCGATCCCCCCCTGGACATTCCAAATGGATTTCTGTGTTTTGTGCATTTTCTAAACACAGCTGCGCAGTCGCCGGCCGCTTCGTTCCCCGCCGTCCCGGCTGTTTCCTATGAGATTCGAGCGCGGCCGCGGAGACCCGGGACCGTTACGTTCCACGGTTATTCCTCCTCCTCCTTCTTTCGTGCGCGGCGCCGTGCGAATTCCTCTTGGCCCCGCTTGCCGTCTGTGCTCGACGCATTTCTCCCTTTTCGTTTTTCTAAACACAGCAGCGCTGGCCCATCCGACGTTGCCGTGCTGACTTGCTTGCTCCCCCCCGCTGCTGCCCCTCTTGCCACCTGTCTCGGCGTGTGGGAGATCTAATCTCCTCACACTTCTCCCTTCATCGAGAACGACAGAAGCTTCGTGGTTCATGCTTCATGTTTGTTTTTTCTTGGTTTTTTTTTCCTCTTGCGTGTGCCTAATTTGTGTGTGGATACCCTTATCCACTTCCACCCTTCTTCGGGTGATGTTAGGGTCGTTCCTCTTCCATTTCCCTATATGCTGTTGTAAGTACATTTTTTTGCTGTATATTTTCTCCCTCATATATACTTGTGAACCATATATATTTTCACATTTTTTCTTTTTTCCAATGTATTTTTTCTTTTGAAATTTCTTTTTCCGTTTTTTTCCTTTTTTTTATATATTTTTTTCATGCGTATTTTTCCATTTTTCTAATATATATATTTTTTTATATATTTCCGTTTTTTGATATATTTTTTTTATTTTTTTATTTTGACTTTGTAATTGTTTCGTTTTTAGTTCTTTATTTTTTTCTTTTGTTTGTACTATAGTTTTCGGGTGACGCGTATTCCGCTCTGGCCTCCACGCACCCGAAAACTCTCTTGCCCGATCTGCCAGACCACACTCCACCGGCCCGACTTCTTCCTCCTGGCCTCTTCCTCCACCTTATTCCTCAGCTCTGGCGGCCAGCTGTGCTCCGGCACTGCTCCTCCATCTCCTGCCGATTCTGCTCTTTTGAGGCACGGCCTCGGAGGCCTCTTCTGCGGGCAGGAGATTTGCCTTTCCAGTTTCGGCCTCTCCATTGGGGCTGGCCACACCCATGAACCTCGCGTCCATGGCTCCTCCTCTGCCTCGTTCTCCTTCGGCTCCTGCGGGCACGGGGTGGGTGGCCTCGCCGGCTGCCACTTCCGGCTTGGCCACTCCCGTGGCCCCGTGATCCTCCTTATCCGCGCGTCCGGCGCCTCCTTCCTGGCCCAACGGCCCCGCCGGGTGGCCCTGCTCTGCCGGCACCTCCGGCGCGCCGCTCTTTGGAGCATCGCGGCACGCCCTGCAGCTGCCTCCGCCTTCCATCGGCGGACCGCTTCTCTGGCCATCTCTTCGGCCAACCTATATTTCGAGGTCGCTCTCGTCGGAGGAGACTACTGGCGAAGCGTGCGATGACGTCGTGTCCATTTTCGGGTTGCTATGCAAATTAAAGAAGGCCGGCCGGTGTCCCCCGCTGCGTTTTTATAGGCCTGCTGCCTGGAATAGATCCGTTCTTGCGGTTCTTTTGTCCTCTTTTCTGCTCCCGTTGTGGGTCTCTTCCTTTTCCGTTTGTTTGGCTTTCGGTTGTTTCTTTCCCCCTTCTGTCTTTTTGTTTTGTGTTGACATCATTAATGATTATACCTTCTCCTTTTCTTCTGCACTACGCTTGCGATGCCGATTCCTCCACCTGGGCTTTTAGCTCGCTTATGTGGGCTCTTCTCTCTTTCTTTGTGTTCCCGTGACGTAGTACGGCGATCACCGGCGACACAAAGTTCACCACCGTGTACGGCCCGCTGTACTTTGGCGCTAACTTTTCCGCGAATCCTTCGGCCGCCTTGGACAAATGGTGCTCTTTTGCCCACACTGTGTCGCCGATCTTCGGGCTCCACTCCCGCCTCCTCAGATTGTAGTGCCGAGCTTGCTCCATGTTTCTCCGCACCAGCTCGAACACTTCCTGTAATTTTTCCGCATTTTCTGAGGGAGTGGCTTGTGCTCGTCCGACACGCTCGAGTTCACCGCCAGCATCAATTCTGGCCAGTGCTCGTCCCACGTCCTTTGGTCCTTTCCTGTAAACTGGGCTCTTTCTTTGTTTGCTCTTTCAGTCGGGTTTTCCTGCGGCGTGTATGGTGCGGTGAACTGATGACGAACTCCGAGCTTCTCGAGGAATGCGTCTCCTGCAGCGTCTCTGTAGTGGCTTTTCGCATTGGGACCTTTTCTGTCCATTTTGAGAACCGATCGATCATCACAAGTAGCATGGTGTTCCCATGCTTGGACCTCGGCAACGGTCCCACGAAATCCGCACACACCGTCGCCCACGGCTCCTCTGTTAACATTTTCCCTGCGGCCTCTCTCTCCCTCTGCATCCCTGGCCAGAAGAACCTTGCTGCTACTTTCGCAATCGTTTTCCTTCCGCCTAGATGTCCCACTGTTGGTGCGTCGTGGTTCTCCTTCAGCACCTGTTGCCTCATGTCCATCGGCACATATAATTTATACGATGCGGCTCTGTGTGGAACATGTCGGTAAATCAGGCCTGCCTCCTCGACGTATTCCGGAAACTTCTGTGGGTTTTCCCGCATCGTCTTCTTCAGTGAGCCTATCCAAATGCATTCCGCGTCTTCTGTTGCTGTGGCACTCCTCAGCTTCTCCACGATCGGCTGGCGGGAAAGTGCATCCGCGACTACGTTTAGCTTGCCTTTCCTGTAGCTGATAACGTAATCGTACTGTTGCAATTTGAAGACCCATCTCGCGATCCTTCCGAGTGGGCTCTCTATGTTGTTCAACCACTTCAGCGCCATGTGATCGGTAATCACGTCGAACTGGTACCCCTCCAGGTATGGTCTCATCTGCCGAATGGTCCATATAATTGCCAGGCATTCTTTCTCCGTTGTCGAGTAATTCTTCTCCGCGCCTATTAGCGTTTGGCTGGCGTAAGCCACCACTCGCTCGCCCTCATCCGTGTCCTGCGTCAGCACTGCACCTACGCCGTAGTCGCTGGCATCTGTTTGCAGCACATACTTCTTCGTGAAGTCGGGGCACGCCACCACTGGATCCTCTGCTAAACGTGACTTTAACGTCTCAATCGCCTCTTGGAGTCTTGCCGTCCACTCTCACTTTGTTCCTTTTCGTAGGAGATCGTTTAACGGCCTTGCGATCCCAGCGAAATCAGGGATGAATCGCCGATACCACGGCGCCATCCCTATGAATTGTCGTACTCCTTTCACGTTTGTCGGTGGTTCCAATTCCGTGATTGCTGCAACCTTTCCGGGATCCATACCAATTCCCTGACTTTTTATCCGGTGGCCCTGGTACAACAGCTCTTCCCTGAAGAAGTGGCACTTATCTGTGTTTATCCTTAGGTTTGCCGCCTTCAGTCTTCGGAACACTTCCTTCAAATTCGCCATGTGCTCCTCCCTCGTGCGTCCGATCACTATGATGTCATCCTGGTATGCGAATGCGTGGGGAGCCATGTCCGGGCCTATGACCTGGTCTAAGGCCCTTTGAAATGTTGAAGAGTTTATTCTTGGCATAGGGTACGCATCTTTCACTGACTTTGCGTTTATTTGCGTTTGGAAATCCAGGCCCATTCTCCATTGACCCGTCTTTTTCTTCACCATGACAATGGGTGAGCTGTAAGCGCTATTTGAAGGTTCGATGCATCCCTTCTCCAGCACTTCTTCCACCTTTTCATTGATTTCACCCTGTATCTTGGGGTTCTTTGGGTAATATCTTTGTTTAATTGGGATGTCGACCTTCATCGTGATTTTATGCTGGGTTATGTTTGAACAACCCTTCTGATTTGTGAACGCCGCCAGCTCTTATTCGGTTAACTTTTTGTCCCGCTCGCGCTCCCATTCCTCCGATGGTCAAGCTATGGCTATGGACAGCCTATCCTCCAGGCATCCGCTCCATCTTTCTCTCCTCGGGATCGTAACTTGGTGGCCTGCGCAGTTGATTGTTGTGCCGAAATCTGCGAGAAAATCCCATCCAAGCACCGCGCTGTCTCCCCTGCGTGGCAACACTAACATATTCAAATTCTTTTTCTTGTTGCCAAAGCTTACTGTTGTTAGGAGTACCATTTGAGTCTCTATGTGGCTCCCGTTGGCCAACTTTACTAGTCTCCTTGTTGCTTTTCGTTCTCCGGCGATTCCTGGGTTCTTTGCTAGCTCTTCTGAGATGAAGCTAGCCGTTGCCCCGGTGTCCACCATGGCCCTCACTTCTGCTCCTCCGACCTTGATGACTGCCGCTAATTGCTGATCGTCTCCGGTTAATCCTTCAACTAGTTCTGAGAGGCAGCACTTCGCGATCTCCGCCTTCCTCTCTACGGCTGAGATCGCTGCACGTTTCCCACTCTTTGGCAGCATTCTGTGCTTCTCACCCCTACTGCGCCGCACATCCTGCAGAACAAAATTCTGGGGTTCCTGCACCCGCTGGCCCAATGGCCCATGCCTCCGCAACTGTTGCATTGTTGAATATCCATCGTGGTGGATTGTTTTATATCCATCCCGTATGTTTTGGCAGACCATGCTACTCGCTCCACGAACTCGAGAGGATCCCCTGTTCCGTCGAATCGGAACGACCACTCTCGGACTTGTCTCGCCACTCTCGCATAGTCCACCTGTACCGGGACTGGCTTCCGCACTTAAGGCTCCATGCTCCTCATGCTCTTCATTTCTGGCACTGCCAGACTTTGAATGAGCTTTTCCGATTCGCTCACCGCTCTCTGCCTCGGCGTGGACCTCTGCGCAAATCACCATCACTTCATCGTCCTTTGTTTCGTCGCCTCACCTTGCCACCAGTGCCCTCATGATCTCCACGGTTCCATCCGCTACGAGACCGAGCTCTCTGCACACTTCGCACAACTCCTCTTTGCGAAGCGCGTAGATCCCGGTGGTCCTCCTCCTCCGTCCTGGCTCTGCCCACCGGGATCGCCCTCACTCCATTGGTCCCCTGGGCCATCACCCGGAGGACCCTCCTTGTCGCCTGAAGCCGCCGGACGTCCCATCCTGGCAGGTCCAATATTTCGAGGTCGCTCTCGTCGGAGGAGACCACTGGCGAAGCGTGCGATGACGTCGTGTCCATTTTCCGGTTGCTATGCAAATTTAAGAAGGCCGGCCGGTGTCCCTTGCTGCGATTTCATAGGCATGGAATAGATCCGTTCTTGCGGTTCTTTTGTCCTCTTTTCTGCTCCCGTTGTGGGTCTCTTCCTTTTCCGTTTGTTTGGCTTTCGGTTGTTTCTTTCCCCCTTCTGTCTTTTTGTTTTGTGTTGGCATTATTATTGATTATACCTTCTCCTTTTCTTCTGCACTACGCTTGCGATGCCGATTCCTCCACCTGGGCTTTTAGCTCGCTTATGTGGGCTCTCCTCTCTTTCTTTGTGTTCCCGTGACGTAGTACGGCGATCACCGGCGACACAAAGTTCACCACCATGTACGGCCTGTCGTACTTTGGCGCTAACTTTTCCGCAAATCCTTCGGCCGCCTTGGACAAATGGTGCTCTTTTGCCCACACTGTGTCGCCGATCTTCGGGCTCCACTCCCGCCTCCTCAGATTGTAGTGCCGAGCTTGCTCCATGTTTCTCCGCACCAGCTCGAACACTTCCTGTAATTTTTCCGCATTTTCTGAGGGAGTGGCTTGTGCTTCTCCTGTCCCCAATGCCCCTTTATCGAATATTGCTTTTGGCATTCTTGGCTCTCTGCCTTGGGTGACGAAGCATGGAGAGTACCCCGTGGAGTCCGACACGCTCGAGTTCACCGCCAGCATCAATTCTGGCCAGTGCTCGTCCCACGTCCTTTGGTCCTTTCCTGTAAACTGGGCGATCATCGTCTTCACCTTCTTGTTTGCTCTTTCAGTCGGGTTTTCCTGCGGCGTGTATGGTGCGGTGAACTGATGACGAACTCCGAGCTCCTCGAGGAATTTCTTGAAACTCCTACTGGTGAATTGAATACCATTGTCCGTCACCATCACCTTTGGCACCCCGTATCTAGCGATAATCCTTTGGCGAATTGCCTTCTGCAGCGTCTCTGTTGTGGCTTTTCGCATTGGGACCATTTCTGTCCATTTCGAGAACCGATCGATCATCACTAATAGCATGGTGTTCCCATGCTTGGACCTCGGCGACGGTCCCACGAAATCCGCACACACCGTCGCCCACGGCTCTTCTGGGACCTGTGTTAACATTTTCCCCGCGGCCTGCATCTGGCTCGGTTTGTACCGCATGCATGTCTCGCATTTCCGGACAAATTTCCTCACGTCCCTCTGCATCCCTGGCCAGAAGTACCTTGCTGCTACTTTCGCAATCGTTTTCCTTCGGCATAGATGTCCCGCTGTTGGTGCGTCGTGGTTCTCCTTCAGCACCTGTTGCCTCATGTCCATCGGCACACATAATTTCCACGATGCCACTTCCTCGCTCCCGGCTCGATACCACGCGCGATCACCATCACTTCATCGTCCTTTGTTTCGTCGACCCACCTTGCCACCAGTGCCCTCATGATCTCCACGGTTCCATCCGCTGCGAGACCGAGCTCTCTGTACACTTCGCGCAACTCCTCTTTGCGAAGCGCGTAGATCCAATTTTTCCTCCCCATCTTCAATCTGTGTTACTCCTAGACTCTAAAGCAATCACGTAGTTTGGGCGCCAGGTGAAACGCAACAACGCAACAAACGCCGCGACTAGCTCACAGAGGTTGAGGGTACGTTCCACCGAAGAACGATTCGACGTGATTGCCCGAGCCCAGAAATAACACGGAATGCTTCGTTTTGATCAAATCCCCTTTATTATCTTTACTTTACAAAGAATAAGAGAATGTCACCGGCTGTTTGGCTCAGCCGACCGACCGCTCGCCCTCCCGTTGATCCCCGATCCCCGCTCCGGGTTGGTGCCAATACACACGCCCTCCCAAAGCATGCGCCCGGCAGGTCGTGTGGTCTTGGTGCCTGGCGCCGAAACGGCTCACGGTTCCCTTCGTTCGGACTCACGGACTCTGGCTGCAGGGCCTGTGTTGCTGCTGCCGTCTTCTGCGCTGGTCTTCTGCTGCCGCTGCTCGTCCGTCGCCGCCGCTCCCTCGTCATCACTGCTCCTCTGACGCTGATGCTCCCTCGTCGATGCTGCTGCTTCCTCGTTGTCGCCGTCGCTCCCTCGTCGTCACCTCTGCTGTTGCTGCTCCTCCTTTATGGGTGCCGTGGACCTTCGGAATCTCTGGCTCGCTGCACTTGCCCTTTCGCCGTGGCCGGCACCTAATCCGTGTTAACAGGCCGAGTGGCTCACCTCCCAGGCATACGCCGTGCAGGATACGCTCCTCGCTGCTTAGCGGCCGGATCAGGACACGAAGGGCCTACCTACCGCACAGAACACGCCCCGGTCGCGTTCGCCACTCGCCTCCAAACACCTGCGTGCCTACGCCCCGCATGATCTATGGTAGGCCAGAGGTTTGGGCGTCGCGTCTCCTTTGACTCCAGGTGATACGCTGTGCATACGCTCCAGCGGCTGGATCAGGATTCTCTTGACTTTCCCGGGCTGTCCCTGCGTGGTTTTACTGTTGGGCTTGAGTTCCCGAGCTGGCTACCCCTCGCGATACAGGATCACACCTGGATCGAACGGTCAGGAGCAGGCAAGGCGTACGCCAGGCAGATCCGTCGTTGCCGCTACTACACCAGGATACCTGTTTTGTCCGGGAATAACTCCACCCGACTCGTTTACCCTTGGCCTCAGTTTGCCGCGGATCCTTGAACCTTTCCCCTTACCCTTTCTTGACTCGCGTACCGCCGCCGGACTTACCCACAGGGGGCCCTTAAGCTATTAATCGAAGATCCTTGCTCACTCGCTTAAAAGCCCGCACTTAAGACTTTCGGACTTTCAGACTTACCTACGGGGGGTCCTTCAGCCTGTACTCCTAATCCCTCTAAGGAAACTTTCCTACTTGAATGTCAGACTTACCCACGGGGGGTCTTTCACTCAACTCTTCCAGCTTCCCTAGAAGACTCGGTCTCGATTTGCTCCAGGGGCCCTCCTTATACAGTGCCAGAGGCGCCCGTTAATCCTTGCAAATCTACTTCCTGCCGTTAATCCTCCGCGCATTTACTTTCTCCGTTAGCTTTCTCCAATCCCGCCGTCTTTCTATCGGCGGGCTTTCTTTATTATCCCTCCCCCGATTGCCCTGCTTGGGCCTCCGATCCGCATTGTTTTTGTGCCGGTCATCGGACTTCGTCCAGATACCCCGCGATCCCCCCCTGGACATTCCAAATGCATTTCTGTGTTTTGTGCATTTTCTAAACACAGCTGCGCAGTCGCCGGCCGCTTCGTTCCCCGCCGTCCCGGCTGTTTCCTATGAGATTCGAGCGCGGCCGCGGAGGCCGGGACCATTACGTTCCACGGTGTATCCTCCTCCTCCTTCTTTCGTGCGCGACGCCGTGCGAGTTCCTCTTGGCCCCGCTGCTGCCCCCGCATGCCGTCTGTGCTCGACGCATTTCTCCCTTTCCGTTTTTCTAAACACAGCAGCGCTGGCCCATCCGACGTTGCCGTGCTGAGTTGCTTGCTCCCCCCCCGCTGCTGCCCCTCTTGCCACCTGTCTCGCCGTGTGGGAGATCTAATCTCCTCACATTATTTTTAGACCTAGTTTTTTAAAGTTTGATTTTTGTGTAAATTAGTGTATTATTAAATGCAAGATGGCTTTTGCTTATTTCGCCTCTGTAAGTTGTTTGGGGGCTGGAACATCCGAATTTTTTCCATGTAAAACTCTTAATTTTAGCATGTTTATTTCATCCACCATAATATCTCTTTCTGTCATAAATTTCCTCGATGCCTCATTCCAAAATTTATAACCATTTGGTTCATATCCATCAAGTATAGCTTTATTGGACCTTTCGTCAAACTTTCTTTTTTGTACTTTATTCAATGCATATACTGTCAAACCAAATATCTTTAGATATATTTATGTTGGCTTTTTGATATGGCACATATCAAATTGTGTTTTATTTATCTTTTGCAATGCTCTACTTGGGGATCTGTTAATTAAATAAGTTGAGGTTAAAACAGCCTCACCCCAAAAATTTTCATTGAGTTTAGCACCTTTGATCATAGATCGAGCCTTTTCGGTGATTGTTCGGATCATCCTTTCTGATACACCATTTAATTCTGGAGAATGAGGAACCGTTAAATGAAAGCTGATACCTTTACGACACGCATTTCATTAGAAAGATATTCCCTTCCATTATCATTTACAATTTAAATTGAAGTTAGCCTCGCTCTTCGCTACAAAGTCCTTGCAACAGAAAAACACATCCGACTTATAAGTTATTAAATAGGTTAAACAGTAATGTGTATAGTGATCAATAAAAACTACATAGTAGTTCTTATTATCAATGGTAGAGGGTGTTATTGGGCCTCAAACATCGGAATGGACCACAAGCCAAGGTCTTGTAATGTTTTCCGATTTTTGTTTTCCTTATTTTACATTTTTTGAAACTTTAATTGAATTCCAACTTGAATTGGAAGATTGCTTGCCATTTATACAAACCTCGGATAATTCATGGTTTAAATCAAAATATTGCTTAAAATATTAGTATCTTCAAAAGCCTATTCCGCTTTATTTCTAAAAATTTTCCTACGCTTATGTGACCAAATCGTTCATGCCATAATGGATACTCAGCACTATTTGAAATTTTAGACGTTAATACTTTACAATTCAATTGAAATTTTTTAATAGGTACATTAAAAAACCAAGGATCACTCAGGTGATTCGGTGTCCGCAGCTGGTAATATTGACAACTCCTTTGGCTGTAGCGTAGATAAACTCCCCGCGTTTGGCAATCTCGATGGGCACATTTGATTGCAATTGGTCATATTCGGAGAACAATGCTGAGTTATGTATGACCTATGACTCAGGTGGTCTGATGCTCCTGAGTCTAGTATAAACTCAGCCTCGTTTGTCTTTGAATTGGAAGTTGCATTTCTCAACATGAAGGCAAAACTACGCTCTGGTTGGGTTGTTGCTGCTGTTGCCATCTGAGCCTGCCCTTCCTTTCTTTTGTTTTCATTAAAATTCTGATTTGGCTGCCTTTTCAAAAAGAAAAAATCCTTCCTTAAATGACATAGCTTACCGCAATGAAAACATTTTAGTTTCGGTTTGAAACTTGTCTTGAAGAATTTTTCCTTGAACTTCTGCATTGAATTATTTTTAAATTTTATATCTTTGAACTGCTTGCAAGACTTTAATACTCGTATCATTACTAATATTCCTAAGCTTTATCTCTTGGTCAAGAAGTCGTGTTTTTACGAAAGCTAATGTCTCTAAACTTCCATATTGAATATTTGTCACCGTCAAACGGTTTTATATTTCTTTTCCCTTTATCCATGGTAAGATTTTAGAACGCAACAGCAACTCAACAACTACCTTGCAACAATTTCCAGCAACTTTTCACAGCGACAATTTCTTTCAACAGCAGTACTGCCTGGTAACACCGTCCGCCGCCACGCGGAGACTTGCGACAAATTCTTTGAAGCGTCTCTAAAAAGATCTCGGCGAATTGGCCAAATGCATGTGTGCTTTGTTATTTCATGAGTTTTTTTTTTCTGCTTCCCAGCCTATCTGTTTTTCCGACTTTTCGCCCTTTCTGATTCAATTTATTCACTCTAATTCTGTCTGGGCCCATAACCTATTGTTTTTGTTAATAAATAAGTAATACTAGACAACCCCTTAAATACAATCAATAACGCACAATTAGATTTTTTTTAACAACACGCTCTCAATGCCAGAAAGGAAGTGAACGAAAATATCGATAGTGCAAGAGAACAACGAACAGAAGAAGTGATTGAGAATATCGATAGGGTAGATAACAACGAACAGGAGAGAAATTGTCAATGTGACTTTTGCATATTTGAACACGCAAATTTCAACATGGAAAGATCGAAGATTCCAGTGATAGATTAAAGAGTTTAAGGAGCAGTTTGCACAGAGCAGATTCTCTCTGGGGCCTCCGGGGGCCTGCCGCAAGAAATTTTTGCGTCCATTTTCGTTGTATGAAATATGAAATATTTTATGGTTAGTGGTTCAACGGAACGCCAAGTGACGCGATACCCTACAATTTGGTTAGGTATATTGTTTTCGGTATCACTGGCGAACAAATATTTAATTTCTCAGTGCCTCGGCTATATTTTATTCGACTATCAATTAATTTTAATTTAATTAATTTAATTTTATACACATATTAAAATTTTATTTCTTTATTAAATTTTAAATAATTTTTAAATATTTAAATTGCATCGAATTCGCTTCATTTTAGAAAATAAATAATTGTAGAATGGAGAGTAATAAACCCAAAATGAATTCCATGACCCTTCATGATTTAAAAAGAAGATTAAATGTTAAAGTAAAAAGCATTCGCCAGTTAGAGGAACGTTTGGAAGTTGGATCATCTAGAAAAGACCGAGCTAGAATGTAGGCTTCAGGTTTAAGATGAGACAATTTCTAAAGCAAATAGTTGCAAGACCAGATCGAGCAGTTAGACGAAATGGATGAATTTGGAGCCGAGTTGGAAGAATTACCAATCACAACCAAGGCAAGGATTATGTCCTTATGTAATGCCTTCAGTACAGCTGAGGACTCCCGCCCAGCTAATGCAATTTCTGCAGCCCCAACTCGGGCTAGACTTCCCAGTTTAGCATTACAAAAATTCAGTGGAAATTATTCGGAATTCAAAAATTTTATAAGTCTTTTCGAGACCTTGGTACACAAAGATGTGAACATTCCTGTTATTGAGAAATTTAATCACTTTATTTCTTTCCAAGTCATTAGAAGTCACCGAGAGTTATTATGACAAAGCTATCGCTAGTTTAAAAAGAGTCTATGATAACGAATGTCTCATCTTTGCGAACCAAATACGTCAAATGTTCAGCCTTCCGAAAATTTCCCAGACGTCTGCGTCATCGTTGAGGGGTCTCATCGACACTGAGTCATCGATTTATTGATCATTATTATCCATAGGAGATGACACTAAAATTGCAAACTCTATGATTATATATTTAGTTTTGAGTAGAGTAGATCCAGTGACCAGGTAAAAATGGGAAGAGTCACTGAATTATGAGGAATTGCCGCTGTGGTCCGATTTCGAAAAGGTATTAAATCGTAGGTACCTGCATCTATCCTCTGAAGAGACTGGCAAAACAAAACAGGAGAAAACTGGGCTTGCTCGAGTGTATTTGCAGATACACTACTCGCAAAGTTCTACTGGTGGTCCGTTTACACTGGAGCCATGCGAAGTAGATAGCTTTCAGAGAGTCCTTCTTGTGAACCGTTTTACACTATTCATCTATCATGTCTATTGCGAAATGACCACTTAAGAGAATTTGGCGCCAAACCACAGGTCAATATTCGGGGGCTGTGTAAATTCCGGATCGGCTTAGAGCAACTGAGGTGAGATATTTCTTGGCGCTTGAATTGGGTGGGATGGTTGATTGGGCATAATTTCCGGTAGTACAACTACGTTGATTTGTTTTTGTTGTATAGCGTTGTACCCCTTTGACAATAAATAATAGTAAGGAGCAAAAATGAAGAGGACAGACAGAAATATATTATAAGCAAAGGAATAAGGATTAAAAGGAAAAAAAAAATTTACACGATCTGACAATTCCTTATACATGCGACCAGATTCCCAGATGCAAGCGTAATAGTCACAAAAGAAAACATAATGAGACGTGGTAAAAAGGACATTTACAAAGTGCAAACGGGGAACGAAGTGGTCCACGACCCAACCAAGGATCATTTTTTTAGTAATGAGTACTAGACTTCAGTTTGTTTTAGACCTCAGTATTTTTATCTAATCACGCTACAGAAGCCACAAAAATAGGTCTTTGAAGCACTGACATTACAATTAAAGACCGCTTCTGTGTTGGTATGCCCTAACTTCGACCACAAGTTTCAGCTAGCGAGGCACAACGGTCAGCGATCAACGCGGCCAATAAGATGAGTTGGACCCCATCGACTCCACCACTGCTCTTATCCGAGGAGAGTGAATATGGAATATGGGGATGATGAAATCGGCGACGATGTGGGCGCAGACGGCCCACAAAGTTTTTAAAATTATTTTTTTTTATTAAACTTTGCTTTTATTTATTGGATCTTTTCTTGATTTTGAGACTAACAATAAGTTTTCAAATCTTAACATTAACATTTAACTAACAGTAGACTAAGACTGTATTCTGGTTGCACGTTCCTCAAGACGGTCGCTGGGTGGGTAGGTCATTGCGACGAAGTCGTGATTGGTTGCTCAACCTTGTTAGACCTCTCACCAGGTGGTTAGGGTGCGGTATGTGCCGACGCCATGTGAGTCTTCTATCGAGGTGTACTCCTAGATATGTTACCTCGTTTGCTTGCGGGAGTAGGGTGTTGTTTAGCGTAAGGGGCGGGCAGTTTTGCCTATTCAAGGTGAACGTAACGTGCTTGCATTTTTGTTCGTTTACTTTAATTCGCCAGTCTGATAGCCATTTTTCAACATCCACCAGATGAAGAGCTAGCTGCGCAGTTGCTTGCATCGGGCATTTTGAGCGGCTAAGAATAGCTGTATCATTAGCAAACGTAGATGTTGTTAGTCGTGTGCTTGTCGGGATGTCTGCTGTGTAGAGAACATATAATGTTAATCCGAGTACACTTCCTTGAGGAACTCCAGCTCCAATAGTGAATTGGTCAGATATATCAGTGTTGCACCTCACAGCAAATTTTCTGACGTAAAGGTAAGACTCTAAAAGCTTGTGGGTATTACAAGGGAGCATTGTCTTGATCTTGTACATTAGACCTTCTAGCCAGACTCTATCAAATGCTTGAGAGACATCTAGAAATATTGCGGTACAGTACTCGCGTTTTTCGAATGCATTCCGAATTTCTGCTGTTATCCGGTTGACCTGCTCAATTGTTCCGTGCTTTTCACGAAACCCAAACTGATGTGACGGTATTTCTTCCTGGATCCTTAGGTATGTGTTTATTCGAGTCAGAATGCATTTCTCAAAGAGTTTAGATAAGCATGAAAGTAGGCTTATAGGTCTATACGACGTGGGAATTGTGTGGTCTTTTCCCGGCTATCATTATTATAATTGACTTTTTCCATCTTGCTGGAAAGTGGCCAAGTTTTGCGATGGCATTGAAGAGATGGGTGATAGTGCAGACGGCGCAATATGGAAGCTCAATGATCATTTTGGGAGTTATGAGGTCGCAGCCTGGTGATTTTTTCGGATTTAGTTGGTTTTTGATGATATTAGCGATTTCGTTTGGGCGAAACTCGATTGGTTCATGTTGAAGCTGAGGCTCATGTGGTAAAGTCGGCAAAGTAAAGGCACCAGTGGCCGGATTTGGTTGGAAGATATTTTTAAGGTGATTGGCAAACGTGCTGGCTCTGTCTGCGTCGCTGCGCGCCCAGCCGCCTGTGGGATTTCTAATAGGCATCACGGTTTCTTTCCGTGAGCTTAGAGTTGGGTGAGCTCTCCTTAGTGAATGTTTTGTACTAGAAGTTGACAATTGCTCTATATAGCGGCGGTGGCATAAGCTTCTTCTTGCTGTAGGGCTTTAGTAAGTTGACGTGAGGCATGTCTTAAGCTTTGCTTAGCAGATGGCGATCTGTGGAATTGCCACTCGCGACGTAAACGCCGCTTTTCGAGGACGAGCTGTTCGATTTGTAGATTTGTCTTTTTATTGCTTTGTGTATTTATAGTTTGCGATGTTGAGGCTCGAGCTGCAGAGACGAGTACAGACTCAAGTGAATTAACAAAGCTGTCTACGTTGGCTTCATCGTGGAGATGAGGACTTAGCTCAATGTGTGAGCTGATATATTTTCTGTACTTAACCCAATTGGTTTTCTGTGAGGTCAATTTTAATGGTTGTTCCAATGTTCCTGGATGTCGCAGTAGATTAAACAGGACAGGCGAGTGATCAGATGAAAGATCCGATAGGCAATTGGCGCTTATCAGATTTTTAGGGATGTTTTTGGTAATCGCAAAGTCTATTAAATCTGGTAGTTTCCTTGGGTCTGCCGGCCAGTATGTTGGTGTGCCAGAAGAAACATAGTCGAGCTTGTTCTTGTCTTTGATAATTGCATTATAGAGCTGCTTCCCTTTTGGAGTCACGAGACGGGATCCCTTGTGTGCTTGGCATTGTAGTCTCCTGCTGCTATGAAGTGGTCTCCAAGTGTGTTGAAAAACTGCATAAACTCATCTTCAGCTATATTGAAGCGAGGGGGGCAGTATACGGCGGCTAGTGTAAGTTGGTTGCCAGTATTTAGTTGTATATTTATAGATGTGGCCTGTAGGTAGTTTTTAGCAAATTTGTTTTGATAATGGTGCTTTATGCGGCTTCTGATTAGAATTCCAGTCCCACCATGTGCTTTACCATCTGGATGATTTGTTCCGTAGAATGAATATCCTCGTAGTTGAAAATTTTATTTGTTTGTGAGGTGTGTTTCCGAAAGCAGCATTACATCGATGTGATTGTCGAGTAGGAATTGAGCTAACTCAAGTTTATGTTGCGAAACGCCGTTAGCGTTCCACGTAGATATCCGTAGGAAAGCCATTATTTGGATTGTTGTGAAACCAGCATTTGAATCAATAGATTTTGGTTTCGCATTAAATCTTGCATAGTTGTGCGTATAAACGACATAAATTCCGTCAGGCTTTGTTGTAGGCTGCATATCATTGCTTCAAAGTTGCTTTTTGGCTGCTCTGTTGGTTGATGTTGCTGAGCCGTGTTCGGTTCTTGGTATGCTGATTGCAGAAATGAGCTACTTGAGGCAGGTGTCGCCAGTCCTGATTTTAAGGCCCTTGCGTATGTCACATTTTTGTCAGAGTTAATGGGTCCTAGTGAGGATCTGGCTGCAGTCGAGAAGAAGACTGCAGGGTTTGATCTGGACGCCGTGACCTGTCCATTTTGGGTGCGGACAGCTATTCCTTTCTGATGGATGCGACTTTTCAGCTCCTTATAGACTGGGCATCCTCTATAATTAGCAGTGTGATTGCCACCGCAGTTGCCGCACTTTTTCGAGTTGCTGTCATCTTTGCTCGCTGGGCAGTGTGCGGAGTCATGAAGCTCTCCGCAAATTACACACACCGGGCGCAGTTTACAGTATGACCTTGTATGGCCATATTCCTGGCAGTTCGCACATTGTACCGGGCCATTGCGTTTGTGCGGTTCCTCAACTGTAATTCTGCGGTGCAGCAGGTACTGAAGATTGTATATTGGGTGCACTTCGTATTTCTTCAGGAGCTTGGTTTCTGGTTCGAGCTCAACCTTAAAGAGTGGCTGCGGCTTTCTATCCCTGTTAAGGATATTAAAGACTGTCTTGGCGCTAAAACCCTTCTCCTGTAGCGCCTTTTTATCTCTGCAGGCGTTACTTCGGGCTCTATGCCCTTAAGTACGACTTGCAGGCCCTTGCTGCTTTTTAGCTGATACGTGTAAAAGTTATTTTTATTCGCGGTAAGATATTTTGATAATACTCTGTAGTTATCTTCAGACTTCATTTGAACTTTTGTTTCTTGAATGTTGCCCTTTACAAGGGGTATTATGTGGAAGTTATCCTTACCAATAAGCTCAATAATATTGTTGACAAGAACATTGGAGCTTTTTTCGCGTATATACATAGATAGGCGGAGGTTTTGGCTTCCTTTTCTCAACTTCAGTGGATTCGACCGCCTCAACCTCATCGGCGTCTGCCAAGATTTTAAATCGGTTAGAGTTAATGGGCGTTTCTTTTGCTGCTAGGCTAGCATTGCCACGGGTTATTTTGCGTTTGGAATTCAGGGGGCTCAGCTTCCTTTTGATTTGGATGTAGCGATCCATGCCAGTCTGCACAGCCGGCTTAATAGAGTCATTGTTTTTGTTTTGGTTTACTATTTGCGCTGCTAGCTGATGACGTCGTTAAACGCGCTGTCGATACAGTTGCGGTTGTTGTTGTTGTTACTGTTGACGTTGTCAAAGAAATTGAGGTGCTAGTTACTGCACTCTTTGGCTGCAGAGACATCGATGGTATCGAGGGGGAGCAGGAACGCGCTCTCTCGCTCTCTACGTTTAAGAATTCGGTCAAGTTGGGGGTAATTGACCGCGCTTGATCAGAGCTTGCATGGTTTTCGGTTGCTTTAAAAGAGAAGTACGCGTTGTTTCTTTGTACTGAGAGCCGTCTCTCGTCTTGCTCACGTTGACGTTGTGTGCGAACGTCGTTTAAGCTCATTGCAGTCGAGGTTGATTTAATTTGAGTTTTAAGAGTTGTGTTTTATATTAATTAATTAATTAATTAATCAATATAAACACTAGCGATTTCATCGCAAAAAGCGTCTTTTCGCATTATTGTAGATTTCTTAGACCAGTCACTGCACTTTTATGATTTTATTGAATATTTTTTTCCCGGAGCACAATAAAAAACACGTCTGCATGCGAGCAGCTCAAGAGCAGATTTTCAAAAAAATTAAAATTAACAATTTTATTTTATAATTGTTATTTGTGTCAAGAAAGATTTACAAAGATTTTCGATTGGATGGATTTTCAATTGCAAACTGATTTAACAATTTAAATTGATTAATTTAAAATTTTGGTTGAATAATTTTTATTAGTCAAAGTTTTACGCTGACATTTAGATTCCCAGGATGGTCCATTTTTATATGAATTAAGATGAAGCAAAGCAGTTTTATTCCCGTCAATAAAGGGAGATAATGTGATGTGATGATAATAATGATAATCGCATGGGAAACGGTTTATGACTAACCTATTTTATTTATTCCCCCAGTAGGCTTCGGAATTTTGTTTATAAATAAATTGATAGGTTTTGCAGATAGGTATTAGCGAATTATAGTTGTATAGCAAATTTGGTAAAATGACATTTAAACGTACATAATATTCACCAAATTGCACCTTTGTACGAACAATTTATTTTTTTGTTTTATGGAAAGAGTTATCAATATAATTTTTACTTTGATTAAAAAAAACAAAATTTTGAATAATTTAAATTTTCTAAATTTAGATTTTTAATTCGACTTTTAAAATAAAAATTGATAAATAATTGTATTTCTTAATTTTTTAGAGAAATAATTATAATCGTTTTAGTCTCTGATTTTAGTACTTACCTGTCCACGACCCAGATAACTGAAGTAACTTCTTGGTCCGGCATTATACTCATGTTGCGAACCACTACGGCGTTATTGTAGTTCCAAATCTTCAAAGAACCATCGCGTGCACCGGTAAGCAAAAACTGTTCAAGTGGATCGAAACAAGCAGCAGTAATCTCAATATCTATAATTTCACCATAAATCATTTTGGTGTGGCAACTTTTCATAATTATTTTTCGTCGACCTGTCCAAGGATCCCATACTATAATATAACTATCTAATCCACAAGTAACTATATTTCGAAACAAGCGATTGTATAAAACAACGGAAACCGGTGCGGCATGAGTATTGCCATCGGTAAGGTCTACGCGAACGCGGGGACAACACTTAATAGAAATAAGCTTACGACCAGCTACAACCAGCTCACGAAGATGAGAATGATAGTAGTATGTAAGGTCTGTTTCACTGTGATGAATGAGTCGAACTAAATCACCGTAAGTTTGAAGTAATGTATGCTCTTGAAGGTCCCATACTTTTATTATCTTTTGATAGTCGACACTGTAAACTTTGTTTTCTTCAGGCTGGACAAAGACTAAAACTATTCCTCCATTATGACCTGTTAGAATTGCAGACGGTTCAGTTGGAATGTATACGTCCCAAATTCTAACAAAGGTATCTGGCCCTCCAGTGACAACAATATTATGGCTTTCTGCTACAAAAAATGTAGAAACACCAAGTGGAATTCGAAAATTACTGCGCTCATCATACGTAACCATAATCATACCTGGGCAACGTCCTCTATACTTCTTTGTGTTTCTATATTCTGCAGAAGCAAACAGTGCGTTCATATGCAAAGAAAAATATACACATGAAATCATTTCATTATGCAAGCTTATATACTCCTTAGGGACGAATTGTGGAATTTTTCCTTTCAGAACATCAGACCAAACTACTTCAATCAAGGCTGCTCCGGGCTTTGCCTGAAAAGGCCCCCGCAAATGTGGGGAGTAAGAGAGAATCCTTACATTACCAGCATAGTCTCCTAATATTAGCTTCGAATGAACTTTGCCATTATTGTAAAAAGCATAACTCATGCAATAAACGGCATGGGGTAAACTACGGATTACCATGCGAAGAGTAAATGTCGAAGCAATAGTTTCATGAAATCTCAGTTCCCGCTCGGTGGAAGATGTGCATACTATACTAACATCAGATAGTGCTTGTACGGCAAGAATCCAAGTTGGCATCTTTAAATGAACTGTACAAAAAAAAATTTTTATTAATTTGATTATAACGATTCAGGTAAAAAAATAGCGCTACAAGATTGTTATATTTGTTCTGACAATTTTTGTTATTTTATCATACCATAAATGACCATAATAAGTTTGAAACATACACAACAATTTTTTATTTATTGAACGTAACAATTAACTGTAATTTATACAATTATTAAAATTAATTATAATTAAGAGTTAGGCAAATTATTCTAATAGAAAAACAATAAATTTAGATTAGATTTAGATTTATTACATCTAGGGTATATGTGACAATAGGTTATAATTTTAACAGATAACGCGAAAAGGATCATGATCCGCAAAATTAGATCTGGAAATTAGTAACCAAAGAGGTCGGAAGGACCCGGTTGACCTGTTTGGAACAGAGAGAAGTATCTTTTTGAGTATAATGTGAGAAGATTAGATCTCCCACACGCGAAGACAGGCGATAAGAGGGACAGCAGCGGGGGGGGAGAGAACAAGCAAATCAGCACTGCAGCGTTGGATGGGCCAGCGCTGTGTTTAGAAATACGGAAGATGAGAAAGGCATCAAGGGCAGACGGCATGCAAGGGCAGCAGCGGGTGCGGGGGAGCCGGAACGGCGGCGCGCACGGAAGAAGGCGAAAGAAGAATTACCGTGGAACGTAACGGTCCCGGCCGGGCCTCCGCGGCCGGGCTCAAGGCCCAAGCAGGGCAATCGGGGGAGGGACAATAAAGAAAGCCCGCCGATAGAAAGCCGGCGGGATTGGAGAAAGCTAACGGAGAGATTAGAGTAGCGAAGGATTAACGGCAGAAAACGAGATTTGCAAGGATTAACGGGCGCCTCTGGCACTATATAAGGAGTGCCCCTGGAGCAAATCGGGTCTTCTAGGGACCGAGTCTTCTAGGGAAGCTGGAAGAGTTGAGTGAAAGACCCCCTGATAGTAAGTCTGTAAGTCTGACATTCAAGTAGGAAAGTTTCCTTAGAGGAATTGAAGTACAGGCTGAAGGACCCCCCGTGGCTAAGTCCGACAGTCTTAAGTGCGGCCTATTAAGGCGAGTGAACGAGAATCTGCGACAAATAGCTTAAGGACCCCCTGTGGGTAAGTCCGGCGGCGGTACGCGAGTCGAGCAAGGAGCAAGGGGAAAGGATCAAGGATCCGCGTCAAAGCTGAGGCCCAAGGGTAAACGAGTCGGGTGGAGTTATTCCCGGACATGACAGGTATCCTGGGAACGACGGATCAGCCTGGCGTACGCCTTGACTGCTCCTGACCGTTCGATCCAGGTGTGATCCTGTAACGCGAGGGATAGCCAGCTCGGGAACTCAAGCCCAACAGTAAAACCACGCAGGGACACCCCGGGAAAGTCAAGAGAATCCTGAGCCAGCCGCTGGAGCGTATGCACAGCGTATCACCTGGAGTCAAAGGAGACGCCAAACCTCTGGCCGACCATAGATCCTGCGGAGCGTAGGCAGGTGTTTGGAGGCGAGTGGCGAACGCGACCGGGGGCGTGTCCTGTGCGGTAGGTAGGCCCTTCGTGCCCGGATCCGGCCGCTAAGCAGCGAGGAGCGTATCCTGCCCGGCGTATGCCTGGGAGGTGAGCCACTCGGCCTGTTAACACGGATTAGGTGCCGGCCACGGCGAAAGGGCAAGTGCAGCGAGCCAGAGATTCCGAAGGTCCACGGCACCCATAAAGGAGGAGCAGCAACAGCAGAGGCGACGACGAGGGAGCGACGGCGAAAACGAGGAAGCAGCAGCATCGACGAGGGAGCATCAGCGTCAGTGGAGCAGCGACGACGAGGGAGCGGCGGCGACGGACGAGCAGCGGCAGCAGAAGACCAGCGCAGAAGACGGCAGCAGAAACACAGGCCCCGCAACCAGAGTCCGTGAGTCCGAACGAAGGGAACCGTGAGCCGTTTCGGTGCCAGGCACCAAGACCACACGACCTGCCGGGCGCATTCTTTTGGAGAGCGTGTGTATTGGCACCAACCCCGAGCGGGGATCGGGGATCGACGGGAGGGCGAGCGGTCGGTCGGCTGAGCCAAACAGCCGGTGAGATTCTCTTATTCTTTGTAAAGTAAAGATAATAAAGGGGATTTGATCAAAACGAAGCATTCCGTGTTATTCCTGGGCTCGGGCAATCACGTCGAATTGTCCTTCGGTGGAACGTGAGCTAGTCGCGGCGTTTGCTGCGAACAAAGAATAGCGAAAACAGTTCGTTACACCTGGCGCCCAAACTACGTGATTGCTTTAGAGTCTAGGAGTAACACAGATTCAAGATGGGGAGGAAAAATTGGATCTACGCGCTTCGCAAAGAGCAGTTGTGCGAAGTGTGCAGAGAGCTCGGTCTCGCAGCGGATGGAACCGTGGAGATCATGAGGGCACTGGTGGCAAGGTGGGTCGACGAAACAAAGGACGTTGAAGTGATGGTGATTGCGCGTGGATTCGAGGAGAAATTCGCGTAGAGGTCCACGCCGAGGCAGAGAGCGGTGAGCGAATCGGAAAAGCTCATTCAAAGTCTGGCAGTGCCAGAAATGAAGAGCATGAGGAGCATGGAGCCACAAGTGCGGAAGCCAGTCCCGGTACAGGTGGACTATGCGAGAGTGGCGAGACAAGTCCGAGAGTGGTCGTTCCGATTCGACGGAACAGGGGATCCTCTCGAGTTCGTGGAGCGAGTAGCATGGTCTGCCAAAACATATGGGATGGCAGAGCGCAAAAATGGTTCTTAATGAACGACGAGGAGTGGCCCACATGGAAAGAGTTCAGAAGGAGCTTCGAGGCCTTTTTCCAGCCAAAAGGATAATTTGAGAAACTGGCAGACCAGGTAAAGCAGCGGAAACAACAACGAGGAGAGCCGTTTAAAGAGTACATGGTGGACCTTCAGGCGCTAATAAAGCTTTTAGGAAAGTCCACAAAAGAGGTCATTGATAGGCTAGTGGAGAACTGCATGCCGCACATGAAAATGTTCCTGAGAATACGCATGTGCATCACTCGAGGAGGTGCGGAGGCATGGGTCATTGGGCCAGCGGGTGCAGGAACCCCAGAATTGTGTTCTGCAGGATGTGCGGCGCAGTAGGGGTGAGAAGCACAGAATGCTGCCAGAGAGCAGGAAACGTGCAGCGATCTCAGCCGTAGAGAGGAAGGCGCAGATCGCGAGGTGCTGCCTCTCAGAACTAGTTGGAGGATTCACCGGAGACGATCAGCAATTAGCGGCAGTCGTCAAGGTCGGAGGAGCAGAAGTGAGGGCCATGGTGGACACCGGGGCAACGGCTAGCTTCATATCAGAAGAGCTAGCAAAGAACCCAGGAATCGCCGGAGAACGGAAAGCAACAAGGAGACTAGTAAAGTTGGCCAACGGGAGCCACATAGAGACTCAAATGGTACTCCTAACAACAGTAAGCTTTGGCAACAAGAAAAAGAATTTGAATATGTTAGTGTTGCCACGCAGGGGAGACAGCGCGGTGCTTGGATGGGATTTTCTCGCAGATTTCGGCACAACAATCAACTGCGCAGGCCACCAAGTTACGATCCCGAGGAGAGAAAGATGGAGCGGATGCCTGGAGGATAGGCTGTCCATAGCCATAGCTATGGAAAAACTCCTAACTCCTAACAACAGTAAGCTTTGGCAACAAGAAAAAGGATTTGAATATGTTAGTGTTGCCTCATAGCCTAGTGGTTAGTGTACTAGCTCGCTAAGCGTGAGGTCGTGGGTTCGAGCCCCACTCGTGTCAAGTGCATGGCCCTGCAAGTTTTTCGGCGCTCGCGCATATGATGTAAGTAGCGAAAAGCTCTCGTTGGATTCTCGCTATTTATAATTATGTGCATGAGACCCGAAAAATCGGCATTCCCAGATGTCGTTAGGTGGCAAGCCCACATCTGAGATAGGTTGCACTCGGCTAATCACCGGATCGACTGAACAATAACGATTACAGAAACAACCACAAGATCAGAAAAAACACTCACACACACCCCCAGCCCGATGACGAGCCGCCGCTTTTCGCAACGGACACGAATTGGACGATGGAATGTGAGGACCCTAATGGAGCCTTCCAGTATTGCGCAGTTTGAATAAGGAGATGGGGCATAGTTAGGATTGGAACCCTGGAGTGGAACCCGCAAGGAAGAAGAAGAGTGGGACGCCCCAAAAGCTAACCTGGCGCCGATCGACAATACGCGAACTCGCAGACAATAATACATCACCTGGGGACTTGGCAGAACAGAGAACAGCGCAGAACAGGGTCCGGTGGAATACAAGAAGTGTTGCCAGGCATGGGAGACAGCGCGGTGCTTGGATGGGATTTCATCAACTGGGATGGGATTTAATCCACTGCGCAGGCCACCAAGTCACGATCCCGAGGAGAGAAAGATGGAGCGGATGCCTGGAGGATAGGCTGTCCATAGCCATAGCTGGACCATCGGAGGAATGGAAGCGCGAGCGGGACAAAAAGTTCATCGAAGAAGAGCTGGCGGCGTTCACAAATCAGAAGGGTTGTTCAAACATAACCCAGCATAAAATCACAAAGATATTACCCAAAGAACCCCAAAATACAGGGGGAAATCAATGAAAAGGTGAAAGAACTGCTGGAGAAGGGATGCATGGAACCTTCAAATAGCGCCTACAGCTCACCCATTGTCATGGTGAAGAAAACAAATAATTTGCGACAAATAAACGCAAAGTCAGTGAAAGATGCGTACCCTATGCCAAGAATAAACTTTATTTTGGAACAATTAACGATGGCTATTGGCGAATTCCACTTGAGGAAAAGAGCCGTGTATTTCCGGCTTTTACTCCCCACCCCCCGGCTCCCCACGCATTCGCGAACTAGGATGACATCATAGAGATCGGGCGCACGAGGGAGGAGCACATGGAAAATTTGAAGGAAGTGTTCCGCAGACTGAAGGCGGCGAACTTAAGGATAAACACGGATAAGTGCCATTTCTTCAGGGAAGAGCTGTTGTACCTTGGCCACCGGATAACAAGTCAGGGAATTGGTATGGATCCTGGAAAGGATGCAGCAATCACGGAATTGGAACCACCGACAAACGTGAAAGGAGTACGAAAATTCATAGGGATTGCGTCGTGGTATCGGCGAATCGTCCCTGATTTCGCTGGGATCGCAAGGCCGTTAAACGATCTCCTACGAAAGGGAACAAAGTGGGAGTGGACGGCAAGACACCAAGAGGCGCTTGAGACGTTAAAATCACGTTTAGCAGAGGATCCAGTGCTAGCATGCCCCGATTTCACAAAGAAGTTTGTGCTGCAAACAGACGCCAGCGACTACGGCGTGGGTGCAGTACTGACGCAGGACACGGATGAGGGCGAGCGAGTGGTCGCTTACGCCAGCCGAACGCTAATAGGCGCAGAGAAGAATTACTCGGCGACGGGGAAAGAGTGCCTGGCAATAATATGGGCCATTCGGCAGATGAGACCTGGAGGCGTACCAGTTCGACGTGATCACGGATCACATGGCGCTGAAGTGGTTGAACAACATAGAGAGCCCACTCGGAAGGATCGCGAGATGGGTCTTCGAATCGCAACAGTACGATTACGTTATCAGCTGTTCCACACAGAGCCGGTAGCGAGGAAGTAGGACATGAGGCAACAGGTGCTGAAGGAGAACCACGACGCACCAACAGCGGGGCATTTAGGCGGAAGGAAACCGAAAAAGGGGGGAGGTGGATAAGGGTATCCACACGCATGAAAAAAAAAACACAAAGGAAAAAAAAACAACAAACAGGAAGCTGGAACCACGAAGCTTCTGTCGTTCCCGAAGAAGGGGGGAAGTGTGAGAAGATTAGATCTCCCAAACGCCAAGACAGGCGATAAGAGGCGCAGCAGCGGGGGGGGGGGGGGGGAGAGAACAAGCAATCAGCACTGCAGCGTCGGATGGGCCAGCGCTGTGTTTAGAAATACGGAAGATGAGAAAGGCATCAAGGGCAGACGGCATGCGAGGGCAGCAGCGGGGGCGGGGGAGCCGGCACGGCGGCACGCACGGAAGAAGGCGAAAGAAGAATCACCGTGGAACGTAACGGTCCCGGCCGTGCCTCCGCGGCCGCGCTCAAGGCCCAAGCAGGGCAATCGGGGGAGGGACAATAAAGAAAGCCCGCCGATAGAAAGCCGGCGGGATTAGAGAAAGCTAAAGGAGAGATTAGAGAATTAACGGCAGGAAACGAGATTTGCAAGGATTAACGGGCGCCTCTGGCACTATATAAGGAGTGCCCCTGGAGCAAATCGGGTCTTCTAGGGACCGAGTCTTCTAGGGAAGCTGGAAGAGTTGAGTGAAAGACCCCCTGATAGTAAGTCTGTAAGTCTGACATTCAAGTAGGAAAGTTTCCTTAGTGGAATTGAAGTACAGGCTGAAGGACCCCCCGTGGCTAAGTCCGACAGTCTTAAGTGCGGGCTATTAAGGCGAGTGAGCGAGGATCTGCGACAAATAGCTTAAGGACCCCCTGTGGGTAAGTCCGGCGGCGGTACGCGAGTCGAGCAAGGAGCAAGGGGAAAGGATCAAGGATCCGCGGCAAAGCTGAGGCCCAAGGGTAAACGAGTCGGGTGGAGTTATTCCCGGACACGACAGGTATCCTGGTGTAGTAGCGGCAACGACGGATCAGCCTGGCGTACGCCTTGACTGCTCCTGACCGTTCGATACAGGTAACGCGAGGGATAGCCAGCTCGGGAACTCAAGCCCAACAGTAAAACCACACAGGGACACCCCGGGAAAGTCAAGAGAATCCTGATCCAGGCGCTGGAGCGTATGCACAGCGTATCACCTGGAGTCAAAGGAGACGCGACGCCCAAACCTCTGGCCGACCATAGATCCTGCGGAGCGAAGACACGAAGGTGTTTGGAGGCGAGTGGCGAACGCGACCGGGGGCGTGTCCTGTGCGGTAGATAGGCCCTTCGTGCCCAGATCCGGCCGCTAAGCAGCGAGGAGCGTATCCTGCCCGGCGTATGCCTGGGAGGTGAGCCACTCGGCCTGTTAACACGGATTAGGTGCCGGCCACGGCGAAAGGGCAAGTGCAGCTAGACAGAGATTCCGAAGGTCCACGGCACCCATAAAGGAGGAGCAGCAACAGCAGAGGCGGCGAGGGAGCGACGGCGACAACGAGGAAGCAGCAGCATCGGTGAGGGAGCATCAGCGTCAGAGAAGCAGCGACGACGAGGGAGCGGCGGCGACGGACGAGCAGCGGCAGCAGAAGACCAGCGCAGAAGACGGCAGCAACAACACAGGCCCCGCAACCAGAGTCCGTGAGTCCAAACGAAGGGAACCGTGAGCCGTTTCGGCGCCAGGCACCAAGACCACAAGACCTGCCGGGCGCATTCTTTTGGAGAGCGTGTGTATTGGCACCAACCCCGAGCGGGGAAACAGCCGGTGAGATTCTCTTATTCTTTGTAAAGTAAAGATAATAAAGGGGATTTGATCAAAACGAAGCATTCCGTGTTATTCCTGGGCTCGGGCAATCACGTCGAATTGTCCTTCGGTGGAAAGTGAGCTAGTCGCGGCGTTTGCTGCGAACAAAGAATAGCGAAAACAGTTCGTTACACCTGGCGCCCAAACTACGTGATTGCTTTAGAGTCTAGGAGTAACACAGATTCAAGATGGGGAGGAAAAATTGGATCTACGCGCTTCGTAAAGAGCAGTTGTGCGAAGTGTGCAGAGAGCTCGGTCTCGCAGCGGATGGAACCGTGGAGATCATGAGGGCACTGGTGGCAAGGTGGGTCGACGAAACAAAGGACGTTGAAGTGATGGTGATTGCGCGTGGATTCGAGGAGAAATTCGCGTAGAGGTCCACGCCGAGGCAGAGAGCGGTGAGCGAATCGGAAAAGCTCATTCAAAGTCTGGCAGTGCCAGAAATGAAGAGCATGAGGAGCATGGAGCCACAAGTGCGGAAGCCAGTCCCGGTACAGGTGGACTATGCGAGAGTGGCGAGACAAGTCCGAGAGTGGTCGTTCCGATTCGACGGAACAGGGGATCCTCTCGAGTTCGTGGAGCGAGTAGCATGGTCTGCCAAAACATATGGGATGGCAGAGCGCAAAAATGGTTCTTAATGAACGACGAGGAGTGGCCCACATGGAAAGAGTTCAGAAGGAGCTTCGAGGCCTTTTTCCAGCCAAAAGGATAATTTGAGAAACTGGCAGACCAGGTAAAGCAGCGGAAACAACAACGAGGAGAGCCGTTTAAAGAGTACATGGTGGACCTTCAGGCGCTAATAAAGCTTTTAGGAAAGTCCACAAAAGAGGTCATTGATAGGCTAGTGGAGAACTGCATGCCGCACATGAAAATGTTCCTGAGAATACGCATGTGCATCACTCGAGGAGGTGCGGAGGCATGGGTCATTGGGCCAGCGGGTGCAGGAACCCCAGAATTGTGTTCTGCAGGATGTGCGGCGCAGTAGGGGTGAGAAGCACAGAATGCTGCCAGAGAGCAGGAAACGTGCAGCGATCTCAGCCGTAGAGAGGAAGGCGCAGATCGCGAGGTGCTGCCTCTCAGAACTAGTTGGAGGATTCACCGGAGACGATCAGCAATTAGCGGCAGTCGTCAAGGTCGGAGGAGCAGAAGTGAGGGCCATGGTGGACACCGGGGCAACGGCTAGCTTCATATCAGAAGAGCTAGCAAAGAACCCAGGAATCGCCGGAGAACGGAAAGCAACAAGGAGACTAGTAAAGTTGGCCAACGGGAGCCACATAGAGACTCAAATGGTACTCCTAACAACAGTAAGCTTTGGCAACAAGAAAAAGAATTTGAATATGTTAGTGTTGCCACGCAGGGGAGACAGCGCGGTGCTTGGATGGGATTTTCTCGCAGATTTCGGCACAACAATCAACTGCGCAGGCCACCAAGTTACGATCCCGAGGAGAGAAAGATGGAGCGGATGCCTGGAGGATAGGCTGTCCATAGCCATAGCTATGGAAAAACTCCTAACTCCTAACAACAGTAAGCTTTGGCAACAAGAAAAAGGATTTGAATATGTTAGTGTTGCCTCATAGCCTAGTGGTTAGTGTACTAGCTCGCTAAGCGTGAGGTCGTGGGTTCGAGCCCCACTCGTGTCAAGTGCATGGCCCTGCAAGTTTTTCGGCGCTCGCGCATATGATGTAAGTAGCGAAAAGCTCTCGTTGGATTCTCGCTATTTATAATTATGTGCATGAGACCCGAAAAATCGGCATTCCCAGATGTCGTTAGGTGGCAAGCCCACATCTGAGATAGGTTGCACTCGGCTAATCACCGGATCGACTGAACAATAACGATTACAGAAACAACCACAAGATCAGAAAAAACACTCACACACACCCCCAGCCCGATGACGAGCCGCCGCTTTTCGCAACGGACACGAATTGGACGATGGAATGTGAGGACCCTAATGGAGCCTTCCAGTATTGCGCAGTTTGAATAAGGAGATGGGGCATAGTTAGGATTGGAACCCTGGAGTGGAACCCGCAAGGAAGAAGAAGAGTGGGACGCCCCAAAAGCTAACCTGGCGCCGATCGACAATACGCGAACTCGCAGACAATAATACATCACCTGGGGACTTGGCAGAACAGAGAACAGCGCAGAACAGGGTCCGGTGGAATACAAGAAGTGTTGCCAGGCATGGGAGACAGCGCGGTGCTTGGATGGGATTTCATCAACTGGGATGGGATTTAATCCACTGCGCAGGCCACCAAGTCACGATCCCGAGGAGAGAAAGATGGAGCGGATGCCTGGAGGATAGGCTGTCCATAGCCATAGCTGGACCATCGGAGGAATGGAAGCGCGAGCGGGACAAAAAGTTCATCGAAGAAGAGCTGGCGGCGTTCACAAATCAGAAGGGTTGTTCAAACATAACCCAGCATAAAATCACAAAGATATTACCCAAAGAACCCCAAAATACAGGGGGAAATCAATGAAAAGGTGAAAGAACTGCTGGAGAAGGGATGCATGGAACCTTCAAATAGCGCCTACAGCTCACCCATTGTCATGGTGAAGAAAACAAATAATTTGCGACAAATAAACGCAAAGTCAGTGAAAGATGCGTACCCTATGCCAAGAATAAACTTTATTTTGGAACAATTAACGATGGCTATTGGCGAATTCCACTTGAGGAAAAGAGCCGTGTATTTCCGGCTTTTACTCCCCACCCCCCGGCTCCCCACGCATTCGCGAACTAGGATGACATCATAGAGATCGGGCGCACGAGGGAGGAGCACATGGAAAATTTGAAGGAAGTGTTCCGCAGACTGAAGGCGGCGAACTTAAGGATAAACACGGATAAGTGCCATTTCTTCAGGGAAGAGCTGTTGTACCTTGGCCACCGGATAACAAGTCAGGGAATTGGTATGGATCCTGGAAAGGATGCAGCAATCACGGAATTGGAACCACCGACAAACGTGAAAGGAGTACGAAAATTCATAGGGATTGCGTCGTGGTATCGGCGAATCGTCCCTGATTTCGCTGGGATCGCAAGGCCGTTAAACGATCTCCTACGAAAGGGAACAAAGTGGGAGTGGACGGCAAGACACCAAGAGGCGCTTGAGACGTTAAAATCACGTTTAGCAGAGGATCCAGTGCTAGCATGCCCCGATTTCACAAAGAAGTTTGTGCTGCAAACAGACGCCAGCGACTACGGCGTGGGTGCAGTACTGACGCAGGACACGGATGAGGGCGAGCGAGTGGTCGCTTACGCCAGCCGAACGCTAATAGGCGCAGAGAAGAATTACTCGGCGACGGGGAAAGAGTGCCTGGCAATAATATGGGCCATTCGGCAGATGAGACCTGGAGGCGTACCAGTTCGACGTGATCACGGATCACATGGCGCTGAAGTGGTTGAACAACATAGAGAGCCCACTCGGAAGGATCGCGAGATGGGTCTTCGAATCGCAACAGTACGATTACGTTATCAGCTGTTCCACACAGAGCCGGTAGCGAGGAAGTAGGACATGAGGCAACAGGTGCTGAAGGAGAACCACGACGCACCAACAGCGGGGCATTTAGGCGGAAGGAAACCGAAAAAGGGGGGAGGTGGATAAGGGTATCCACACGCATGAAAAAAAAAA